>NC_060269.1:146413264-146728947 GCF_021613505.1 Equus quagga | reverse complement strand
TCTCAGAGGCAAAGGGGCACCTCATCTCTTCCAGGGCCTGCAGAGACTGATGCCTGGAATCTCTTTGAAAGGAATTACCACTTCCAATATTTCATGGAAAGTGAAGTCTCCGTGACTTAAAGCTAAGTCGTTGTCACAGAGCTCTAAAGTTTCGTGACACTGAACTAGTGACATAAGCTGTGACTCGCAAAGCACTTACATTTACATCACATCACAGAGCCGTTAAACTGCCCTCAAGGAAAGCCAGAGCATGTATTGCTGTTGCTGTGATGTTGATGGACATAGTGGCTGAGGCAACAAAGAGAGAGGACACCTACTGAGTCTTTACTATATGGGAGGCATTGGTCTAGACAGTTTAGAGCATGAACTCATTTAACCCTCCAGCAACCCTAGGAAACAGGTACTCTTGTTACCTCGTTTTTACAGACGAGAAAACTAAGACATAGACAGGTTGAGAAACTCAAGTTGTAAAGCCAGGGTAGAGCACAGGCCGTCTAGCTCCAGAGATCAAGTGCTCACCACTGGACCAGAAGGCAGCAGCATCACTAGTTGAGGGGAAAAAGGAACATTAAGTTTTAATAACTTTCAAGCCACTCATTTTAAAACCAGGAAGAATATTAGTAATTATAAGTTGTCTGAGCACTGTGGGTGGTAAATAATGAATATGCTAACCCAATAGTGTCCCTTTATATAAACAACCAGCAGTCAGAAAATAGCATAAAAGATCACGTTTCAACATCAGCAACAGGAACAAACAATTAAATACCTTGGAACTTTAGGAATTCAGAAAACACATGAATAAAATTTAGGACTCTGTTGAGGAACATAAAAGGAGACACAAAGTAATGGAAGGATATATTTTGTTATCGGACGGGAAGAGCTAGAATTGTTAAAATGATATTTCTTTCTGAACTAATCAGCGAACATAATGTGATACAATAAAAATGAAAAACAATTCTTTTTCCTTCTCTGAAACTGGGTGATTTGACTCTAAAGTTCATATGGAAAAATCTATATGTGACATTAGTATTTGAAAGTTTGGAGGGGAAAAAAAGAGGTGAGAGAAGACAAGCTTATTGATTATCAGAATGTGTGAAAAAACTCCAGCAATTAGAAGAATTTTGTATTTCAAGCTTAGAGAGACAGATCATAAGGATAGAATATTGAGTAAAACATTCCTAAATACTAAGTATCAGAAGTGGAGAAAGGAATGAATAACATTGGGACAAGGAGTTACTATCTGGAGTCTGGAGGAGCAGGGGGGTGGTTAAAAATAACCCCAAACTAAGTAAATTATACATCAGAATTCCAATATCTCCTATTCTCCCTTTATATATTGCATGAAAAATATGCAGATGAGTAAAATAGTTAATAATTAAAGAATGAAACAATAGAAGAGCTAAGAAAAAAAATGGAAGATTATTGAAAATATGTATGGGAAAGGCCTTTCTGACCATAGTGGCCAAAAGGCACAAAAAGACATATAGCTAAAATTGATTGCATAAAAATATAACATATTCTTCATATCCAAAAAAATATAGCATGTCCAAGTCAAGCACAAACATCAAAAGGGCAAATTATTTGCCACATATATGATTGTGTTAGTCTGCTTGGGCTATCATAACAAAATATGATAGTCCAGGTGGCTTAAACAACAGAAATTTATTTCTCACCGTTCTGGAGGCTGGCAAGTCCAAGATCAAGTGCCAGCCAATTCAGTTCCTGGTGAGAGCTCTCTTCCTGGCTTATAGAAGGCTATCTTCTGGCTGTGTCTTCACATGGCTTTTTCTCAGTGCACACACTTGGAGAGAGAAAGAAGGAGAGAGAGAGAAGTTCCTGGTGTCTCTTCTTATAAAAGCACTAATCCCATCAGGAGGGCCCAACCCTCATGACCTCATCACAGCCTGATTAGCTCCCCAAGGCCTCATCTCCAAATACTATCACATTGGGGGTTAGGGCATCAATATAGGAATTTTGAGGGAACACAATTTAGTCTATAACAAGTTTAATTTCTTTAAAATCCATAAAAAAAGTTTCAGCAGCCCCAGACAAAAATGTGGTGAGGACCTCAAATGTGAATTCATCGAGACAAAAATGAAAATGTCATATAAATATGTTAAAGAATGTTAATCCATTTAAAGAAATGCAAATTAAAACTTCCAAGTACCATTTTTCACTTATCAGTATGGCGCATTTCCAAAAAGTTTATGATATAGAGGGAAGGAGAGTATTTGGGGAAATCTTACATTGCTGGCTATAATATAAATTGGTGCAACCACTTTGAAAGGGAATATGGCAATATTTGGCAATGTCTTAATAAGATAGATAAATGATAGCTAGACAGACAGATAGAAAGAAACTCTATCTGTTTCTATCTATATCTGTATATCTTAAACCAATAGTTTCAGCTGTATGAAATTATCCTACAAGATAATTACCATATATAAGGGCTAATTTTGAGAATTAGTGATATCCAGCATAAAGCATCCAGTACATTTTTTGGTCCATTTCAGATGCTGTATTAAAGATGACTACAAGGCGGGGGGGCCAACTCTGTGTGCTGTTGATATCTCCATTTTACAGATGAGCAGAGTGAGAGGCAGAGAGCTTGCAGCCTCATTCTAGGTCAAACTATTGGTAATGTTCAACCCCTAAATTCAAACCCAGGTCTATTTATTTCAATTTTCATGCTGCATACCTGATTTCAAGATTATCATGAAACACGACAGTAAACAGTCGTTTTATCAGTTGTCTATTACTACATAACCAGCCACCCAAAACTGAGTGATTTATTTCTCACAAACTTCCGGGTTGGCTGTTCTCAAATGGGCAGTTATTCTGCTCCTCTTTTCTGGGTTCATTCATCCAGCTGTCATCATATGGAGGCTCATCTGGGGCCATAGGGATTAAGATGACCTCGTCAGTTATCTAGGTTTGATGTGGCTTTGGCTGAGCCTCTCTATCCACATTATCTTTCATTATTGGGTGGCCTAACGTAGGCTTCTTAATATGCGGTAGGTGAGTTCCAAGAGGGCAAGACCCAAAGCCCAGAGGGTTATTAACCCTTTACTAATAACACACTTGCTGAACTCCCACTAGCAAATTATATCAGATGGTCAAACATAGAATGTGGGAGGGGACTGCATAAGAAAAGTGGGTGGCTAAATGCATGCTTCCTTAGGAGCCATGAGTGCCATGAAGAGGATATGTGCATCAGCTGAGGTTTGAAACAGATAACCTAGGACAAGGGTCAGCAATCTATGCACTATTTTTGTAAATAAAGTCTTACTGAAACATTGAAATATACCCATCCCCATTTATTTAAGTTTCGTCTATGGAGGCTTTTGTGCTAGAGCAGCAGAGTTGAGAACTTGAAGAGATCTTTTGGCCAAGAAAGCCTAAGATGTTTACTCTCCGACCTTTTACAACGAAAGCTTGCAGACCTAGGAGGCTCAGGAGGTGGTACTCCATCTCTGTTCCACATCCAATTTTCATACTTGAGTGATCCAGTTCCATTGCTAAAACCCCTCTTCAGGTTTTGTTTTTTTCTTTAAACATCATAATTCATTCTTGATGTTGAATTCATTAGCATTATTTTTTAAATGTTGTTACCTCTTTATTTTACTAAGCTTTAATCTTAAAGTGGTGCTCAATTTAAGCTATAATCACTGCAGTGGGGCACCAAGGATTATACAATCACTTTACAGCGAGGATGCTCGCAGGAATCCTCTATGGTGACTGAAGGCTGCGTGCTGTAGTTCTGAATGGAACTTTTCACTTTGGAGCAATAGACAAACACAATGAGAGAGCACTTTGTGTGGAGATTCATTTTGATGTTTTGCATTAAGCTCTCTCTAAACAGCAATAGGGCTTCGGCAAATAAATTACTTTCTTTCAATTTTGCTCTGGGCCCTAGTAGACAAGATGCATTTAGAGGAGAGTTTATGAAATCCTCCAAGAGGCTGAAAGGCTCCCTCTACTTTCCTGGAGTGCTCTGTCGACAACACAGCGACTGGAAACTATAAAAACGCAAACTCATTTGTCTCTTATGACAACAGTTTACTCTGGCATCATATTACTTATTAAATCATCAGCTCAATAAAGTACAACCCCACTCCACTCCACATTACAATTTAGCAAGAATTAATGTTCGCTTGTCAGCTGCATATTTTTCTTTATTTTTTTAGCTTAAATACATTCTTCTATTTTAAACCATCTTTTTGCTCGTGCTGTTCCTTCTGCCTCGAATGCTCTTCCCTTCTGGTCCCTTGATAATAATAAAGACCTAGCTAGCACCGTACCCATCTTCTGAATGCATTTTGGTTGCCCACATAGTTACTGCAGAAAAGCAGCCTAGGATCATGTTCTGGCTCTCTCATTTATTTCCATTTAATCTTGGGAAAATTACTCTCTTTGATCCTTGGTTTTCTGTCTAAAAAATAGGAAAAACACTACCTATCTTATAAGGCTGTGAGGATTATGTTCAAAATAACACCTACAATAAAACACGGCCTTTGCCAGGAGCTAAAGTAGATAAAGTATGTGAGTATCTAGGCATCTCTCTGTTTTTTTGTAACTTTAGAGCATTTTCCTATGTGTCAACTTTATGGCATATCTTTTTTTTAATGTTATGATTATTTCACACAGCTCTTTAGATGTCCTCAGATTGTGGAAATCGTGAGGTAATAGATCATCATTTAATTTATTCTTCTTATAATAGTCACCTTAGCGGGTGAGATATAGTGCAGGTACTAAATTGTTTAGGGAGGAAAGGAAGGTAGGAATAAAGAAAGGAAGGAAGGAAGGAAGGTAGGAGGGGAGGGAGGGAGGAATGAGAATGATATGGACTCTGGAAGAGGGAATTTGTGGATTATTAATGCAGCTGCACATAAAATTGTGCCTCTCTTGAAACAGAAACTGCAGGTGGCAAAGGAAACTCTAGACTGATCAATATTTTAAAGGGATAGATGAATAATTCTGAAGAAACTTTTAAATGCTTTCCCAACCTTCCTAAAATTCTAAGATTTAATCATCTATTTTAAAAGCTGTCTTCTCCTGCCATAGTTCAGTGCTTTAAAAAATAATATTTGGTGGGGAAGATGAAGTAAATATTCAACTGATTAGCAGCCAAAATGGAAAAGCCATTCTTATTCAGGGCAGAGGCCACCAAAAAAGCCCAGGAGGGGCAGACCTGGCCTTTAAAATGCAACCTGTCTTCTGTGTGAATTCCCGCCTCACTCCCAATTTCAACAGCCCTTGCACGTTGGTGCATCCACAAAGGCTTACTGAGGTGTCATGAGTCTGGATTACTCAAAATATTGGCACCAGGCTTCTCCTCCCTGGAGGCCCTCATGGTGTCTCCAGTTAAACTTTCTCTACTCTGAGTGTGAACAGAGTTGTGATCACTTGTTATCCCCACTTTGCCATCTCTGCCTTCAAGTGAGGCTTGATTCAGCTCACACAACCAGTCAGTCCTCAATATCTCTTGCTCTACCGAATTCTTTCTTTTTCTTCACTACTATTTGGTCCATTATTCCATCACTCCTCCTGTAATATTTTGCCATTTCAGCACCAACCAAGCCTAGTCAAACATCACCACCACCCCCACTGTTGTGCATGGGCATCATCACACAGATTCCTCAATCTGGAGTCCTCTGCTGGGCTTAGCCCTGCGTCTAGAATCACAGTCTCCCAAGAATCACTCTGGACTTCACTGAGTGTTAATATGGTGACCATATGATTTGTTGTCCAAACTGGGACACCTTCAAGAGTAAAATAAACGCTTAATGATTTTGTCAGGAAAATGTGTATAAAGCAGGTCTACCAGGTTAAAGCCAAATATATCAGCCTTGCTCAGTTTTCCATATCTTCCATCTATTTCTCACCTATTCTTTTTTCTGTTGTTGAGAAGAATGTGGATAAATTGGAACACTTTTTCACTGTTGAGGAGAATTTAAAATGGTTCCGCTACTATGGAAAACAGTATAGCAGATCCTTAAAATATTAAAAATAGAATTACCATACAATCGATCAAGGCTACTTCTGGGTATATATCCAAAGAATTGAAAGCTGGGATTCAAAAAAATATTTGTACATTCCATGTTCATGAGCAGCTTTATTCACAATAGCCAAGAGGTGAACCCAATCCAAGTGTCCATTGATGGATGAATGGATAAACCAAATGTGATATATACATACAATGGAATATTTTTCAACCTTAAAAATGAAGGACATTGTGACACATGCTACATCATAGATGACCCTTGAGGACATTATGCTAAGTGAAATAAGTCAGTCACAAGAAGACAAATACTGTATGATTCCACTTATATGAGATATCTAGAGTAGTCAAATTCATAGAAACAGAAGGTAGAATGTTGGTTGCTAGGGGCTAGGAGGAGTGGGAAATGGGGAATTGTTATTTAATGAGTATAGAGTTTCAGATTTGTAAGATGAAAAACGTCTGGAGACTGATTACACAACAATGTAAATATAATTAACAATATCAAACTCTACACTTAAAATGGTAAAGAAGGTTAATTTTATGTTATGTGCATTTTACCACAATTTAAAAAAATTAAAGCATAAAAAAATGAAAAAGATAACCATACTTTCAAAGGACTTCTGTTGATTTCTTTTGAATTATATAGAGAATTGATATAAATAAAAAATAAAAAGACAACCTAATAAAAATGGTCAAACATCTTCAAAACTGACTCACCAAGAAGGATATAGGGATGCCCAATAACCATGCAAAAAAGTGCTCAACATAATTAGTCAACAGGAAAATGCAAATTAAAACCAAAATGGGATACTATTTCACACCTACTAGAATCCTGGCAAGGATGTGGAGCAAATTTTATTTTACTCATACTGTTTTAAGGCCCACTCAGAGAAATAGCATGCTGTTCTTTGTTCTAAATTTGGAAGATGGAAATTTAATCTGATGGAAATCTGTTGTGAGATTAAAGCATTTAATCAGTTTTCTACCTTCACTCTGGCAGCATTTCCAAGGCTAAATTGATATCATCCTCTCCTCAGTCCCTGCAGCTTTGATAATTAACTGTTCCTACACAACTGTCTCGGTAACTCAGCAGCCTCCCTTTCTATCAGCTTTTTTCTGCTGTGTTGCCCTGAGATGCCCTCAGGATGAACGAGGAAGATTTATTTGGTCATAGCCCTGGAGCAGCCTGGTCAGGGTGAAGGGTAAAGGGCAGTCACTGGTTTTCTTATCGTCTTACAGTCTAATCTGATTTTCCAGACTAGAATTAGGGATAAAGCAGGTGCTGTGAATTTGGCCACACCACGGATTTGGGCGTGTTGCACTGAACTCAACTAGGTACATGTAGGGCGTGAGAAATATTTATCTGTGTGCCAGATACTCTGACAGGGACCAAACACACATTTCATTGGCTTTTAGCACAAGTCTATGAGGTGGGTAGCTTTATTGAGTGTCAGAGAGGTTTACATGTTTTCACTGAGCTCACCTAGCTAGTAAAGGGCTGAGCTGAGATTTCAGCATAATTCTGGGTGGCTTCCCTACCATTGTGGGTTTTTTTTAATCTAAGGCTCACTATTGAATACAGTAACCTATTAAGGTAACTGACCAGAAAAAAAAGGACCCAGAGCCTGGGGATAAGTAGGAGTCATCAGGAACCCAATGGCCCCGACCAACAGACTGGAGGAGAAGGGAAGGGAAGGGTAGGTTGCTGAGGAGCCATGTGGGCCACTGGAAGGAAGCGGGGGATTTCTCCCGGTATCACACACGTAATTTTTTTCACCTGATTGTTATTATTGCTATAAAGACCCAGTACTTGTAGTTAGGTAAATTACCACATACTTGATGCTATTTCTATGGAAATAAATATCGACTCCTGCTATTCCTCAGTCAGAATAAAAAGGAGGTTCTAATCAGACTATATCAGCTTACTTGGGGGTCTGTGAGCACCTCATCAGGGTTCAAAGAGCTTGTGAAGTTTTAAAATATGCCTTTCTGCTCCAAAATATCAGAACATAGTGATGAAGAGGATTATAGCAGAGTGAGGGAGACTCAGTCCTGACTCCCAATTTTTTGAGAATTTTTTTCAGATGTAATTCACATACCATAATATTTACCCTTTGAAAGTGTATAATCAATGGCCTTTAGTTTAATCACAAAGTTGTGCAAACATCATCACTATCTAATATAAAACATTTTTATCACCCCGAAAGGAAACCTTATACCCATTAGCAGGCACTCTCCATTGGCTCCTCCTCCCACCCCTTAGAAATCATTAATCTGCATTCTGTCACTATGGATTTGCCTACTTTAGACATTTCATACAGATAAAATCAAGAAATATATTACCTTTTGTATCCGGCTTCTTTCATTTAGTGTTATATTTCCGAAGCTTATTGATGGCTGAATAATATCCCTTTCTGTGGATATGCACATTTTATTTATTCATCATTTGAATTGTTTCAAATTGTTGACTATTATGAATAATGCTCCTATGAACATTTGTATACCAGTTTTTATATGGATTTTTTTGTGGGTAAGTTTTATGTTTTCAGATTGAGTTGAGTTCATACTTGGAGTGAATTTTCTGAGTCATGTGATATCTCTATGTTTATCTTTTTGAGAAAAGGCAAAACTATTTTTCAAAGAGGCTATACAATTTTACATTACCATTAGCAAAATAGGAGAGTTCTAAATTCTCCACATCCTTCTCAACACTTAAAATTGTCTCTATTTTTATTGCAATTGTACAAATGGATGTGAAGTGATACCTTATTGTGGTTTTGATTTGCTTTTATCTAATGACTAATTATATTTCATGTGCTTATTTGCTGTTTGTCTATCTTCCTTGGAGGAATATCTATTCAAATCCTCTGCCCATTTTTAAAAAACATTATCAAGGCCAAATACACATGACATGAAATTATCCATTTTAAAGTGAAAAATTCAGTGGCATTTAGTATATTCACAACATTGTATGACCACTACTTCTATTTAGTTCAAAAAATTTCAAAGCATTTTCTTCACCCACAAAGACATCCTCAGAGCCATAAAGTAGTCATCCCATCTCCCCATCCACACACCCCTGAAATCATCAATCTGCTCTGTCTCTATGAATTTCCCTGTTAAGGATATTTCACATAAATGAACTTATGTTAACCGTCATGTCTGGCTTCTTCCTCTTAGGATGTTTTCTTTCAACATTCATTCATGTTGTAGCACATTATTAGTATTTGATTCCTTTTTATTGATGATTTATATTTCACTGTGTGTATACCATAATCTGTTTATCCATTCATTAATTGATGGATATTGGATTGTTTCTACCTTTTGGCTACTGTGAATAGCACTGCTGTGAACACTTTTACCTGTAATTATTTGAGTACCTATTTTCAGTTCTTTAGGGTGTATGCTTAGGAGTGCAATACCCAGGTCACATGGCAATTTTATGTTTAACTTTTTCAGGAACCACAAGACAGTTCTCCACAGTGTATGAAAGTGTTCGACCAGCAATATATGAGAGTCCTAATTTCTCAATATGCTGGATGAGGCTCGTTATTTTCAGTATTTTTTTTTTTTATTATAGCAAACTAAGTGGGTGTGAAATGATATCTCATTGTGGTTTTGATATGCATTTCCCTAGCGATTAGTGATATTGAGCATCTTTGTATGTGCTTGCTGGCCATTTTTATCTCTTCTTTCGATAAATGTCTAAGTCATTTGCCCAGGTTTTGATTGGATTCCTTGTCTTTATTTTTGAGTTGTAAGAGCTCTTTATATAATCTGGATATTAGACTCTTATTAGATATATGATTTGCAAATATTTACAATAAGTTGCCTTTTCTATTTCTTGATAATGTCCTTTGATGCACAAAATAGTTTCTAATTTTGATGAAATCCAATTTATCTACTTTTTTACTTTTGTTGCTGATAATTTTGGTATCATATCTCAGAATCCATTGTCAAATCCAAGGTCATAAAGATTTACTTCTATGTTTTCATCTAAGAGATTTGTGATTTTAGCTCTTTTATGTAGGTTGCAACATTTTGAGTCAAATTTTTGTGCTTGGTGACGGTAGTTGTCCAGCTTTACTATTTTTAATTTTGGCGTGTAGATGTCCAGTCTTTCCAGTACTATTTGTGGAAGAGACTGTTCTTTCCCTAATGAATGATCTTGACACTCTTGTCAAAACATCAGTTGGCCATAGATATATGGGTTTATCTCTGACCTCTCAATTCTATGTCATTTGTCTACCTGATGGCAGTATCACACTGTTTTGATTATTGTAGCTTCGTAATAAATTTTAAAATTAGGATGAGTCTTATAACTTTACTTTTCCTTTTTAAATTTTATTTTGACTATTGTTTTGTAATTCCATATGCATTTAAGAATTGGCATATGTATTTCTGCAAAAAAAGTCTGTTGATAGAAATTGCATTTAATCTATAGAATTCTCCAGATCATATGGCCATCTTAACAATATTTAATCTTTCAATGCATGAACACAGAATGTCTTTCCATTTATTTTGGTCTTCTTTAATTTATTTCAGTAATGTTTTGTGGTTTTCAGTATATACATCCTTCACTTCTTTGGTAAATTTATTCATAGTTTTTTTATTTTTTGGATGCTATTGCAAATGGAATGAATTTTTAAATATCTTTTTTGGGTTGTTTGTTGTTGGTGTGGAAAACAAAACTGATTTTTACGTGTTGACCTTGTACCCTTAAACTTTAGTAATTTTTTTTATTAACTCAAGTAGACTTTTTGTGGATTATTTACAATTTTTCGTATAGGATCATGTCATATATGAACAAAGATAGTTTTACTTCTTCCTTTCTAATTTGGATGTCTTTTCTTCCTTCCTTTTTTTCTTCCTTCTTTTCTTTTCCTTTCCCTTCCCTTCCCTCCCTTGTTCCTTCCTTCCTCCCTCCCTCCCTGTCTCTCTTTCTTTCTTTCTTTCTCTTTCTTTTCTTTCTTTCTTTCTTTTTCTTTCTTTCCTTCTTTCTTTCTTTTCTTTTTCTTTCTTTCTTTCTTTCCTTTCTTCCTTCCTTCCTTTCTTCCTTCCTTTCTTTCTTTCCTTCTTTCTTTCTTTCTTTCTTTCTTTCTTTCTTTCTTTCCTTTTTTCCTTCCTTCCTTCCTTCTTTTTTTCTTTCTTTTTTTCTTCCTTCCTTCCTTTCTTTCTTTCTTTCTTCTTCTTTCTATAAACTACTTTAGCTTGAACGTCCAATACAATATTGAACAGCAGTAGCAAAAATATTCTTGTATTATTCCTCATCTTAGGAAAAAAGTTTTCAGTATTTCATCAAGTAAGTATGATGTTAGCTGTGGAATTGCTGTCATCACTTTGAGAGAGTTCTCTTCTGTTCCCAGTTTTCTGAATGTTTTTGTCAAGGAAGGGCACTGGCTTTTGTCAAATGCTCTTTCTGTGTCATTTGAGATAATTAGGTGTTTTTCACCCTTTGTTCTATTTACACAGTATATTCCATTGATTGATTTTCTTATGTTGAACCACCCTTACGTTCCTGAGATAAATCCTACGTGGTAATAGTATATAATCTTTTTAATGTGCTGTTGGATTCTATTTGTTAATACTTTGCTAAGACTTTTTTTCATCTGTGTTCGCAACTGATATTGGTCTGCAGTTCTCTTGTCTTGTACGGTCTTTATACGGGTTATTACTAGGGTAATGGTTACCTTACAGAATGAGTTAGAAGTATTCCCTCTTCTTCTATTTTGTGGAAGAGTTGGAGAAGAATTGCTAATAATTCGTCATTAAATGTTTGGTAAAATTCACCACTGAAGCCGTCTGATCGTGGATTTTTCTTTGTTGAGACGTTTTGATCACTCATTCAATCACTTTAGTTAAATAATTCTGTTCAGATTTTCTATTTCCTCTTGAGAAAGTTTTGGTAATGTGGGTGTTTTTAAGAATTTCTCCATTACATTTGGGTTATCTGATTTGTTGGTACACAATTGGTAGCAGCATTTTCTTATAAACTGCATGAATATGACAGATGCTGGGTCAGCTCAAAAGGGATTTCAATAACCTCATAAAATATCCCTGAATTAAGGAAGGCATTTGTAGAAAGGATGATTTAATTATCTAATATCTTTCTTAGTCTCGGGTCAAATGCTATTTCCACTTTTTATAAGAAACTGCGTCTATTTTTACTTTTGTGTTAAGCTTTCAGTGTATTGAACTGTTCTGAAAAGTATCTGGGTCGTGTTATTGCAGGTCAAGACACACTGTTTTTAGTCCATTACAATTTCCTGGTAATTCCTTCTGTCTCTAGAGATATTTTCTCTCAAATTCAATCTCTTTAACTGCATTCTGATGTTTTATAAAAATACATTCAACGATATTATCCACTTGTTTCTCAGTGCCCTTTGTCAGGACTAATAGAATATCTTACAACTTGGATTCAGTTCCAGTAAAAAATAATTGCATCCAAAGACAAAGTGAAATTTTTTCTCTTTTCAGTAAATTCAAACAACATATTATCCTTTTTGCTTAATACGTCAGGAAATTCAGAATCAAATTCACCACATGAATATTGTAATGTGCTCCACTCAGGTGCCCAGAAACAACTGCCCTAGGATTTGCTAAATGTGTTCTCTATTTTGTTTTTTCTTGAAATGTATAACCTTCTAGAAACAGGTAAATATAAACATTGCGTGTAATTGAAGGTACAGCCCAGCATATCCGCATCATTTTACAGACTGAGAAACATGTAGAGAAAGATTTGGTTTCACCCAAGTTCAAGCTTGAATCCTTTATTGTGTTTTTTCCCTTATTACATTTACACTCTTTGCTTTATAAAATAGGAACAGAATACTAGGGATGTATGTAGACACAAGGAGGAGGAAAACGTAACTATCATTTATTCAGTAATAGGTAGATTGCTAGATGCCTTATAAAAATCAACTTTGATTCTTTATTACAAAAATACATAAAGTTAGAAACTAAAACCTAGAGGGTATATCTCTTGAAAGGATTAAAAAGCTGGATAGTTTGAACCATCATTTCAAACCAGGCCCATCTTTATTGAAATTTTAACTCTTTTCTGATTTGTGCAGTGGTACATAATAAAAACACAATCCAATAATATTGGACTATTAACTTAGAATAAAATCTCAAGTCAAGTGTAACAACTGTAGATTTGTTGTTTTCCGATCTCTTTTCTCTCTTGTAAGCTCTATGATAAAAGTTATCGATGCAAAGATCCTCTCCCAAACTTCTTTACATTGAGGCACTGACAAATTGGCATTGATTTCGACAGTGAGATAGGCAGTATCTTTTCTTCACTTTCTCCTCTTTTTATGTTTTGAATATACGTATATGCAGATATGATGGCTGGAACTACAAAAACCATATTATGACCACAAAGGAAAGACAAAGAGCACAGGGGCTCTAAACTTGAGCTACTGACCCAACCCAGCAGCCACTCACTTCTGAATTTTATTTTACATAAGAAAAATAAATACCTATTTGATTAAGCCCTTGTAACCGAGGCACACATTTTCTGACACATTTTAACTAAAATAGTCTTAACCAACACAGATTATTTTATCAAGCCACCATCCAGATTTTATAGTCAGGCTGCAAACTTATAGCACACTTTGGTTAACTCTGTATCTGAGTTCCTTAAATTTAATTGGATCAAGGAAAATCTTGAAGCAACTACCAGTCTGCTCTTCTTTATATTCCAGGACTTTTAGGCTATTTTCCCAGTATGTGTCACTACTGCAAAGCGTCAAACGTTACCTCTGCTGGGGCAATGCTGGGACACTCAGAGACAGGCTTTGCACTTTGCTGGTTAGGAGGACCATAAGGATCGACTGCCAATAGCAAACTTTAGATCACTATTAGCTCTTGCATGGAGTACAGCAATAGCTAACTAACTGGCCCCCATTTTTATCCTCCACCCACGTGTTATCCATACAGCAAACAGTAACTTTAAAATAACACATTAGATCCACATCTACCCTATGCTTGAAGTCCCTCAGTTGCTTTACACGGCATGCCCACAAAGCCCTGTATCTTGTGTCACTGTCTCCCGTCTTCATTCATGAGCTCTCAGCTACAGCTGTGGATGTGCCAAGCTCTGCCTCATGCCAGGCTCTTTGCACTTGCTGTTCTCACCGCCTGGAGTATAATTCCTTTGGCTCTGCTCCTGGCTGGATCTTTTGCATCTTCTGTAATCAGTTTTCATCTCCTTCCATTAAAGAAGCTTTAAAAACTTGTTTAAAGTATTCCCATTTTATTCTGTTTCCCAGAATCCTGCTTATTTCTTTTTATATACTTACCATCATTTCTAATTATCTTCCTCACTTGTTTGTTTATTTTTGTACTGTCTCTTCCCATGAGAAGAATGTAAGTTCTGTGAGGAAATGTTTGACCTCATCTCATGGTGTTACTACTCCCAAGAATGGAGCCTGCTCATAAGAGGCACTCGGCAAATGGTTGTTGAATGAGTAATTGAACTTTTGGCTGACATTAGCAGACTAGTGAAATAGAGACCTCTAAAATGGAGACTACCTGGAAGAGGAGATAGTGCGAGGAGAAGCATATGGCACAGAGATTTCTGGAGCATCTTTTTCTTAATTACCAAACCAGGATTTTGATTTATATTTCATTTTCCAGCTTTACTGGGGTATGGTTAACAAATAAAAAATTATATATATTTAAGGTGTACAATATGGTGTTTTGCTATAACTTGTGTAATGATTACCACAATCAAGCAAAGTTATGCTGTATGTTAGCTCTCTAGAACATATTCATCTTATACCTAAAAGTTTGTAGCCTTTGACCAACATCTCTTCATTGCCCCCACTCCCCATATAAATCCTGCATATAAATGACATCATACAATATTTGACTTTCTGCGTCTAGCTTATTTCAGTTAGCATAAACTCAATTTTAATTGGCGTAGGTGTTTTACATACCTACTATCACATATTCAACTGTATTAATGAAATAATCTTCCTTACAGAGTCTTAGATATTGCCAAGTGCATGAGTTAAAGTTCTCCAGAGAAACAGAACTGATAGGATGTGTGTGCATGCCTGTACATATATATTTATATAAATATTTATACGTATAAAAAGAGAGAGAAATATTTTAAGAAATTGCCTCATGCAACTGTGGAGGCTGGCAAGTGCAGCAACTGCAGAGCAGGTCAGCAGGCTGGAGGCCCAGGGAAGAGCTGACGCTGCAGTTTGAGTCTGAAAAACAGTCTACTGGGAGCATGCTCTCCTCTTCTGGGAGATCAGTCTTTTTTTCTATTCAGATCTTCAACTGATTGGATCCAGCCCACTCAGACTATAGAGGTAATCTGCTTTACAAAAAGTCTACTGATTAAATGTGAAGTTTATCTAAAAACCTGCACACAAACAGCTAAAATAATGTTTGAGCAAATATTTGCATACTGTGGTCCAGCTAAGTTGACAGATAAAATTAACCATCACACCGAGTAAAAGCATTAACGACAAATTTAGGATGCTTTTCTTGTGTAATTTTGTCCCTCCTTCTCATTTCTCCAGGGTCTAATAAGAGTCTACTTTTTTCAAGAATCTAAAATATTCGTGAATTGCTAAAGGAAGAGGTTAAAAGAGAAGCTAGTGAATCAATTTTTAATTAGCTTGTAATTTGATGCTGGTCTATACCTAGATTGTACCTCCGCCATACCTTTACTAGTTAGCCCCCTGGATCTGAGGTGGATTGATGCGGGCAGAAGAAACAGCATCATTCATTTGGGGCACACATGGTGACTTCTGTCCTGCTCTTAACTTTCTTATGGTAAATGACAAGAAGCTATCACTTATTTTTAGTATGAAAATGAGCCAAGGAATGGATTGTGATGAAAGTATGGTTAAATATAGAATTTCCTTCAGTATTTTTTCATGGTAAGCAATAAGGATCATCTTAAGAAATTGTCTTAAGAAATTTTGACTCTTACTTCATATATATGTATATTAACTTTTATTCACGAAGGTACTAAAAATTAATTAGAATTTTAAAACTGAACATTATTATTATTATTTTGGTGAGGAAGATTGGCCCTGTGCTAACATCTGTTGCCAATTGTCCTCTTTTTTGCCTAGGGAAAATTGTCACTGAGCTAACATCTGTCCCAACCTTCCTCTATTTTGTATGTGAGATGCTGCCACAGCATGGCTTGATGAGCAGTGTGTAGGTCTGCACCTGGGATCCAAACCTGTGAACCCCAGATCACTGAAGTCAAGCACATGACTTAACCGCTAAGCCATCGGGCTAGCCCTGAACATTATTATTTTTTAAAACAGGAATTGGGGACAGGCTGCTATAAATTCCTAGACCAAGAGTAGAAACATCACATCTGAGTATGGCCAAGAAGGTGAGTCAATGTTCAGGAAGAAGTTGAAGATTAAATCAAATCCAGGAATATCGGCAGGTTATATAGGCAGCCCAAAGAAAAGATTGTGAAGAGTAATACAGCTTCTTTTAAAGGACAAAAGCCTTGCCTAACCTAGCAGGTGAAAACTCCCACACTGACATGTTCTGTGGTGGGATTGAAGGTAAGACTCTCCTTACAGAATTAAAATTGAGGAAACATATTTTGCTTGGTCCACTGAACCTATAGGAAAGTGTTGTTAAAGCAATATTTCTACCAAGTTGTGAAAGTACATTGCCTTTTAGTTCAAAGTGGATTTCAAATTTTATTGTTTTTCCTTTTGCATCCTTGGAGTAATGAAGCCTTGTGGAATATAGTTTTGGTAATGTAATGCCAAGTAAGCATTCCTGAAAATGCATTTGCTTAGAACTTCTAAACAATGTTGAAAATCAAACCAACTCAGGCCATTAAAGTTGATGGTATGACTTCTAAAAAAAAAAAAATTATCTATATCTCCTGGATATATCTCACCATCGATATACAGTAATAAGAGAACAGAAAATGACTAAAGATTTAAGACAATAAGCCTTAACAAAAATATCTAGAGGCAAAACTGAAATTAGTGCTTTCAATGAATCCAAGACATAGAATCCTGGGCTAACAAGGGTGTTAACTACCATAGGGTAAGAGATGACTCCAGTGCTGGAGGTGGTCTGGCCATGTCCAGGCCATCTATGAACCTGGGCCACTTGGAAAAGGAAAGGGCTCCAGATCAGTGGTTCTTAGCGTATTCTCTATCTCGATCCTTGGACTATCTGGTGAAGACTACGGACTCCTTCTCTTCTCAAAATAATGTTGGAACTACATATAGTAAACACTTATGAGAGTAGGGTTATTGAAGATACATGTAAATATAACTACCAAAATACTAACATAAAATCAGATTGCAATATATATAGTGAAATGTGTGCTTCTTTGTTAATTTATTAAATATCTGTATCTACTGGCAGATATCATAAATAACATAATAGCAGAACAGTAATGAGTATAAAAATATTGAGATATATGCAAAATTTGTATAATGTAATCTGCATCTATCTGTAAATTCTATTGGTAGCAAACCACTATGTATACTACTGTGGTTAGTTTTCTAAGTTCATTAAGAAGAGCAAGCTAAATTTCAATTAGAAGTTCGTAAAAATAAAGATTTTCTTTTTCTGATTCAAAATCACAAATCCTTTCAGGGTCTGTGAAACCCAGGTTAAGAACTCTTATACAGTCGTTCTCCACTTTAAAATCAGAATCACTGAAAAGTTTAAAAAGAAAATACTGGTGCTTGAGGCACTTTCTCAGAGATTCTACTTGTAACAGCCTGGATTTCAGCCTGGACAAAGAGACAATGGGATCTCATAGGCACATGTGTGTGTGTGTATGTGTGCGGGTGTGTGTAACTGAGATCTTTGTGTTTCTGGAAGTATGCACCGCTTTGAGTGATGGTAGAATTATTGATGAAATAAACATCTATTTGTGTCGTTTTCTGCATCTTTAACACTTAACACTTTCCTTCACAATTCTTTAATAAAATAGCCTTGCATTGCTTGTCATTTTAGCCATTTTAAAGTGATTGCTTCAGCCATTTTTAAAGATGAAATGCTCCAAGAACTTACATGTACTTTAAATATCATTTGAATTAAGATATAATTAATTTCTAAAAATGACTCTCTAAGGAGCCTTGCTGGTGGGATTTTAGGTTTTAATTTTAACTTAAAAATTCAGCTGGGAAATAGTTTTCTCTGCTTCTCTGGGGCTCTTTCCTCCATCACTGCAGCCATCTTGCTCTCACCAACAGCCTCTGCAGTCTATTGCTGCAATTGTCTTAACTTGTAAATTCTGTTTATCCGTATGTTTGGTAAGTGCAATGATGAAGACCACGTACAGTATTAGGACAGTGCAGAGAAGGGCAGTCAAGACTCAGGAGAGGGAGAGTTGGAAGTTGAAACCTCGAGGAAACATAGGAGTTAGCAGACAGATGGAAGACAGATGAGGTTTGGTTTGGGAGAAGAACGCTTCAGGCAAAAGGAGAAAATAATTAATAAAACTAGAGATGAGAAAGAACAAAGACCCTTAGAACTGAAAGGACTTGGAAGAACTGACGTTTGAGTTTCGGAATGCGAGCAGGGATAGAGGTTGGAGAGAATATAGACAGCACCTCCTTGGCCAACATGCTAAGGAAGCTTAGTCTTGGTTCTAATAGCCAGAGGAAGGCATTGAAGATTTAGGCAGGGAAGATACAACCTCAGATTTGTAAATATACAGGAAAATATACTGAGTACAGTATGGAGAACAAGTTGGAGGGAAAACTGGCATGACTGAAACCTGCATGACATTAAATATCTGAATTTGCTAAAGATGTTAAATGGATTTTGCCAGTCCTGCCTTTCTTCCACCAAGACCGAATTCATGTATCAGTTACTTACTCTGTCCACCTGGATGCCTAATGTGCATTTCAAACCTAATATGCCCACAACCAGGCTCTTAAAGTTTCCCCTGAATGGTTCCACCAAAATGTTGTTTGTCTTAGTTATGGCAGCTGCCACCTTTTGTTTGCTATAGCCAAAAACTTGGAGTCATCCTCAATTCCTCTTTTTCACTTATATGGCATATCCAATATATCAGAAAATCCTGTATTCTTTATTTTCAAACTATATTCGGAATCTAATGACTTCTCCCCACCTCCATGCTACTGTCCATCTTCTCATGCCTGGATCGTCGCAGGAGCTTCCTAGCTGGTCTGCCTGCTTCTATCTTGTCCACCCTACATCTATCTTTAGCATGACAGCAAGCAAGATTATTTTAAAACATAAACACAATCATGTTGCCCCTCTGCTCAAACCCTGCAATGGCTCCACATTTCACAATGCAAGTCAACATTGTTTTGATGCCTAAAAGCTCTAAATATCCCACAGCGATCACTTATTCCCACAGCTGTGACTTCCCAACTTCATCTCTTTTGACTCTTCCCCATTCCCTCTGCTCCCAACACAAGTCCCCTTAAGGTCAGCTGGAATAGGCACACTCTGCCTTAGGATCTTTAACTGTCTAGTCTCTGTCTAGAACACTCTTTCCATAATTTAGCTCTATTATTCCCTTACAGCTTTGTTCAGACGTCCCCTACTCAGTCAGGTCTACTCTGACCATCTTCCTTTTTTTTTTCCTATAACACTTAGCAATTGCTAAGGTAGTCTTAAATAACACATCATACTTACTGCTTACTGTCCCTTCTCCCCACTAGAATCTGAGCCCACAAGGGCAAAGATTCATCTATTTTGCATTGTAATATATTCCTAACACCTTGAATAGTGCTTGGAACATAATTGTCACTCAACAAATATTTTGGAATTAATGAATATAAAAGGTGAGAGAGGACAGTTGTTTGACAGAGAGAATGGTGAATGGATAGAAGTGAAGTGATATGGCACAGACTTGGGAAATAGAATCCATGGGCTTTTATGATACAGTGAATGGTTTAAAGAAGTAGGAGGACATACAGGTGACATTCATGTTTTTGGTTCAATGAATGGCTTAGATGAAGATGGTATTTACTGAGAGACAAGAAGCCAGAGCACAAGCAGATAAGAGTGGAAAGAAGACAATTCCAGCAGTATTAGAAATCTTCAGAGAGACCTACCTAGGAGACACCCAATTCAGATGTATAGAAGTAGGTTTTTACATGAACCCGTTTTTGTTTTTTTGTTTTTTTTTTTTTTTGGTGATGAAGATTGGCCCTGAGCTAACATCTATTGCAATCTTTCTCTTTTTGCTTGAGGAAGATTGGCACTGACTTAACATCTGTGCCAATCCTCCTCTGTTTTGCATGTGGGGTGCTGCCACAACATGGCTTGATGAGTGGTGTGTAGGTCCATGCCTGGGATCCGAACCCACAAACCCTTGGCTGCCAAAGCAGAGTGTCCGAACTTAGCCACTATGCCACCAGGCCAGGCCCAGTTTTTACATGAATCTTAATGCCGGGAGAGAGGTATGGAAAAGCTGTCTGGAAGTACATAGTGAGATGTAGTGATGGAATGATGGAAATTGAAGCCAGTGGAGGACAAAGATTATACTATGGATAGTAGGGTGCTCAATAAAGAATTATTGAAAGAATTAAAAAAACCAACTCTAGGATAGAACAGTGAGTAACACAAACATTTAAGGGGTAAGATGAGGAAAGAGGAAATCACCATGAAGACAATTGAAGAGAGATCAGACAGTGAGTAGAAAATTCTCAGCATTCTAGATGCTAAGTAAAGAGTGTATTTGAGGAAAGAGTTGTTGATCAAATGCTGTGGACATAGCGAGTAAGCTAAGGTCAGAAAATTTTCTAATCATTTTAGTAACTGTGGGATATTGGAAATTTGTAAAGGATAGTTTTAATAAAGTACTGCAATTACTTTATTTAAATAATTTTAGCTCTGAAGGGAAGGAGAGAAGTAAGGCAATAGTTGGAGAGAAATGAAAACTTGAAAGAAAGTTTTGTCATATGAGAGAGACCCTAGTATATTTAACTTGGAAGAGAAAGAGAAAGTAGAGAGGTGATATTTAAACATAGAGAGTGGCTGGCCCCGTGGCTGAGTGGTTAAGTTTGCACGCTCTGCTTCGGTGGCCCAGGGTTTCAGTGGTTCGGATCATGGGCACAGATCTAGCAGTGCTCATCAAGCCATGCTGAGGTGGCATGCCACATAACAGAACTAGAAGGACCTGCAACTAGAATATACAACTATGTACTGGGGGGCTTTGGGGAGAAGAAGAAGAAAAAGAAAATTGGAAACAGATGTTAGATCAGGGCCAATCTTTAAATAAAAAAGATAGAGAAAAATGGTCCTACACATGATGGAATGAGTTCCTAGGAAGGTGGAACATGCAAAAGTGAAATAAGTATTGCACAGAAGAAGCTGTTTCCTCCTTTGTGAAATTAAGAGGGAGACAGGGAGTATGTGTTTCAGGTGACTAACTGGAAGTTGAGAGAAGTCTCATCTGGTATCTCCATGTTTTTCTAGGTGTATAAGAGGTGATGTCCCTCTTTTGGGAATGATGGAAGATCTGTGGGAGTTGAAAATGAAGGATGATGAAGAGGAGGGTTGCAGGGTTCCATGGAAGCATCGAAGTTCCAGGTGAATTAGCATAAATTACCACTTTCATCTCATCCAAACCCACCCCTGCTCATTCATCTCCAGCTACATTCATCTGAAATCCTCTACTGTGGAAGTTCCTTCCAACGTTAAGCCTTTGGCCAGGACTTTCCTTCTGTCTCACATAATTTAAGGACTACTCTACCGAAATTAGGTACCAGCTCACTGTTCACCGTCACAGTATTCTTCTTTATTGCCTTCACGTTTCTAACAATTTGTAAATATCCATTTGTCATTTTTTTCTGTCTTTCACAGAAAGTGAAATGCGATGGTAAAAAGAGGCCATTTTGTATTTTATTATTTTATTTTATCATTTGCCATTTTAAGTCCAATGTCTAGCACAGTGGTTGGTATTACATAGGTGATCAAGTATTTGCTGATCAGTTAAATAAATTGGATTCAGGTGACACTAGCCAAAAACAGTTGCCTCTGAAAGATGTGGTTATAAAAAACCAAAATAGAGAAATTCAGAACTTAATTTTAGACTTAGAAAATTAAAAATAAACTAAAGTTAATTAAAGTAAATGAAAATGGAAAATAAAATTTGCAAACTGATATTATATAAATCAAGAAATAAATTCAAGATCTAGTTCTTAATAAACTTTAATGAATTAGATACAATGTTGACTACATAGATCCACACAAGTGAAATAAGACACTTTCAGAAAATGAGAAATAAGAAAGGGGATGTTACAGCGGATAGTGCAGAGAGTTGAATATCCTTGGCAAATAAAATGTATAACTCTGTGCTGTTAAACATGAAAATCCTGATGAAAAAGATCCTTTTCTGCTCAGAAGATATAAATTACTCAAATTTTCTCAATAACAAGTAGAAAAGCTGAATAGACAAATAATTATAAAAGAAGCTGTAAATATTTTCAAAGATTTTCTTCTTAAAAATGCTCCAGGGGACTCCCAGGCAAAGCAAAGAAGTGAATACAATTGATTTGGTCTTGGTCTTTTTTTTCCCAATTGCTCATTGAAATGAATAACTGAGTTTAAAAATAGTCAGAAACCTGCGCCGGTACCGTAAACCTGTAAATAATTCTCTCCATATTCGTAAAACTTAGATTTCTAAAAGTATAGTGAAGAGGGGACATGAATAAATAAAAGACCTGCCAGAAAGCACTCGACTGTAGAAATGTCAGTGTGCTGGCACCAGGGAGAACAGACCCCACAAGAGCCTTCCTGTGACCCAGAAGTACCCCAGAAGGAGGGCGGGGGGCATGGCAAACAGGGGAGGGGAGGGCATATTTTGATGTCATTAACTGTACTAGGAAGAAGACTTCATGCTGGAGCCATACTGATAATGAGTTTGCAGTGGGATTTCACCAATTCTGATTGGCACGGGCAGCCTTGTTCCTACCTGGCCTCCAGCAAAGGCATCTTCTTTGCTGGCTCCTAATGAGGCCAGTCATACCAGGCAGATGGGAAAGGCAAACTGATTCCTGGCTTCTCTACCAAGCAGACAAAGAAAATACTTGAACAAAGAGCTGAAGGTCTGTGTTTCAACTTGCGTCGCCTCTGCAATACAACCTCGTTTCCAGACTTTACAACCAGCTAAGCGAAGTATCTGAAAAGGGCATTAAATTTTATAATTACTTTTAGTCTTGCATTGTAAGAACCTTAAGATTCAGATGTAAGAACCTTATTTGTGAGAACTCTTTTGGTTATTAGTATTGGAAACCCAATGGAAACTATCTTAAAGCAAAAGAGAGATGGTGTGTTTGGTATATAATTGAAAAGACCATGGAGAGATTTGATTTTAGTACCAAACATAGAGTGGTATGTGATGGGATGGGGGTTCAAATAATAGCACCAGGACTCTCTATTTTATCCTTTTTTCTGTGCATTTTTTTTTCTTTGTGGATTGCCTTTTATATTCTACAGACAGATTTCTTCATTTGGCTGGAGAGAATGACTACAAGAAGCCCCAGTTTATGTCTTTCTTAAACATTATTACGATTGCTAGTACCCACCTATAATGGAATAAAGATCCATCCCTGTACATTCCTGGATGAGAGCATGAAGCACTCTTATCATTCGTCACCTTTGGTCAAGTGCCCATTCTCATGGCAGAGGCAAGAGAGTAGGGGTGAATTCTTGTTTCCCTTACAACATAGAATGAAGACTTTCCCAGAAAGGAGAAGTTGTACTATTAGAACTAAGAGGATAATGTGTGGGTAGAGAAAATAAACTCTATTATCAATATACTACCATTGTTGGCATAACCCAACCATTTTCAAAAGAAAGCATAAATGTAGCTGTGCAAGGATAAGAGAGTAAAGAAAAAAAAAAAGACACATATATTTGTGATACAACTATAACAATAATGATATCCAGCCAAAATAGATGTTCTAAAAGAAATAAGAACAAATACTATAGAAAATTTCTAATTCAGCAAGATGTAAATATCATACTATTTTTGCAAGTAACTTCCAAAATTATCTTTAGATTATCTTGTTATAAGCCTTCACCCACTTCTACTGCTGCTGAGGTCTACACAGAGTAGGACCCCAACTTGAGCTAAGCCACCATCTTCTGGAGTAGAATTACAGGGAGTGGGCAGATTGTAGTCCATTGGTCACCTGAGCAGCAAGCAGACTTTCACTGTACAGAGATTAAGGGAAATTGGAGGCATTGTGTGGATGAGGATGTTTAATCTTCTAAATACATAGACACACTCATAGTCCAGATGCCATCTTGAAGAAGGCAAGAGAAATTGGATAGAAATTTGAAAGATTAGTTTTTTCACCTCACAGTCCAGTAATTATGAATCACACTATATTTATGGGACTGAACGAACATTCAACAATTTTACTTCATCATCAGCAGTTGGAGGCTCAGGAAAACATTCAGATCCTCTACAGATATGAAGAAACTATATTTTCTATACTTCTCTGTATTATAATGTGAGGAAATTTATGTCTTTTTTACTCATCTGTGAAACTAAAACACTAATTATAAAGAAGTCATAGTATGAAATTAGGAAACATTACATGGAAAAGAAGCCATTTTGCCAAAATGATTTTAAGCTCATGAAAAATGATAATTGTTGCAGTTGAGAGCTGATTGAATAACTAAGAATAAGGAAGTAGCAGAGGACAAGATGAGAAGCTTTCTCAGAATTCTAGCAAAGGAATAAAAATTAAGAAAAGGTAAAAATGTGGATCTGAGCCAGAATAGAGATTTGGAAAATTTAATCAAGAATAATGAACGAGTACTTAAACATTAGGAGAGAGAAAATGAATATAACAATAGACACAGAAGGTGTTTAAAGTGTAAGTGGATTCAAATCTATGCTAATAAATTTGAAAATCTCAAGAAAATGAATAATTTTCAGGAAGATATTAATTATGTAAATCGACTCAAGAAAGTAGAAAAATAGATCAACGAAAAGGAGATAATTTAAGACTGTTAAATATTACCTCAAAATAAGTCTGCTTTAGGCAATGTTTTACAGGTAAGTGCTTTCAAACATTCAAGTAACAAATTATTTACATGCTATACCAATTGTTTCTGATCGGACCAAAAAAAAAAAAACAAAAAACAGAAAGCTTGCAAGTACATTTTTGAGACTAGCTCAATCATTGTAGCTGAACTGACAAAAACAGCATAAAAAAAGAAAACTTCACTCTAATCTTACTCAGGACTTTAAATGAAGAAACTTTAAATAAAAACTAGCAAAATGCAATTGGTAGTACATTTTAAAAATAAAGCTCAGTAAGACATCCCAGGAATAAAGATGTGCTAAAAGTTAGGGAGTCATTAACTAAGTATATCATTCCACTTGGTCAACTTAGAAAACATGTCAGGTAATCACTTAGAAAGATTCTGAAATGGTGTTTTGTAATATTGCACATCTAGTCTATAATCTATAATAATTACCCATAGGAATCCATATTTTTTTAGAAAGTTAAGTGCTAAGAAATGTGATACAAGATAACTATATGCAATGAAGTTAGAAGAAAAAAAGTCTAGGACTTCAGAATTTTAAAGCTTGAATTTAAATGATGGGATTGGAAATCACAGACATCTGGGTACAAACCCTGGCTCCGGCACTGCCATCTTCACACCTTTGGGCTACCACTAACACTCTAGGCGACCAAATGCAGCCTTCTCTCTTCCCTGGCACTGGGGTGAGATTTGCTCATTGTGATTATGTTTAAAGAACCAAGTATTTGCATTTTAAAATGTGTAAGCTTTGTTGAAAGATATTTATGGTATTATATTAAGCGAAGTCAAGTGCATAGGTTTGAACCTCACATGGATTTTTCTTTATTATTTTTATTACTGTTACTATTCTGCCACAGGTTTTCTGACCATTACTGTGGGTCAGGAGCTAAGGGACAGCATTTGACTTAATGAATGACTTAGTGATAATTTAGGTGGAATGGCAGTTATATTTCAAAACAAGTCACATTGCTAGGTGGAAAAAAGAACATTTATAGCAGTCACAAGGTATTTTTGAAGTAAAGCAAGATGTGGAAAAACACCCAAAATGCGGATAATGTCTAAGCATTTTCATTGTTCTTTAAATTTTATATTGCCACTTTAACTTGGATTATCTCTACTGACCATCACAACAACCCAATGGTTAGGCAGGATAGGCATTTTCAGACTCAGAGTTTAGTTGAGGTAATTGAGACTTTGAAAGATTAAGTGACTACTCTGAAGTGGCACCCCTAGTAGGTGGCAGAACAGGAACTGGAATGCGGGTCTTATAAGCCCTTGTCTAGTTCTGAGAAACAACTCAAGATGGGATGTCCATGGATGGCCTCATCATTGCATTACTCTCCAGAAGTCAGGGGGTCAATACTGCACATTGATAGGCTATAGGTTATAATTTATAATGGTGGAGAGTAACTCCCTCACTTTGCTTCTCATTGTAATAGTATGACTTCATAACGCACAGTGTAAAAATGCAACCTCTTCTATTTCTCTCAATTGCATAAATTCTGACCTAAGCTCCTGCCTGCCACATTGGCTGTGCATATAGGTGAAATATAGGTGCACATAGGCTGTGCATTCCCCTGCTTCTGGAATACCCCCTACTAGGGGTTACCAGTGCATCCCTGAAGTATGCACGGGCCAATAAAAGAGCCTATTGACTTTCACTCTGAAAACAAGTTCTTTCTGATGTTTATGAGTTGAAGTCCTAACCCCCCAATACCTGTGAACATGGTCTTATTTGGAAAAAGCATCTCTACAGATGTAATCAAGTAGGATGATGTCATACCAGAGTAGAGTGGATACTTAATCCAATATGACTGATGTCCTTATTTGAAGAGAAGAAGAGACACAGCGACAGAGACACACAAGAAGAATGCCATGTGACAATGGGGGCAGAGATGGGAGTGATGACTTTACAAACCAAAGAACTTTAAGAATTGCCAGGAACTAACTGAAGCTAAGAGAAAGACATTGGACAGATTCTCCCCTCAAGCAATGAGAGAGAGGATGGCCCTGCTGAAACTGTGATGTTGGACTTTCAGCCTCCAGAATTATGAGAGAATAAATTTCTGTTGTCTAAAGGCACACAGTTTGTAGAAATTGTTATGACAGCCCTAGGAAATTAACATAGGAGGCATCGAATCCTCCACACCTCCCATCCTACGGTTGGGTTGCTTCTAGCTGTCACAGAATGTCCCTACTGAATTCTCAGCAGCTTAGCTCTCCTAAGGACCAGGTATTTCTTATTGTGGTCCTCCACTGGAAACTGACTCCACACTCAACATGCTTAGCTTGACCCACAATGTCCCTTACTAGTGATAGGAATTACATTTCTTAGTGCTCAGCAATTTCAGTTTTACATGCAAACATTTTCCTCTAAGCTGTGGGTAACCCAAGAGGCATTCATATCACTCTTCATCTTGGAAATGGAATTCTCAACTGCAGAATACTAGGACAGTCTTAGGAGGCTTCCGCACTCAGAGGCAAGTTTTCCCTTTATCCTTAAATGTAATAGGTTGATTACCAAAACCTTCCTAGATGATAAATATCCATAGGCTGGGAATTTGAAGGAGGAGTGGGAAGGGGCTGTTTGGTACAATAGGAGCTTTGTGGGTGGGGAGATACCTTTCATTCCATAGTGGTGCTTCAGCTTCCAAGAGTAAAACAACACAGAAGTTTGATCAATAACTTCTCATCTTCCATTTACCCCTAATTCAATTTTATCTAATTTCCTTTCCATGTAAATCTGAGTAGGGTTGTGGGGGCTATTCTAACAAGGATGATTTTTACTGAGGTGGATAGGAGGAAAAATAAAGCATGAATGACACTGAAGAGAGGAATGGCATCATTTGACTCATGGATGATGAAAAATGAGGCACATGGTCAGCTCTGACTGAACTTTTATTCCACAAATGGATAGAGGAATAAAGAAGTAAAGAAAAAAATATTCATGGATGGCCTTATCTTTCCAGTCCCTTGTTTTTGTTTTGTTTTTCTTTTAGATTTTGATTTTGTTTTAATGTCTCCCTGCCTGTATTCTAAGTCCAAATCCTTAGTATGCCATTCAGGACTCTTGATCACCAGGCTTACCTCTCAGCTTCAACTTCAGGCACTTCTACCTTGCACTTCACACTCTGGTAACTCTCAACTGTATGCATTTATATGCTCTTTTCACACACTTTCATTTGGGAGTTCATTTGCTGTTGCCTGGAAAGTTTGTCTTCATCTCACTGATTTCGATCGATCCTCAGGACTCATCTCAGGTGATAGCTACTTCTGAGAGCTTGCTTGCTCTTAGCTTCCAAATTGTGCTAGGTATAGCAGCAGAAAAGAGGAAAAGACTGAAGATTCCACTATGGATTTTTCTATGTTCTGTGCCACCTCTCAGAAGATCAGATATTATTAATAACGAGATTGAACATTTTCTTTACGTTTATTAACATTTGCGTTTCTTTAAAAATATCTATCCTTGTATTTCCCCTGCTTTTGTCTTTTGTAGTACACACAAATTTCCATTGACTCCTAAGAGTTATTCATATCTTAGATATATTTGCACCTAATCTTTCATATATATTGTACATATTTCCTAAGTTTATGGTTTACCATTTAACATATTTATGACATTTTTGTTGTATGAAAAAATTTAGTGTAGCAAACTTTGTGGATATTTTCTTCCACAATATATATCTTTTCTTTTCAACTTTCAAATGCTTTTATTTTTATTTTGCTTTTTGCATTAGCTCTTTACTTCATTTTAAATTCTTTTTGTTATATAGTTTGGAAGGCTTGATAATAATGTATAAGAATTTTAAAATGCATTGGAGGTCTTATTTCGCCAGCTGGGATAAAATTCCAGGGTTTGGTTGGGCTTTAAAAGCTGTTTCATCATCAAACTTTGTTTCTATTCTTTCAGCACCTGAAAAAAGCACAACATGATGAAATGAGCAATCCCAGATGCCTCAGCAGATTGTACTATTTTCATAAATTTTTGATTTCACTATCTTGTAGAGAGAACATTAATGCTACTTGAGCAGACTTAATTCACTACTTTGATGTCATGGGGGTACAGCTCTCCTTTCCATGAACAGATGCCATAAAACATCTATTCTTCAAATGTGGTCCACAGATCTTGGACAACCAGCATCAGCCTCATTCAGGAAGCTTGCTGAATGTACAGATTCATGGGCCCCACACAGAATTACTGAAACAAAATCTTTGCAATTTGGGATTGAGCCCTCTGCAAACTCAAACGCTGGGGTCCTCTAACTCACACTTTGAGTTTAGTGAAAAAGAGATAGTTTTTGCTTTGATCCTATTTCCAAAAGTCTAGCAATCAACCCGCCTCAAACCTTAAGTAATGTGTCAGGGCTTGTCACTTATTTGCATCTTGGCATTTTTCTTAAACACAAGAGTAATTACAGTGAAGATAGAATTTACCAAGAAGCTGGTGCTGGAGATTATCAAGAATATTTCCAAAGCAACTACTCTAAAACTCCACTGAGTGATAGTGATGCGGGGTCGGTGAGCTGAGTCGTCGAAAGAAAGATTTCTTGGACTCTCAAGATCTGGCAGTAGTGCTCTTTTATTTAGAGAATAGTGTGCAATAGCATGGGGACAGGACCCATGGGCAGTCAGGTCGCTGCGTGGGGACAGGGCCCACAGGCAGGAGGAGCCACTGATGCTGTCCCCGCTACGCTACTGCTGCAAACATGGGTGGAGAGTAAGGCTAAATTTAAGGCATAGGTATGCGAGTTATCTCTTTACAAGACAAAGAAAAGAATATGTAAAAAAGATAAAATGGTATCAGTGCCCGTAGAGTCTGGCGATTGGGCGGTCCCACAACTTTTAGATAAGAATCAAACCGGATTGAGTAAATGACAGAAGCCGCTGCTCAAATATTATCCTCAGCCAAAGACAAAGGAGGATTTGGGGGGGGGGGGTCAGTTACATGAGGTTGCCAGACAGTAAACAACTTAAGTTCTTGCCTCTGGCATTGATTAAGAGTTTCTAGAGATAAGGCCATCCCCCTTCTCCCTGGCACAGAGAGGAAGGCATCTTTACAGATGGAGGTTTCCCTTACAAATGCAAATATTTCCCAACAAAGGGCAAGCAAACTCCAGTCCTCAGAGCCTGCTTCTCATCTGCAGTTTTAAAATTAACCAGCCTAAAATCTTCATCAGCAGCAGCATCCCTAGAGGGGACTACCTCCTGTTTGGATGTGGGTTACCAGAAAATTATTTTGTGCTTTTACTTGAGTTATCATACTTAATCATTATTTCAATCCTTTGTGGTGTTTTATTTTTATTTTTGAAGACGAGGGAAGAAAGGTTGTGAAAGATGCAATCACTTGACCAAATTAACAAATTATAGTGTGAGAGCCAGAGCTGAAACCCAAGACTTCTGGACCCAAATCCAAGGCATGCTGTCTTAGCACAGCTGCCTGGGATGTACCATGTGGGTCATTTCCCAGACGTGGAAATAACCTGCTATGAGTTAGGAAATCATGCTGAAGCCGACAACTAAGAGAAAGCAGGGGAATAACTGTGACTTAGGACTGAAGAGGAGCTGTGCTGCTCTGGAGCCAGGTGGAAGGAGGCATCTAAGATCCTCCTGGAAGGCAGGCAGCCATGAATCCTCACCTGCTGCCTTATGGCCCCAATGACACTTTTCTGTTCTCCACAGTTGTTGTTAACAACACACTTCATCCCTGTTCATTGTCATCACCCACAGGAATTCCAAAGTATCTCCCATATAAAGATTCTAAAAATTGTGCCCCCAAACTTAGACTTATTAAAAAAAACCCACAAAGCATTTTTACAATGTAGTACATAGCATTTGTGTGTAATTGTATAATTTACAGAGTTTTCCCATGTTGCTTCATTCAGTTCTCGTACCACCCTGTTGAAGTCATTATCACTCTCATCTATTTCCATATTTCAGAAAAGGAAATTGAAACTAAACACTGTTGGGGTGACTCGAGGTCAGTGAAGTGACACTATATGCAGAGATCGTACCCTTGGCTTCGATGCCTTTGCTTTGTGCAATTTCCCTGGCATTTCCTCTGTACATTCCTCATCGTTTCTGCTACATAGAGCTACAACTTACTACCAGTTGTTCAATGATGGAAGAACTATTCTTATCTTTTTTAAAAGGTGAAAGGCTATGCTATGAGTACGGGGGTTTGAATGAGAGAAATGCAGCTTAAAAAGGTTGTTTCAGGCATGGATAGTGAAATGCAGTATAGACAATCCCTGCACCAACAGCTGAGATCTTCTGCTGAGGGGAACCAGCATGGTGATGTCAGAGTTGTTCAGTAGAAATAGCAGTAATCAAAACCAACACACAGAATCTGCAGCAAACGCAAACAGATGCTCGAGTCAAGACAGGAGAAGTGTGCCTGCTACCCATCAGGGCCCACAACTGAATAGAACTCTTTGATTCAAGGATAAGTCTCAGAATAGTTTGATATTCTCCTTCTCGTTTTAAAGAAATATATAATTTTATTTCCCAGATCTATTTGTTTATATTTTTTGTTACAGTATCAACTTTATTCTCATTTTAAATTAATATTGGAAAATTACAATACGTAAATAACGTCTCACAGTTTTCAATCTGTGGGTACCAGATGTCCGTTTAAAACCGGTCTAGTAATCATTTAGTTTCCCACTAAATTGTGTATATTTAACATAAAGTCAATATCTTAAAGTCTGTGAAATAAGTTTCATATTTACGATTTCTCTTTGTACTGTTTCTTAACAGTCTAAAATCTATGCAAATCAGAAATTCTGTTAGATGAAAAAAGAATAAAATTCTGTTTAAAGATTTTGATTTATATATAAAAGACATTCATCTGATAAAAAAGAATATATGTTAATACACATAAAGCCCTTAGAAAAACAGCTATCATGGGTAAAGTGGCCTGCATGTGTAGCTATTATTATTGTGATTGTTATGATTATTACTATTATAATCTATTGTTATTGTTATTATCTCCTATTCAGCAAGCTCTAGCCACTATTGGCCACTTGTCCTTTCTCTCATTTTTTAAAACAGAAATTGTATATATTTAAGGTGTACAACATGATGTTTTAATATACGTATATATAGTGAAATGATTACTATAGTCAAGCTAATTAACATATTCACCTCCTCACAGAGTTATCATTTTGTTTTTTGGATTGTGCGGTGAGAACACTTGAAATCTATTTTTTAGCAAATTCCTAGTGTACAATATGGTATTATTAACTATAGTCTTCATGCTGTACTTTATTAGCTCTCCAGACTTTGTCATTCAGATTTACTTTGAATTCTATTAAAAAATTATTTCCAACCCATAAATTACTTGAATGCAGCTTTTGCGTCAGTAACAGCTACTCGTGTTTGCACTGGCGTTTTATAACTTACTAGAAACCTTCACCAATGTTGTTTTTATTGATCCTCTCCATGAACGCTTGAAACCATTGCTATGTTATATGTGTGGAAATCAGCATGGGTAGGTCAGGTGAATTTTACAAGGTCTCTAGGAAGTAGGTCAGAGAGCTGGACGTGAAGGTGTGTCTCTTTACTGAACTCCAGAGCTTTTCTCACTATACTAGACTGACTCAAAACCCTACCTCTAAAAACACTTGAACTATACTGTTTCTGTCTTTCCACTTAGAGATAATTCTCCTGACAGAGAAGCTGAACATCAGTAGTTGAGTAGCTGTTTTTTGTTGTTAGTGCCATGAAGTGGATTCCGACTCTTGGTGACCCTGTATACAGCAGAGCGGAGCCCTGTGCAGTCTTTTTGCTCCATCCTCTCATCCTCCTACACTGTATCAAGTAATGCTCTGCTGCTGTTCATAGGGTTTTCAAGGCCAATTTTTTCAGAAGTGGGTGGCCAGTCCTTCTTCCTAATCTGTGTTAGTCTGGAACTTCCGCTGAAACCTGTCCACCATGGAGGACACAGCTGGTATTTGAAACACCAATGCCATAGCTTTCAGCACTGCAGCAACACACAGTCACCACAGAGTGACACCTGACAGACGGATGGTGTGGTTCCCTGACCAGGAAATGAAAATAGGCTATAGTGGTGAGAGTGCTGAATCTTAACCACTAGACCACGAGGGTTTGCTTTTTCTCTCATACGTGTTATAATATTGAATCTTTGTCCTCATCCAGTATCTCTCTCTCATTTCTGTGCTTCTTATTAAATAATAAACAAAAAAGGATTATTTTGCGGTCCATTTTGCTATTTTTATAGGTTTACGTCACACTTTTTATTCTTTTCATTCTGAGTTTTAATTCATATATTAGTCTGCTTCATAGTCCATAAGATCTTATATTTGAAAGCCAAATAAAATCAATATAGTAGTCCAGTGCTTTCAAAAGTGTTCTACTGGGGAATAAAATCCACTCAGTCTCTCGTTCAACACACATGCGTCTCAGTGGTATGTGTGGCAGTGAAGAGGAGGCAGCAGTAAATGAAGCTCTTCCTTCGAGCATCTCACTGTCTTGGGAGGTGAGGTTCATGCTCCAGGTAGCTGTAGTACAAGCTGCAGGGCGACCATTCAAGTGTCATGAGATTTCAGTGGAAGCGGTTACTCCCAGCTGAGAGCACTGGACACTGGGCTTGGTAAGTGAAGGGTGGAAGCCATATGGATATGTGGGTATAACGTGATAGAGTCCAGACAGATGGAAGAGGATGGGAAAAGACAAGAAGGAAAAGTATTGAGCATGAACAGTACACAGCAAAACTCTGTTTTAACTGCAACCAAAGGGCTCAGGGGAGGTAGGAGTGGAAAATGCATTTGAAGAAGTAAGAATGGGACTGAATTTTGGAGGAATTGAATGCCTGCCTAACACATGTGCATTTTATTAGCCACAGGGAACCAGTGGATGTTTTGAGCAGAAGGATGCAATAACAATCAAAGATCCCGAACATAAATTTCCAATTTTACAGAATTGTTTACCATCAAACAGGGATTGGGTTGCATGAATGGGACTCCAAATCCAGGGTTCACTGTGGAGAACCAATAGATTTACTCCAATATGCACTTCTGCTTGAATGAGATAATAGGGTAATATAATAATTTTCTACTCTTTATATCAACATAGACATAAGTCAACAATACTTGCAGAAGAAAAAGAGATTTGAACAAAAGCTCTTTTTGTATCTAAAACAGTTTATAAATGAACTATTATAGAACCTATTTCTTTGCACCTTGTTTATTGTCATATCACCTCTCCTCAGTTAGACCACGAGCTACTTTAGAGCGGGAAGTGTGGCGTACATATAGCCCCAGCACCAACCCACTGCGTGGATTCTGGTACACGCTCATTAAATACTTAACATCTGTACCACAGTTCTGCTCTTTTAAAACCAATTGACTTCCAGCCCAAATCAGAGGGATCTCTAAGCAATACCCCTCTGTTTAAATTAAGAAAGAAGCTTTGGCAATGTATATTTTCTATCAGGTTTAAAAGTATGTAATAAAATGGGTAAAAGGACAGTATACCATTCATGCCCCAAGTTGAGATGACTTCAAATTTGTTGTGTGTCTGTTTATATGATTTTTTCTATATTCTCCTCAATACTACTTTATTTTATTTTACTTTTTCATCACTTCAGAGTTTTGAACAGTGTTGCATGTATGCTCTATTGTTGATTTTTTTTAAATGGTTTATTGTTTTAAAGCAATTTTAGGTACACAGTAAAATTCAGGGGAAGGTACAGAGATTTTCCCCATTATCAGCATCCCCCACCAGAGTGGTATGTTTGATGCAATTGATGAGGCTACATTGATACATCATAATCACCCAAAGTCCATAGTGTACATTTGAGTTCATAGGTTACATTACATACATAGGTTACATTTGGGTTGCTAGTGTGCGTTCTATGGGTTTGGACAAATACATAATGACATGTATACACCATCACTGTATCATGCAGAGTGTTTTCACTGCTCTAAAAATCCTCTGTGCTGCGCCTATTCATCCCTCCCCGCAACCCTTGGCGAGCTTTCCTTTGTTTATACGATTGTGTATTCCATGACTCATCTAATAATGGTGGAGGTTAGGGCAGATTTTATTTATTCTTTTCTACATTTTCTAATTTTTTTACACAATTGGCATTATACAATTTCATATAAGGAAAAATGAATACCACAGAAAAAACGTGCCTTCTGATTTTTCTTGAAAGCGTCTGTGGATTTTAATGAATAGCAAATATTCGAATAGGAAAAGAAAAACATTAAAACAATAGGGGGGAGTTAATTACCTCTTTCTTACTGTGAATGAAGGTGAATCCAAGGGGCAGAGGAGACCATAGGCAGCTCTTGGTATTCAGTGTGGGAAGTAAGGAGACAGGGTGAGTCTTTCTCTTCTATGGTTTTCAATACTAAGAGTCAAGAGAGACAGAAAACAGATTGTCGCAAGTATAAATTATTCATTGAAGACATAGAGGGAAAGAAAGAGGGCTTCAGAGTCATTGTTTGTAGTCCCCCCTCTGTGGAGAAAAGGTAATTCTTAGTATTGAACAGATTCTCCCCTGAGGAGATAATGGAGTCATCAGGGGAAGATGGGGAACTAATGGGGGTTTCAGATTCAGGAAAGTTTATTCAAAGAGCTTTAAAACTATGAAATGCTCAATTCAGGGACGGAGGTAGCTAACTTGCCACTCACTTAATTACAAAAATCATGCAATATGAACTTGGAAATGGTGGGTAAGGTAGATCTAGGCAAGCAAAGGCATTGCCAAATGAGAATGAAGATATGGAATATGTAATTAAATTGTGGGAGGGTGACAGATGCTATCAGGCTTCCACTTGTTACAAGGTAAACAAAAGAATAATGCAATAATAAATATAAAAAATAAAACGCTAAATTGCTTTTTTGTCCTCAGCAAATGGAGAGTCATCTGAAGCAGTATCTGCTTTTTATTCACTTTTTGATGTTTCTTGGTTATATAATTATTTCTTTATTTGGTTTTATAAAGGATTGAGCAGCAGGGCGGTTAAAATTGAACACATTGTAATGTAATTGTTGAAAAATAGAAACAGTTTACAAAGTAAAAGACAATTTAACCCGTAAGAGGGGAAAACATCTTTCTAAACTAATTTTATAAGAAATGAAATTTGATGACTTTCATTCTTCAGTGATGGAGTTTTCAGATCAAATGAGTAGGCTGTGCTGAAATGCTAAAACTGAAGTCTCATTGACATTAGGCTCTCTTTAATTGGCTCTTTGGTGGGGTGGGGGGCAGGTGGTAAGAGAAAAGAAATGGAATTTGGAGCACGTCCTTGGGTTTTAAGGGTGGCATAGAAAATAAAGACCTTTTTTTCCCTCCCTAGACGAGGTTGAAAATACATAAATGCACTCAAGACACAATTTTCCACTTAGAAGGCAGGCGGGGTGATATAGTGGCCCAAGATCCAGATTTAGAGTCAGACAGACCTTCGTTCAAATCCTGACTCTGGCATTTACTAGTAGTGTAACTAAAACAAGTTATTTAACGTGTTTCAACATATTTCCTAATTTGCAAAATAGCAGTACTAAGGTCCCACTTGCAATGTTGTGAGGATTAAAGAAGATAGCCCATTTCTACAACGTAGTAGTTTATTCAATAACTCAGAAGTCATTCAGTAAATACTTATACCTAGGCTTATTATTTCTAGATACTTAGTTCATCTTGCTTTTTTCCCTCATGGAGCATAGGTAGTTAAAAAGAAAGAAACTAGTCTATACATAAAAAAAAAAAAACAAGACAAAGTTAGCCACTTTCTGGTTAATTTGATCATCACTTTGAATTTAGTTCCTATATGGCAACTATGCACAAAAACAACAGTTTATTTTATTTTCAATTTTGTGATTTTGTAGTTAGGGGAGAGATTGACGTAGAGAAGACTCTCATTTGAGGTTGCTCATGTGATCACAGTCAGTTGTTGGCTGCTACTGCAGCCTCTGAAAGCTCAAGGGGCTGGATGTCCAAAGTGGCTCTCTTGCATGACTGGAAGCGGTGGCGGGCTGTCAAGATGGAACACAACTGGGGTGTGTAACAGAGCACCTACATGTTACTTCTCCAGGATGTTGGCTTCAGCGTAGTCAGGCTTCTTACATGGTGGCCAGTTTCCTCAGAGCAACTCCCCAAGAGGAACAGGAGGAAGCTTTGTGTCCTTTTCTGACCTAGCCTCAAAGTCATGCAGTGTCACTTCTGCTTCATTCTATTGGTTCTAAGGGAGATACCAAGGTTGGTCCAGATTCAAGGATAGTTGATGTGGAAACTGCATGTCAATGGGATGAGTGTCAAATCATTTTCAGATATATTTTAAAAGCACCAGAGTAGTATCATTACCCCATTTCGCATACATGGGGAAGTTAAAGACCAGAATAAGACATGGAGGCTTAAACATAACTCCAGTCCATCTCATATGCAGGCTCAGCCTAACCATTTCCTGAGCTGAAGTGGTAGTAAAGTCAAGTAAGGTAACACAGCCTCAATAGCAGTTCGCCTTGAAGATCTGAACCCCACACCCTCTGAGAACCACTTACCCCACTGCACTTGTCTAGTCACTACTCTCACACTTTGGCTAGAGCTCCTGATGAGCATCCTTGTGCCCTCGTGGATAGGAGCTTGACTCTGAAACTTAGTTTCTTTATCAGACAGTGTGAAAAGTTAAATATCTCTTGCTAGGTCACCACTTTTGCTTGGTCCTATTCTCTCTATGGTGAGCCAATGACTGGGAGAGTGATACAATCTCCATGAAAACTGTAAAATTGTACAATTTCGTTTATATTACCCAACAGTGTTCCTTTAGGGCATTAGTGGGCCACGTAGTGTTAACAGCTCATGAGAGCAGGATTTTGGGTCAAGTAGGTCTGAGAAATGATGAGTATTTAAGGGTGGAATTTTCTACAGGATTTTTCATCTGTGAATATACTGATGAACTTTATACATAACACAGGGAGTATGGAGTTGTACAACTTTGGAAAATTATTTGATAATGGGAACATTCTTTTAACAAGAAACCTTTTAATATGCCACAATGTATTTGTGTTCCCTGGAAATTTTGGTAAATATTGTTATGGTTGACATTATACAAGTTGGATTTGAAGCACAAAACTAGTTGAGTGACTTTCGGTAGATCCTGTTTTCTAAGGCTTGTTTCCTTTGTATCTAAAATGAGAACAGTATATAGGATTACCCCAAGCATCTCATGAGAGAATAAAAAACCTCATTATAATTTTTGGCATATAGCAAATAGGAAATACATGTTAATTTTTTTTTTTTAATTTGTGGCTGAAGTTTTGGAGAAATTTTGATGGCGTTGTAGGTAAGAACCCAATAATGATCATATCCTATTTGACAATGACTCTTAGCTCCTTTCTCCCGAGAAAATTCCTATTATGAAACAATTGCATACTTAGGCTCAAAGGATGAGTTTTTTCCTATCATCACAGGCACTGGATACTTCAAAGCAGAGTTCGGTAATCAGAACAATTTGTAGTGAGTGGCTTAAGCTGAGAGATTTAATTTGTCTCCTTACAACTTGTTGAATCTCATCCACTTACCTCAGAGAAATCTTAAGGTCAGCCAACCCAGATAGAGTGGAAGAGAGAGAGTTAGAGACAAAGACAGGAAGACTGATGGAGAGAGAAGAAGAGCTCACATGTCGCATCCTGATTCTACCTTTCCAGTACTCCTCTAAAAAGAAAAAGTAGTGAAACAAAGGAGGCTGAAAATAAGAGATTTCTATTTTGTCAATGAATAAGTATGTTTTATTAGACAAATTCCTACCTGGAGAATGACTCTAAAAGTTAGATAAAACCCACCTAAAACAGGCAGAGATGCAAGTAAGAACAGCAAAGCAGATAGGACTTGAATGTCCAAGATCCTAGAGAGAAGGAAAACACTCTGAGATAGGCCCCTCATTCTGCACACCCATTCCTCTAGAGATGTTTGTTATTCCTTAAGCTATGGGACAATAGCTCTACCAGAAAGTCGAGGCTCTGAGCTGTAAACATGGCAGCCATGGGGCTGGAGAGGCAAAATATGGACTTCTTGGCTCCCAAGAAAATCAGGCCTTGGAGAACCAAGATCCCAGAAAAAAGTGGAGAGGCAAACTCATGTTCTGCCTTGTTTATACCCTCAAGACATTTACTAGTTTGTAAATGGCGTAGACTAAGAGGCCAAGAAACAAAATTGGCAGAAATTGACAACCAGAAGCTAAAAACCCATCTGAATTCTCTGTAGTCTCACGGAGCTGAGGATGTGAACCCCAAGATTTTAGTTAAGGCACCTGAAATAGACCACGCCTTCTCAGTACTGAATCTCATCTAAAAATCATCTCAATTATTTCTGATTGGGTCAAGGTGATCTGCCCTGTAGTCTCACTCTCTGTCAGAGAAAGCTGACTCCTTTCTGGGTAAGGATATCCTGTGTCTCTAATAATGTTTCATCTCCAATATCAAGCATTCAGTGAAATTACCAGTTGTGACAAGACAGGAGCAAATAGCCAAAACCATTGAAAAAAAAAAAAAAGTACAAAAACCCATTGTCAATGTAGATCTTAAAGATATTGGACATAGACTTCAAAATAGTTGTAAATTACATGTTCAAGAAAATATGTTTAAGATGGAGAGTTGAATAACATAATCAAATTCTGTTAAGCAAAATAATAGAATGGAAAGAATAATAAGAGAGAGAGAAGAAAGACATGGTGGGTTTGTCTGCCCAACATGAAATCTTTCAGTATTTCTGCCTACCATGCGATGGGAAGAAAGACAAAAAAAGAGACTACAGACAAGTTTCTGCCTTAACATCAAAGTGTATCTGCCCAACAGTAAACATGCCCAAAGTAATATCCTTCTCGTCCAGTGGAGGGCAGTGAAGGATGGAGGAGGTGAACTTGGGATGGGAAGTTGGGTAGCGCCTCTTACATAACAGTTTTTGTACTGCTTCTACACACAACTTCAGTTTCTAAACTTCTGTTGTTGTTGTTGAAATCACATACTTTATTTTTATTTTTATCATGATATGGAAAATGTTACTGCCAAGTTTCATCTCTAAAATCAGGCCACCTCTAAATTTGAGTGTGCTGGGTGAGTAATATGGGCTTCCATGTATCCTCTTGATGGCAAGTCCACAAACCTCCACCATTTCTCACCACTCTGCCTCAACCTGCTTTTACGTTCTTCCATGTACCACACAAATGTCCTACAGCCCAGCTTTTCCAACACCCCACATTAATAGTAATATTTGAAATAATAACAATATTGAATATTTATTGAACACTCGCCATGAGGGAAATGTTATCATTTTTTTTAAAGGTAGTAACCTCATTTCCTGTTCATAACAATCTGATGAGAACTAACAATACCCTCAATTAATGGAGGAGAATTCTGAGGCTCAAGGGGCTTGAGCAACTTTCCTAGGTTCCCCAGGAAACCTGGGAACTAACGCAAGTGACTAGGAGGGGAGAGGGCTCAAAGTCACCTCCAGTTCTTGCTACATCCTATCCTATCTCCACAGCTTTTTAGCCATGAGAATAAAACAAACTGCAGTGCTGAGAATTCTGCCTTAGGGCAGGAAACAGGAAACATCTGAATCCAATACATGGCCTTCAGGTGGGAAAATGTAAGCTAAAAGAAAAAGTGAACCTCATTTCATGTGAAAAAAGGGAGGTTTTTTTTAGATTGGCACCTGAGCTAACATCTGTTGCCAATCTTTTCTTTTTTTCTTTTTCTTTTTTCTCCTTCTTCCCCAAAGGACCCCAGTACATAGTTGTGTATTCTAGTTGTAGGTCCTTCTGGTTGTGCTATGTGGGACGCTGCCTCAGCATGGCCTGATAAGCGATGCCATGTCCGCGCCCAGGATCCAACCTGGCAAAACCCCAGGCCACCAAAGCGGAACGTGTGAACTTAACCACTCAGCCACAGGGCCGGACCCAAAGAGGGAGATTTTTCTACCTGGAAATGCAAGTGGCCTAAGAGATCAGTCAGAAGGCTGAAAATTCCCACTGAAGGAAACCTGCTCCACAGGAAATCCTGAGAAAAGTAATGACTTGGTGAATTAACGTAACACATACAAATTCAGCCAACACTCACTGAAGGGGTGAGGATAATTCTCTAAAATAGGTAACATACATGATGCTAAAGAAGATTAAGGGAATGTTGCAGCTTCTATTGCTTAAAAAGATTTTTTAAACAATCAGAACAGCATGAAACTAAACAGAGTAAAAATCACACCAGACACTTTCTAAAACATTATCTCTGTGGGACAGAGAAATTAACATTGTGAAGAGCACTGGGTGAGATGAATTGGACGTGCGTGTTCTCTGACTACATCAATGTGATCCCTGTTGTTTCTCGGATAGATTCTCATGCAGAAATAACTCAGGAATACAGATGTCCACAAATCTATCCTGCAAGACCATTTGGTAGAAAATGGAAGGGTGTTGCATTAATTGCCAAAGCTATTTTTCACGGGGTTTTATTTTTAACTTGAGAAAAATAATTGGAGTGATCGATTTTTTTCTTCTCTTGGTATCTAATTTCAATTTTATTCTAGAGGCCTCTCCAATGGTGTGAAATATTAGGGGTATGCAGTGTCCAGCCTCCAGGCATGAACACAGAAGGGGCATTGTCCTTTCCTTCTGAGGCCCTTAGCAGTCAGCGAGGACAGATGCTTTAACTTGATTCAAACACTGTTCCTACCTGGAACCTTGGGCTTGTAGCCAGAGGTATGAAGATGAGAGATTCATAGAAGGCAGTTAGAGATTGTTTATTGAACTTGTCCCGTTTTGGTTCCCACTCATTGCAGAAATGTGCATAACAAAAGTGTCATTCTACTTAGAACTTTTTGGCTAAAGACAGTTAGTTGTTGGGTTCCCTACCTTTTGCCTTTCCGTTGCTGATTTTTGTTCCTTTCAGCCTCCAAGACTATTCTTCCAGTTTTGAGTCAATTAATTCATAGTTTGGATGAAGGAAGTCAGATTTTATTTCTGTGGTTTTAACTTTCAAGTCAGGAGTGATATAGAAATAAATGCAATGGTACAAAATTTATGTTGTATGAAAGGGTAAACAATAGCAATTGACTAACTTTTCCTCCATGTTGACTTAGTGGCTGCCTTAGCCCCGGACGGCCACTGATAGTGTTTATCTAATGAGTATTTGCTACCTTTGCTTTTGATTTTCCAGCATCCCTTCCAGTTGTGAATTTCCTCATCAGGTGTACTGGTGGTGCTGTCAATTGTTTGGCCTGACACTGCATCACAAGAGTGGGCAGCTGACGTCAGTTGTCTAACAGTTATATGTACACTCACAGACATTTAGAACATCAGAAATTTAGCCATTATTCTACTCATTACTAATTCTCATGATAAAACATTTTGGACATGATTCCATATCAGCACATTTAGACTTCACGCATTCTTTTTCACAGCTAAATACTATTCTATTACACGGATGCATTTTCCATTGTTTGGCCCCTGATCAACAAATGTTTAGGATCTTTTGTTACTGCTTACTGCAGTAACAAACATTGTTGCGCAGTGCTATCTTGTGTAGTGCATGTGGAGGTACAACTAAGAAAAAATTCTAAACATTGCACTTCTGAAAGAAACATTGTATGAATTTTAAATTTTGATAAAATTTTTGAAAAAAAATCTTGATGAATTTTGATAGCTGTTACCAAAATATAGTGTAGCACCAATTCACACATCTACCAAAAGTGTATGAGAATGCCTGGTTCCTTTCATCATCACCAATGTTGGTATTGAAACTATTATTTATAAATCTGTGTATATCTTTATTATTTAAATTTCCCTTTCTTTTGCTTTATGCTTTTTTAATGAGTTGAATTAGAACATTTTTTTCCTTTACATATTCTTTTCTTTTCCCTTATTGCCTGTCCCTTTATTTTGCACATCTTTCTTTTGGGTTGTCATTATTTTATTAATTGACATATAAGTTCTTTATTTGGTAAGGAATTCATTCCAATGCACTTTCTAGTGTGTTACAAACAAATTTTCGAATTGTTGCTTGTTATTTGACGTTACTTTTGTAATTCAATTTCTCCTATAAAGGAATTTCTTTAAAAATCTTTTTTGAAAATATCAAAACATTTTCTTTCTGATTTCTGGACTTTATAACTTGAATGTAAGCTTCCTACAGTCTTATATGTTTTCTTCTCTTACTAATATTGATTTACATTTTTATTGAAAATCTTTATTCAATTGGAAATTACTTGGTATAATTTATGAGGTAGGGATCCAAGATTTTTATTTTAAATGAGAAGTCAATAACTAATCTATTGAATATTCCATCTTTTCCTCATTTATTAACAGTTCTACTTTTATCTTATAAATACGTAGGTTTTGTGAGTATATATTTGGACTCTGTATTTTTTTTTTTAGCTTAAGATGTTCATCAGTTTTTGCTCAAGTACCAAGCTATTTGACTTAATTATGGTATGATGTTTCACTATGTACTAGGGCTAGACTCTGATTAAACTTTTTTTTAACACTTTAAATTACATTGGCTATATTTCTTCAGAAGTTTCATAGATTCATTTATTACAATGCTTAGGTTTAGTCCTTTTTTTAGTGTTTTTTTTTTTTTTGTGGGAAATTTCCAATTTATTCAATCGTAATAGGTCTGCTTACATTTTCTTTTCCCTTATATAAATATTGTAATTGATATTTTCTGGGAAAATTACCACTTTAATCATGTTTTCTCCTTAATTTGCATACATTTGATTAAAATAGTTATACAATTTCTTCTAAGCTGCGTTTATTTCTGTATTTTTATTTCTAACATTGCATATTTATAACTTATTATCTTAAGTAGCCTACTCTATATGTTTCTGCCAAAGAAGTTCTCTAGCAGACACTGGCCCAACTGCCATATGCTAGATATTCATTTCTTTAGCTAGTAGTTTTATCTGGCCTCTATAGCCTGCTTTGCCACTTGTTTGATCAGCCAGAAATACTAAAGAATTACCGTCTTTTGAGAGTGGCTCTAAACTAATGACTGAGAGTAATTTGTGTATAAACACCTCAGCTCCCTTGCAGGAAAAGGGGGAGATAACTCAGAGCTGTGTGCTGTATGCTGGATTCCAAAATTGGTGAAGTTGGTGAAGCTTCAGTTGTCCGCTTTATTCTTTTCTTTTCCTTCTTCATTTCACTTTCCCTCTCTCCATTAGTATTTTCTTCACCTCAAAACTAAACTAATAACATTTGATTCTTTGTTTTAGTGTTTGTCAGTTTGTTATCAGTAGTCAACACTCCAGGCGGGAAGATTTTATGGGCACACAACAGCGCCCATTACAATCATTACCCTATTGTGTCTTTCGGTCCTCTGCTTTTCTTTAGAATTGTACCGTATAATTTTATATTCTTATTCAATGTACTTATTGTTTCACGTTTTTGAATTTTATATAAATAAAATCACATATCTTATACTCTATTGTACCTTGCTTTGCTGTTGAACATTGTGTTATTAAGATTCATCAATGTTATTGTGTGTATTATTTTTATTTTCATAAAAAAATATTGAGTGAATATACCACGATGTATTTTTTCATTTTTCTGTTGATGGGCATGTAGGTTTTTTCTACTTTACTGATTACTTAATTTATTTTGTGCCATTATCAACTATCTTGTTAGAAATATCTCATAATTGTTTCTCTAATTGTCTAATAAATATTTTACTATGTGTATGTATAAATGTTTATCTAGTGTACTAACTCAGTCAGTGAAGGCTAGGTTATGCTGCAGTAATAAACAACACTCAAATCTCAAAAGCTTAAATCAAAACTCTTTTGATTCTTTTTAGTTGGCCCTCCTTTATGTCCATCTCAGGTTGACTCTGACTCTGCTCCAAATCCCCTTTACTCCAGGACCCAGGTTGATGAAGTAGCCCCTGTTTAAAACATTGCCAATCTCATAGCAAAGTTATATATATATATATATTCAACATGCTGGCACTCAATGCTTCTATCTGGAAATGACACACAACAATTCTGCTCGTATTCCATTGGTCAAAGTTAATCACTTGGTGAAGCCTGACATCAAAATGTCAAGAAGTAATACTCTTCCCCAGAAAGCATTTTAAGTTGCATTTTCCTGAGTAGTAATGGGCTGAAGAATATTGCAAGTGTTTATTACACCATTAGTTTCCTTTCAATGATATCCTTGCATAGTTCTTTTTTCATTTTTTTCTTTAATTTTGTTATTTTAGTATTATTTATTTATAGAAATTGGCAATTGTTCTCAATTGAAAGTTTACGTGGTGAAATTTTTTTCTCCAGGAGAGTAGTTTATACTTTCATTTTCTTTATATTCTCATTAGATACTACACACAGCAATTCTTTATTTAATGTGATCTAATTCATCAAAAATTTCCATTACTTGTGCTTCATGTGTCTTGTTTAAAAAAGCATTGCTTTCCTCAAAAACTGTTAGTTGGTGTGATGAACTGATTATACACCCTGAAGGATCATCCCATCACAAAATAACTAAGGCTTGGATCAAAATACATTGTAATGTGTTGCTAAATTCAAAGAAAGTAAAAGAAGTCTCAAAAGGATGCATACCAAAACCAAAACAAAAGAAAGTATGACAACAAGAACAAAAACAAAAGTGAGTTAAAACTAAAGTAGGAAAAGTAGATGAAGAATTTTTCTTGATGACAATGCACTGCAATTGAAAGGCTAATCTCTGGGTCATCTGAAAGATTGGTGGGCTGAAGCTGAGACTCTTGTTAAACTAGGGAAGATTCACACCCATCTCCTTTTTCCCATTTTAAAGATGATGAGAGTGAAAGCTGGGGAGAGAGTGTAACTTTCCATCCTGTGGGCAAAGGATCTTTAAGGCAAACCAAATGGTCCCAGACTGGGGACCCTAAGGTAGAAACAAACCAAAACGCTGAGAAAAGCATTCCAGATTTTGGTACACAAAATTCTCACAGATTAGAATCAAGTAAACATGAGTTAACAGTCAAAGATCATTAAAGTTCCTAATATGAGTTAGCTTTCCTTCCATGAATAAGAGATAATAGAAATAACAAGCAACAGATTTAGTTTCCTTGGGACTTCAAATACTGGAATGGTCAGATTTAAAATAGAGAATGATCATGCATGAAGTATTAACTCAATAAAATATCGAGTCACAAGAGATTTCTTAAAAGATAACCAGTCAGGATTTCAACTTCCAGGTGAGATGGAATTGATAGCAGGATATGGTCACTCCTGCATAGAACTAGAAAAATCACTAAAAAACAGTGAAATACAGCAAGTGTTTGAAGGCAGAAGAAATCTTCAGAGGCAGTGAGAACTGGGGAGGCTGTTTCGAGAGAATATGAGAGTCTCAAATAAGTGAGTCGACTCGTGCAGAGATTCTGAAAAGAATCTCTTAGTTCTGAACAGGGAAAATCTGGGTTTTGCACTCTCCAAGGACTACTACTGGGGACAGAGACATCAGCAGAGCCTTTGACGGGCATTTAGGAATCTAAACAACCTGGCTTATTGGGGAATTCTAGACCTGTGTATGGTGGGAGGTTAAAAGTTTGTAAAAATCAATGGTAGACATTTTTAGCAGGATCTTGAAGCGAGTATCTATATTGAAGCCAAATTAAGTATAGAGTAAGCCTGTCAAGCTCCAGTCAGCAGACTCTCTGATGGGATTCAAGTAACCAGCCCTGATTTGTCCCCTGAGCAAAGGTTAAACTTTTCTGTAGAAAGACATCACCATCTAAGCTTTCATACTTATTTACATAGGGGGAAACTAGATGGTATATAAATCATTTAGAGAAGGTAATTTAGTAGTTGTGTCAAGAGATCATTAACTTCTGATGAAAGAGTTGGAATATGTGAGGATAGCTTGCATTTTATTTTATGTTTTTTTTTTTTTTTTTTTGAGGAAGATTAGTCCTGAGCTAACATCTGCCGCCAATCCTCTTTTTTTGCTAAAGAAGAACTGGCCCTGAGCTAACATCCATGCCCATGGCTTGACAAGCAGTGTGTAGGTCTGCACCTGGGATCCAGCCCTGCTTTGCTGTTGTCTTTTGATCCTTTTTTGTTCACAGTTTTTGTACAGATATATGGTATTTCTGCTACGTATAGATTTCCATAAAATATAATATTCTGCATTTATTAAGTATTTACTGGGCTGGATGCTCTATAGTTATTTTATCCTTTAATCTTCACTAAAGTCCAGGAAAAACAGATTAGCACTCAGTCCCTCCTCCTCCGTTTTAAACATGATGAGACTGAAGGTTGGGAAGAGGACCAAACTTTCTGTGGTGTACACAGGATTAGAACCAGAGCTTTCCGAATCCAAATCTGACACTAAAATTCTTTTTAGATAAGTAATGTGTTACACTGTAGCAGTTGCATTTCTTTCCCATATATAACTCAATAAACATTTAAGAAATAGTTACCTGCAAGAATTTTTAATTTTTTAAAATATCTGTTAACCACGTGGAAGTTTTTGTTTGTTTTCATTCAACATAATGTAACTTACTGGGTTGTCAAATGGGTAGAGGACAGAGCTGGGATTTAAGTTGCACTGACATGCATTTAAAAATTATTGAATGGGTTGTTTCTCATCATTCGGGTACATACTGAAAGAAATAATAAAATCTGTGGAAGTAAAACTTCACCAGCTCACGAAGTGAATCCTAGGCACTCATCAACTTCCTACAAGAACGCATGCACATCTCTGAGAATTTGTGCTCAAAACAGTTTGAAAACTTCCTCATGGGGAAACCCCACGATGTCCTGATACCAGGTTGTAGCTGCATTGTGGAGCAATGATCTAATATAGGCTCTTCCAAATCATGATCCTTTGAATTATTTGAGTATGACCATTTCTTCTGTTACATATGACCAGAAACAAATGAACATGTCAAGGTAAGGTTATTGTACACATTTAACAGAAGAGCATAATGAAATCAATCATTTTCTTTAATGTGACAATGTAGCTTAATAGTCTGGGGGCAAATTTCCTGCTTGATCGATTTTTTTTGACTAATGATAAGCTTTTACATTGAGGTATTATGATAATAAAGGAGACACTTACTAATGTTTATAAAGTTATCTTTGCTAGAAATAATGCTAATATAATGGTAACCTGGTGGATCGAGACAAGAGAGGGGCTAAGAGATGGGAGATCAGTCTGAATGCTCCCTTAAGAGATCTGAGCTATCAAAGAAGTTTCCACAGTCCTGTCTTCATGAGGAATTGCAAGGTTACTTGGGGGATATGGCACACATAACTTGGGGATGATAGTACCAACAGCATCGCTTATCTCTTGGTGGAATAAATATCCAAGGTGGTCAGTGACTCATCGTCAGTTCCTCTGGAGGGAGTCAAGATTTTTGATTGCTATGATGGCGTTTTGAATTGTAGTCAGAGGAGCAGTGTTTTTTTTTTTTTTGTTTTTTTGGTTTTTTTTGGGGGGGGGGGTTATAATATGACCCACAATATCCTCCTGTCTATATTTCTGGGAATATTCTATTTTTACAATTTGTTTCCTTCATAACCCAAAAAAATACATCAGGTTACCCATTGGGAATTTATTAAAAAGCTACGAAAATTAGGTAGATAGGAGAGGAATGGATGGTCAATGAGGTTAGTGCTGGTGATGGCTCCTCCTGCTGGAGATGCTTGGAAAGAGAGAAGGATAGAATGAGGAGAGAGAGAGAGAGAGAAAGGGAGAGAGGAGTCGGAGGGAGAGGTAAAGTGGTAAAGACTAGGTTAAAATGTGACTAGATTCAATGTTTCAGATTGAACCCAGGACACAGGAGTGCATTTATTATGGTTTAGTCACTGAGAAAGTATGTAGAACCCATGGAGCTGTGGAATAACAAACAGAAGGAATCAGAATACTGGCTCTGCTACATAGAGGCTATGAAACCTTGGGAAATAGGCAACTTTTGCCAAAAAATAATAGAATTTAGTAGCATATTGCAAAAAAGATGCCTTTGGAAACCAGAATACCAGTGTTCAAATTCTGGCTTCACATGTTCTCCAAATTCTCACATGTAAAATCCCTTAGAACCTACCTCACTGAGTTGTTGGATGATTAAATTAATTATTCCATAAAAGGTTTTAAATAGCACCCAGTATATAGCAAATATTCAATAAATATCAACTATATTATTTGCTTTCGATTCTGAAAGCATACATTTCTTATGAATAACAATGCTTGCTCTACCCAACTTGAAGGATGGTTCAGAAAATCAAATGATATGATGGATATGACAGAGCTTTGCAGACTCAGGGAATTATAATTGACTGGAATACAAGCACGTTTGTTCATTCAGCTAAGTCTATTCTGCACGAGTGACTAGTAAAGTGGTAGCTGGAATCCAGGTTCTACTCGTTTCTGTCTCTTCTATTAAATATGTTAATTTCCATTTTATTAAAGATAAGCAACCCCTACTTATAGTTCTAAATCTGAATTTTGTGAAATTGGTTCCACAGAGTTAAAGCTACCTGGAAAGTCCTAGGTGCTGTTTGGGAATCTGTTTCTGAATAGTGTAGGAGAAAAGTGTTGACAATAATTTTCTTTGTGAAAACATCAAGTTGCCCCTTGAGGCACCCTGGTCTCACTTTGTAGCAATGGGAAGATGCTTGTAGATTTCATGATAATTGCTAACATAAAGCATGTGCTTATCCTGTGCCAGGTGCTATGCTTATCATTTCCTTCTTTTTTTTTTTTTTTTTTAGCTCATCTGTTTCTCACAAATCCATCCAGAACATTCTCATCACAAAGATGAGGAAGTAGAGTGTGAGTCTTTAAGTAATTAGCCCCAAATCATAGACTTATGGGGCAGGATTGAGGTCCAAGTTAGTCTGGATCCAAATCTGCTCCTCACTATTTCATGATGCCTCCCACAATGCCATTTCCTGTGGCCTCTTTGTCTCCATTTTCGCAATACTTTCCTCTTTCTCCATAGAAACATAGAATTAAACATTTAATTCTTTCTTCCCTAGTTATTGTTTCTATAACCTAGAAATAATAATAGTACCTACCTGAATGGTTTGCTTTAAGAATTAATTGAATTAATACATGTAGAGTAATTTGAAAGAAGCAAAGTATATGGTAAATGCTCGCTATGGCTTTTTTCCTTCTTTTTATCTTGAAGCAAACTTACCATTCTACAAAATTTGCAAGAACAGAATAAAGACTTATTTTCTAAACTATTTGTGAACAAGTTGCTGCTATGCCCCATCACCCTCACTTTATTGCATATTCTTGCAAACACAGAATTCTCCTACCTAATCTGAAGTGACCATAAACATCAGGAAATTAACACTGACACATTACCACCGTCTAATCCTCAGACCCCATTTGGGTTTTGCCAATTATCCCAATAACATCCTTTATAGCAAAACGGGCAGTCCAGATTCACCCATTGTGTTTAGTTGTCATTTCTCTTTAGTCTCCTTCAACGTGAAGCAATTTCTCAGCTTTCTTTGACTTTCATGATCTCCACACTTCTGAGGACCACAGGTCAATTTTGTGGAGTTTTGCTTATATTTGTTTTTTAGAGTGACCCTCATTTGGGTTTATCTGATATTCCTTCGGAATTAGATTCAGTTTATGCATCTTTAACAGGAACATCACAGATATTATGCTGTGTTCTCATTGCAACCTATTAGATGAGATACAATTTCGATTTGACCCATTACTGGTGATATTAACTTTGATCATTTGATTAATGTGGTCTCTGCCCAGCTTCTCTGCTGGAAAGCCACTTTTAAAAATTTCTTTTGAATTGATAAGAATTTTTTGAGGAGGTACTTTGAGACGATGTAAATATTGCATTCTCAGTCTATTCTTTTATTATAGTGTGGATAAATTGGTCATTCTTACTTTAAAGTAGGAATCTGTAGGTCATCTGTTACTAATGGATGACCAAATACTCCCAGATTTAGCTAAGGGGAATCTCGTCAAGCTCTATTCTATGTCCTTTTAACATGAGCTCTTAGCCTTTTTTGTGAAAATTCTTATTTTTTAGCACAACTAGGTGGTCTGACTCATCTTGTGCTTTGCCTGCCTCAACCCTGGAATCAGTCATTTTGCGAGAAGCCCTCATTCTTTTGGAGGAGAATTGTGCCTGGAAACTAAGCTCTGGACACAAGATGTACTCACTGCCATTGGGGTGTTGCTACTCTCAAACACTCTCAGTGGAAAGACCTAGGGGATATATTCATGTATACTTACACACACATTTACATTTGTATTTATTTATATACACATCCATTTATCTATTTATCTTAAAAGTTCACACCAGTACCACCAATTCCATTCCAACACCTTAGAATTCATCCCAGTCTTCTCTGTCTACATGCAACAGTCTTCTCTAGTGGTGAGAAGCCTGAATCCCATTTTCCTTAATATGCTTACTTATTTAATCAATCTCCTTACATGTAAGAAATCTCCCAAAACAACATAACCTACTCTTACACCTTGAAAACACCCTTTCCACCCTGTCCATTTTTCAGCACTTCGTGTAGGGAAATCTCTTTATATGTTGCCCTCCTCATCACCCAATCTGGGGTTCCAACACTCCAAGGTACTCATCCTCCCAATATGTAGACACCCTCTTTACCCAAGTGGGATTCTCCTATCCCATTCTGGTCACCAGGCCATGATCATAGTAGAACCCCCACCTCATAATGACATACTTCTTACTCTACTTGAACCCCACACCCCAACACGACACGCTGACTTTTTCTCATCCTCAAAACCTGATGAGCTCACTGTTCTTGGTCTTTCACAGCCCTTGTTGGGCCATCACCTCTACCCCGTGGAAGTCCAAGCTCAGACAGATAGCTGTGGCTATAAACCCCTACCCTACCACTGCCCCCCACACAGATGCCTACCTTGTTTGGCCACATCTAATTGGTTTTGAACTGAATTGACCAGACAGGGAAGACAAGGGGAAGGAAAAAGAGGAGCAGGATGAGAAATGGGGGAAAATGAGGGAAGAACTACATGTTAGTTTTAAATTTTTGTTATTATTATTAATAACCTTATGTTATCTTTTCTGATATAAAAATATAATCTTAGTAAACAATCTGTTATAGGTCACTGTGTCTCAATGTGAGCTTAATTAACCCCCAAAGTTTATCTTATTTTCTTCTCAAATGTGATAGATTTTATTGTTAAAAATGAAGAAACTGGTGTTTAAAGAGAATAAGTGTCTTTCCCAGTGTTATGTGGCTATTAAGTTATATACGCTATTGGGAGCATGTAATCTCATTGAGATACTGAAAAATGGCCTCCCCTGCAAACATGATCCTAGGTACCAGTCTGAAAGGGCTAAGGGCAGAGGGAAGGAATGATATTGTTACTAGAGTAGGAATTTCCTCTGTCCCTGAAAGCATTACTGAAACCATCACTTACTTCCAAGAGAGAGTCAGAAATGGGTCCTATTCCTTTTAATGCCCTGACTCTTTGAAGGCAAGAAGAAAGTTCTTCTGTCTGTCTTCCTGAACTCAGAATCATGATTAAAAAGAAGAGTTGGGAAGTGCATGGAATATGGTGTTGGAGAACTGAGTTTCGGAAAAGACTCTACCACCATCTGATTATGTGATCTTGGGAAAGTGAGCAACTTGGATGTAAATCTTGTGAGTAAAGATAGAAATGTATATTAAAAAACCAATAAGATGTTCAAGAAACTATGGCTTTAATTATTATAACAATTTATTCAGATGAATACTGCCTTGTTAGAACTGAGACAAACTATCATAAAAGATTGATTTCCTGCAGTCTAGCAAATTGATCAAGAACATGGACTTGGAAGTCAGAAGAGTTCAAATCTAGGTTTTTAACACGTAATGTCTACATGATCTTAGGCTTATTATGCAACCCATTCAGGCCCCATTTTGTCATCTAGATAAAAGTCTTAATAGTTATTCCTAAGTTATAGGATTGGTGGAAAGGTAAAGAATACTCGACACATTATAAGTAACTGGTACATAATAAATATTGCCACTTTTTTATTATGTTATTAAGTGAAATTTGGTTATCTTTAATGTTTTTTTAAGAATTAGAAAATATACTGATTCATTATATCCACTCTCCAGTGCCCAGATTCTAAAATCCAAGAAAGTCATCGCTTTGTGTCTATCCGATTATAAATCTTCATAATCTCATGTAAAGCCACACCATGTTTTAAGTTCTCTAATATAACGAAAAATAATGATAAAGGCTGAGAGCAGACACAGGGATCAACTGAGAGCGTACAAAAAGCCTATTGGTGCATCTCACAGAGCAGTTGGCTCTGCTTTGAGTCATACTTCACTATACAGCCCTCTAACCTTGGAACAAAACAATCCATAAACACATAAGCAAAGAGGTTAAGCACACGCCTAAGACTGTCAGTGCTTCATTTTCCTCAAACTTTACAGAGAGGGTATGGATTTTGCTGACAAGATCTTGTGTGGACTCTTAGATTCTGTAAGCTTTGGATTAGCAGAACAGTATGCTCTGAGGGAGGTAAAAAAAAGAAGAAAGAGAGAGAGAACTTAAGTCCAATGAGCTGATTTTTTTGGAAAACACACCAAAACTATATCAAAGTGAGTGCATTCTTGATGACTATAGCACAACATTTTAAAGCAAAAACATTCAAATGGAATTTAAACTTAAGGATTTCACTTTCAAAAGCTCTATCCTTTGCTTTTAGAAGAAAAAAATGTTATGTATGTATTGATTTGCCATGTACTTTCAACAAACAACTAACATCTATTGAAAATCTGCTATATGCTTGGGAGCCTCAGTGGATGGTGACAGCATTAAACAAATACTGTATGATATCAATTGTGTGCAGAATATAAAAAAGCCAAATTTGTAAAAGCAGAGAAAATTGGTAGTTACCAGTGGCTGGGGAGTGGGGGAATAGGAGAGATGTTTAAGGGTACAAACTTACAATTAGTAGTAAATGAGTCCTAGAGATCTAATACACAGTGTAGCGAATATAGACAACAATAGTGTATTATAATCATTAAAATTGCTAGAGACTAGATTTTACTTATTCTAGCCACAAAGAAGAAATGATAATTATGTGATGTGATGGAGGTGCTAACTATTGTTACAATGGGAATTATATTACTATACATAAAAGTATCAAATCAACGTGATGTACACCTTAAATTTACACAATGTTATATGTCAAATCTATTTTGATAAAAAACAGATAATTCAGAGGAGCAGATTTTAAGAATGGGGGAAGAAATGATAAACAGAGAAATAATGGCAATGATAAAATCACATTAATAAGTACCATAATTTGGACCATACTATAATTAGATATCATGCTGGTCCTAGTACTCACAAGGGTGCTTGTAATTGATGGGCTTTATCTAATTAAACCTTTATCTGAATTCTCTCTGGCTTAGTATTTGGAACTGTCATCCACCTTGTCATCCAAACAAAAACCTTGGACATCATCCTTGCTTCCTTGATTCCAAACCTTCAATCATCAAGCCCTACTAACAATCATTCTTAAATTTCTCTCCAGTTAATAAAATTCTCTTCATCTTTGTTGTCACTGTTTTTATTATGGCCACCACCAACCCTCATAATAAATTAATAACTTATTCATAATTTATATAGTCCTGATTCTTTGCCTTTCCGTGTGTCCACACCTTTGCCATGGCCTCATGGTGAGCTGAATGTGCTTCTTCACCTCTGGACATTGTGCTTGTCCTCGGAATTTGCTTTCACTAGTCCAATATGGGAGAAAGTAGCCTTAAGAGAGCACTGTCCAATACAACTTTCTGTAGTGGTGGAAATATCCATTATCTGTGCTGCTGAATACCATATTAGTGACATGTGACAACTGAGCACTTGAGAAGCTTCTATTACAGGTAAAGAATTGTATTTTGAATTATATTTCATTCTAGTTAATTCAAACAAATTTAAATGACCACATGCGGTGAATGGCTATTATATTGGACAGTATAGTGTTGGAAAACCTCATGAATTTGTTTGCTTTCTAATATTTCTCCTACCTCTATGAGATGAACATGCTCAGCTTGCCTACTAGTTTAAAAAGAATAAGAGAAACATGGAGCAGAGCAACTCCTGCTGAGCCCAGCCTAGATCAGCTGTCCTTCAACTGACCTGAAGCTACATTAAAGAGAAGATATTTTAAGCTACTAAGTTTGGGGTGGTTTGTTATGCAGCAAATATGACTGATGCACTTGGTCTAGATTGCTGCTTACTCCTTGCCTCTTCGATATATTGGAATCAATGTGTTATTTAAAACTGCAAATCTACTTTGGGAAAACATTTGTTCAGATTCTTTGAACATTTTTAAATGGGTTCTCTCTGTTGTTGAGATGTATGAGTTCTTTATATATTTTGGATATTCATCTCTTATCAGATACGTGGTTTGCAAATATCTTCTCCCAACTGTTGGGTTGTTTTTTTGTTTTGTTGATGGTTACTTTTGCTGTGTAGAAGCTTTTTAGTTTAATGTAGTCCCAGGGGTTTATTTTTTCATTCGTTTCCCTTGTCTGGTGAGACACGGTATTCAAAAAGATGCTGCTAAGACTGATGTCAAAGTATACTGCCTCTGTTTTCTTCTAGATATACAGATGGCCAATAGGCACATGAAAAAATGCTCAACATCACTAGTTATTAAGTAAATGCAAATCAAAACTACAATGAGATATCATCTCACACCTGGCAGAATGGCTATAATTAACAAGACAAGAAATAACAAGTATTGGAGAGGATGTGGAGAAAAGGGAGCTCTCCTATACTGCTGATGGGAATGAAAACTGGTGCAGCTAGTATGGAAAACAGTGTGGAGATTCCTCAGAAAATTGGGAATAGAACTTCCATATGATCCAGCTATTCCATTTCTGGGTATTTATCCAAAGAATATGAAAACACAAATGTGTAACCATATCTGCACTCCTATGTTCATTCCAGCAGTATTCACAATGGCCAAGATTTAGAAACAACCTAAGTATCTGTCGGTGGATGAATGGATAAAGAAGATGTAGTATATATACACAATGGAATACTACTCATCTATTAAAAGTATGGAATCTTGCCATTTGCAAAAACACAGACGGACCTTTAGGGTATTACGCTAAGTGAAATAAGTCAGATGGACAAAGTAAAATATCTTATGATTTCACTCATAAGTAGAAGATAAAAACAACAATAAACAAATACATAGATTAGATTGGTGGTTACCAGAAGGGCAGGGAGGAGAGAGGAGGGGGAAATGGGTGATAGAGCGCGTGTGTACGGTGACCGATGATAATTAGTCTTCTGGTGGTGAACAAGATGTAGTCTACACAGAAATCGAAATATAATGATGTACACCTGAAACTTATATAATATTATGAACCCATGTTACCTCAATAAAAAAAAAAAAGAACTGTAAATCTAGTCTGACCACTCGTCTTCTTTTTATCCTTCAAGGGCTTCCCATTCTCCTCATAATAAAATGCAAACTTGATATGACTTCCAAGGTTCTTGATTATCCTTCCTTTACTTTCTTCAGCAGCCACTTAGTTTTCCCTTCATCTTAAAAGCCACCTCAACCCCCAATACTTTTCATACCCCAATTTCAGCCCACTTACCTGCTACTCATGATTCAAGTTTTAGCTTGAATGTCTTTATCTTTGGAAAGCTTTGACTGGCCACCCCCTTTGGAGTGCAACTTCCTCTCTTTCTGCCCCTGTGGCACCAGTGAGTCACCCCTTTGAAACTCTCATCTTCTGCATTACAATAAATAATTTTACTTGCCTTTCTTTCTCAAGATGTCCTTAATTACTTGAGGGAAAGAACTGTGATGGTAGTAATTTCTATTCTAGAAGAGTTTCTAGGACATAGCAAGTACATAATAAATAGTTCTGAATAGAGGAACTATCATGTAGGTGTTGGAATTAGGGCTAAAATCCTAGTAATTGAAATTTTGAGTTGAATATCTCCTCTAAATTGCACTTGCTCCACCATACCCGCCTTAAAGGCAAGGTTGTAAGAAGACGCAGAGTTTTCAAACACCATATAATATTATACAAATGCAAGGCTACATTTGTTATTAGCCTTGAATGATACACACTGTGCCTGCCATAGGCTAAGTCAATGGGGATGCAGAAGGAATTGGCGTTTTGGAATCTGAATAACTGGAGTTTGCTCCATCACGCTCTAATTTTGAGACCATGGCTATGTTTTTAAATTAATTTGAAATTTGATTTCTTCATCTGAAACATGAATTCATAATTCCTCCCTCAGAGCATTCCTTGAGAGAAAAAGGAAAATGCAAAGTAAATTCTTTGGCTCTGTGCATGAAAAACAGCAGGTAACCAAGATATTTGTGTTTGCTGACTTTTTCTCCTTTTTGGCAGTGGTAAAAGAGGATTTGGTCTTCCTGGATTTCTTATTTGTGTGCTCTTTTTTTCTAAAATCACCAGTCTCTTGCTGATCCCTGCTTAATTTTTATTTTCGCTCAGAGTCAACATTAAATATTTGGCCACAATTACTTGGTTCTGCTAATAAATCAATGCATACAATTTTCGGGAAGATGCAAAGTTCTCTGAAAAAAGTTCCACCTATTTTACCCTCGGTGATTTTCAGTCCCATCTTTGCTCCCTGTTCACTCCCATCACAGTAGCACACTCCTCACTTCTCTTTTCTGCTCAATTCTCAAGTGGAATGGATGGTTTTAGCCTTTAACACAAACAGAATTCTAGCCTTATAATGTAAATATCGCTGTTTTTATTGTTTCCAATTATAGGGTGTTTATTGTTGTTGCCATGATTCTTTAAATACGCACAGGATTTGGAGTCAAAACACCTGGGCATGACTTCTGGCTCTATGCTACATACATCACTAGGTCAATTTTTAGGGTTTAACATTTGAGCTTCTGTTTTCCCATCTGCCACAATGAGAATAATAATGTCTAACAACTCAGAGGTTGTTCTGAAAACTAAATGAGAGGACATTCATGAAAATATCTAATATATTGCCAACTACTCAGTAGGCCATAAATATGAGTGGAATCTTATTTATAGTGCGCTTATTGTGGACAGTGCTCTGAGTACTAACTGCAGATCTAATTCTAAAATTCACTGCATACAAACACCTGAGCCTTGACATTTTGGAGAGATGTGAATCACCAGTGGACTCCATTACACATGTTCTGTGGCATCCAGAAGTCTGGTTTAAACCTCACAATCTGTGGGGAGATGAATAGACTACAAAAAATGACCAAAGGTGAAAATTTTATGTCCCTTTATCATCTCCTAATATGCTGTGATTTACATATCTATATGTTTGTGCATTTTCAGGCACGGACTCAAATACCCAAATGTCTATACCTCCTTCCACTTGTGCACCAGTACCCTACCAGATTTGTCATTTGTGCTTCTTAGAGCAATGTGCTTGAAAGTATCCAGGCAGCTGTAAGGGTTCTAAATTTTAACCCACTGCACTCCCACATGGCAGACACCTCCTTAAAGGTGAGATCCTCCCACATATGCATTGTTTTAGCCTCAACTCTGGACCCCTTGCCCTAAATCTGCTCTTCACTGTACCTTTGTTGCTCTAGGTCTTTACATGTAATGACCTTCATGCTCCTTTTCCAGTTTCTAACCTTGTCTCTCTTCAGGTTTGACACTTAGCTCATTGGTGACAATATTGAAGAGAATTTGGGAGAAAAGAATCTTGGGATCAATATTAACATACAAGTTTATACTATCATTGCAATGGGCAAATTCTTTTTCTACTCGTAAGGAGCATTGAACTAGACATGCAAACACTTGGGCCTAGCCTCGATTCTTTCCTTACCTACCTAGCCATTGGACCTTGCATAAATCATGCCACCTCACTACCTGTTCCTCAGGAAGCCTACCAGATCAATCTCATCCTCCTCCTCCAGGTGCAACTACAATTAATTGGCTATATTAAGCATGTATTTTATAGCAGGGACTTTAAAAAATACATACTTATTAGGTTCATTATCTTTTATAACAAAATTTATTATTAATATAGATGGTAATTTTTATCAATAATCAGTGACTTAATTAGAAAATATAATTATTTTAGATGATTGATAAGAAAGTAAATACTTCCACAAATACTGTAGTAAACAAACTTGTGTTATACAACTGGATGAATTATTGGTTCTGAGATTAAAAAGTAACTCACAAAGCAGAAGTGAAATATTTGGGTTTGCTGTGCATTTGATTTATATAGATAGTCAAATAACTGGACAGAGAGTGAGTGATATTCACTTTAGAGGGAAAACTGTGCCCCAGTTCTCCTGTAAGCGACAAAGCCTTTTTGGTAGATAGCTCACATCCTGGTTGTTCACACTAAGGACCACATGATGTACCCCTTCACTTGAGAACAATAAGCTTTCAGCCAACAATATTCTAATATTTGCATGCTATGACCTAGTAAGGATTTGGGAATAGTCAGATGTTCTAATTTTGAGAACACAAAGTGCAGGTAGTTTCATGACACCACCTTGCAGCAGCACCTTTAAGGTTCCCTGGATTCTCATGTGGGAAGGCCAATGTCCATCAGGATTCCTTCTGTCTGTGTCTTTAGGGTCCTGTTTCTTCATCTTTCTCAGTATACTCATGCATTGTAGCCAATTCAGCTGTCATCTGACTACCTTCCCTTTCGCTATCCTGTCTCCAGTTCTCCTGTCTCAAACCCAGAGAAGCAGCAGATGCCTGACCCCATGATATTTTCTTCACTCTGTGGTCCAGAGTCATACCACCTCAATGGAAGACTTTGCCTTTGGAAGCTTCTAATCTCACGCAGTAGGAAACAGTTTATTTTTAACCGGTGAAGTGATTCTCAGCTGAAGATAGTTTGTGCATTAACAGCGTCCTTCATTAGAGTCCATTGTCCACAACCATGAGAGGCAAGAATTTTTATTCCCAATATGAACATTAAGTTTGTTATGCCATGTTTTTTGTTGCTTCTGTTTCTCCTGCTCAGAATGGAATTTTTCCCTCTTATAACACTATTATTCTGAAATACATGTTTGTATTTCTGTGCACCAATTGACTAAGTTCCATAAGGAACAGGAAAACATCTCAATTTCTTACTGTAGTCCCAGTTCCTAGCATACTGCTTGGCACATTCTAAATACTCAATGAATAGAAATTACACTGAAGTTAGTGGAACTGAAGCATACACTTACTTTGTTCACATGTCAGCCTCTCTTCTTAGACCCTGCAAACCCTTGTGAGGGCATAGCCCCATCACAGTCATGATACATATTCTAGACCCAGCATAATACCTGTCACATACAGGGTTTCAGTAAATACTTTAGAAATCAATGACTAAACACACACATGAGGAATATCTGGTATCTGCTCTGAAAGCTTAAAGAATACAAAGAGTGGTATAATTTAAGAAACAATTACTTTACAGGCCATTTCTCCAGCACCATTTGAGTACTAATAATGATGGGGCTTCAGAAATCAGTCAAAAGACCTAGTAAGTGCAATTTTCCCCAGGCAACCTACTATCAAACAGTTCACCGTCTTCCCCTTTACAGACACCCTCTGTAAAAAGAATACTTTAGACTCTTTAACGATATTAATATTTCCTTGAAACATGCAATCTCTGACCTTCTCGTAAAGGGAAAAATTTGTCTTTTCTAAGAAAAATATTCGACAGCTTGTTTGGATTACAAATGAAACTTGAGAAAGCCCTGAACAAAAGTTTTACTGAGGACAAGGGTCAGTTTCCTAGTCAAAGAGTTAATTGCATTTATTATTTTCCTCAAATATTATTTCCCTCGATGAGGAAAACTAAACTTTCTTGGGTAAAGTCCAGCCTGGAAAATTGTGGAGAACATTTCGGGGTCATTTAAAAACTCTCAGCTTCTAGAAGATCTAGGGCATTCATGTCTATTCACTTTATTACCTACTTTTATTTTAATATATGTTATGTTCTACCTCATATCTAAGACATAAACTCTCATGAATTCAGTGAATGTATCTATTGACTTTAAAATGTGTATATACACTATATATATACACACACATATGTAAACATACATACACACACACGTACATATATTTAAGATGATAAGGTGGTGCCAAATACCCTAGATGTATGCAGTCTTATAATGAACATGTTGCTGTCCCAGTTATTTCAGTGAGTTTCTGGGGTACCACAGATTTGAGATTCACAAATCCAAGTGAATTTAGGTCAAGCAAGTTACTTTTAAAATAGCCAAATAAAATCCACATTGCCAACTCACTCTGCTTTCAAAGTAATTATTTTGTTTAATGACACTTTCCCATGCACCTCAACCTCAATAAATTCACAAATATTTTATAAGTAAAATAAATAACTAAAAATAAATATTTTTCAAAAGTTTTGTTTGTATTGGCAAAGATTGTATCTCCCTGTGCATGTCTTACTGACATTCGTAACAAATCCTTTCTTTGGCCGTGGATGTACAAAACAAATAACAAAACAAACAGGTTAAAGCAAACAACAATAATATCAAAAGCACTTTCACACATAAGGTAGAATAGAAATAAATAGAAAGGTTAATCATGTCAAAATATTCCCATTTCCTGTCCTCACTACTTGTCCATTTCCTACCTTTAAATCAAGGCTCCCTCATGCGAAAGCTCCTCCTGAAAATGTCCCTGATCACCTAGAGATGTTATTTTGAATCTTTTTCCCCCCATTTTGTAAACATTGGTTTTCATTTTTTCTTTTTTTTTTTTTAAGGAAGATTAGCCCTGAGCTAATATCTGCTGCTAATGCTCCTCTTTTTTTGCTGAGGAAGACTGGCACTAAGGTAACACGCGTGCCCATCTTCCTCTACTTTATAGGTGGGACGCCTGCCACAGCATGGCTTGCCAAGCGGTGCCATGTCCATACGTGGGATCTGAACCCAGGAACCCTGGGTCGCCAAAGCGGAACATGTGCACTTAACTGCTGCACCATTGGCCAGCCCCAGCATTGGTTTTCATTCTTCAAGTGACATGATGTTGACACGTAGAGCGTTAGGATGGAACATGTGGAGAAGCTGGACTGGTTGCAGCAGAGAAGACAGGACCAGACTCTTGTCCCTTAACTGCCACCTCCATCTCCTTTGCAGTCTTCACATGGACCCTGAGACATCTCTGGAGAAACTTAGAGATGCACAGAGCACAATAAATAACCTCCCTATGTAACCTACTTAGAACTGGGTTTACTTTTCTATAACTCCTGTGCACTCATTACACAATATCACACAGTTTGTACTCTGTATTATAGTCGTTTATATCCAAGTCCACTTCTCCCTGTGGAGAAGGGAGAATTCCTCTATGGGTAATTTTCATGTTCTAACCATACAGTGCAAAACAAACAAAAATAATGCATTATATAGATGGCTAAACACTATTTACTTACTAATTAATCTAGTGCGAATGAGAAACAACCATATTGAATAGATAACTTTTTCTGGGGATTCAATTGTGGAGGGCACTGTATATGATATTGATACATCAAATGTGGCTTCCACAGGCAATGGAAATGCATTGGAGTGACATAAGATATCTGCGCTTTAGGAAGGTATGAAAAGAATACAGTCTTTAAAAAGGGAAAAGTAATAGAAAAAGAAAGGGTAAGGTCAGTCAAATTGTCATTTCTAATCCATATAACTATTAGTAGAGATCATTAAGCTAAGCATCCTCAAAGCAAAATTGTATGTGGTATACATTCAATAATATGAATTCCATTCTTCCTCAGTTTACCCATCTATAATATAGCAAATAACAATCTCTCTACTACCTACTGCCGAGTAGCTTAGAGGTCAAGGTGATAATAAATGTGAAAGCTCTCTATAAATGGGAAAGCACTGCATGACTTTCTTTCTCTCTCTCGCTCCCTCTCTCTCTCTCTCTCTATATATATACACGACACTCTATAAATGCTAAAATAAACACTAACCTACATGATGAATTAAAATACTTTAAAAACATGATCCATATTATAGGATCAATTAAATTTTCTGTAGATTTCTTTTGTAAGAATGTCATGAGCTACTGTGACTATTTAGGCAATAGAGCTAGCTGTTTCCAGAAATGGGCATTAGATCATGGAAGAAAAAGTCACCATAAGAAATCAAAATTAACCTATAATAAATAAGGCTAGTCAAGAGAAGTAACTATAATAATCGGTAAAAAACATACTAACTGGAATGAAAAAGTTTACTAAATCAAATGAAGGAGATTGTTTTCAATAAAGGCAGTCAAGATTATCCCCAGAAAGATACAACTTGACTTTAACTTAATGAAAATAAAATGTAATCTATTTAATGGATTGAATTGTAACTTACTTGGTACAAGGTCATGTTATTATTGAGGATAAAATGCAATTAGACTGTTAGAATTGGGCTCCCTTTTCCCTGGCATACAGAAGAGGTAGTCTCACTTTAGATTACCTGCCTGGTTTCTTGGACAAAATTAACTCTAGGCCATAGAAGGACAGACACGCAATCCATAAGACCTTGTAGAAAATACCTGAAATTTACCCTCAATTTATACATCTGTAAAATTGAGATAAGCATTTCTTAATCCATTTCACAGGATGGCTGCTATTAGTATGCAAAGATACAAATAACTATAAATAATTAATTACCTGAAATTCCTAACTCAGTGTACAGCATATCAACACTCTCTGTGACTGTTGATTATTTTTGTTGTTGTTATCATTGGCATCTTATTCAATGTATGTCTTATCACGATCTGCTTTCAATCTCCTTTCCCAGTTATTTCAATCCATGTATCCAAATACCAGTGAAATGATGCTACACATACCTGATGCTTTAGAGTCTCAGGAGCTTTTCTCATTATATTTCTGTGATTAAAATACAAAAAGCAAGCTTACAGGTACACAGCACTGATTGGTGCTTGCCAGAGGCAGGAGATGGCGGATGTGAAAAACGGATGAAAGGAGATCAAAAGGCACAAACTTCCAGTTATAATGTAAATATGTCATGAGATGTAATGTATTGCATATTTGAAAGTTGGCTGAGAAATTCGAGCTTAAAAGTCTTCATCACAAGACAAAACTCTTTTTTTTTCTAACTATGTGTGGAGACAGACATTAACCAGACTTATTGTGATCATTTAGCAATGTATAAAAATATCAAATCATGATGTTGTACACCTGAAATGAATATAATGCTGTATGTCAATAACACCTCAATAAAAAATTAAAAGATGAAAAAAATATTGTCCCACATTTCAAATATCCAAAATTTGCCCTGAATTTAAGGTCTCAGCCAAATTCTTGGTCTTTCACGAAGCTATCCTTAACCACTCCATGTGAAAATAACTGCTTTCTCTACTAAGCTTCTCTAAATATCTCTTGCCACTTTTTCTTTGTGTGAAGCAGTTTGGTGGTGTTAAAAGTGACAGAGACCTGCCTTTAGGATTTGGCTTCATCATAGGCCAGTTTTTCTTTCCTGGACAAACATCATAAGCTCCCTGTACTTCTGTATTTCCATCCTTATAAAGGGGGCCCAGATGTCTGCCTCACTATTATATGATATCACATGTGCAAGGTGGCTGGAATGCATTCTGATAATGAGTTAAGGACTCCCCTTGCCCCATAAGAAAGGCCAAATATAGCATCATACATCTATGTGTGTTTCCCTCTTACATTTGCTGATATCTCACTTAATTCTTTGGCCCTGAACCAAAAATCTTGTAAAACTTCTAATCTACACTGTGCTCTTGCTAGTCTCTACAAAGGACCAAAGTTGGCAAGTGAGTTACATCTGAGGGGCCCTCAATGTATTACTCTATAACTTATGTAAAATTTAATAATAATTTTAGTTACTACTGATGTCTAGTATTTAGGTGATGATTGTGTATTGGTGGTATGTAAGACATTTTATGAAGTGCTTTAGATATGTGACTTTAAGTTTATCAGAAGTCTTATGAATGTACTATTTTTTCCATAATTAACGGGTAAGGAAACTGAGTCTTGGAGGATTCATGCCCTCTGACCAAGGCTACTGTTGGTGAAGACATTTACATGGAGGCAATCTGATTATAGAGAGCTTGCTTTTAAATACTGAGATATGGAGAATTCTTATGCTATTTTTTTAAATGTTGATTTTCCGTTTTTGGTAACTGAGGCATTTCCTTTTTCCTCATTGCGTGCAATCCGAGAAATTTATGATTGGCCATTAGACATGTACTATTTACCTACCTCACAAAAGGTGAAGCCATGTCTATAAAATAAGCTCCAGTTCCCAGTTAGATTGATTTATGACTGTAAAGAAAGTGAGAATTGGAATTAACTAGTATTTTGTGAATTTGCGTGGTATGAACTTCTTCTTCTTCCTCCTTTTTTTTTTTTTTTTGAGGAAGATTAGCCTTGAGCTAACATCTGCTGCCGATCCTCCTATTTTTGCTGAGGGAGACTGACCCTGATCTAACATCCATGCCCATCTTCCTCTACTTTATACGTGGGACACCTGCCACAGCATGGCTTGCCAAGCAGTGCCATGTCCGCACCTGGGATCTGACCCAGTAAATCCTGGGCTGTCCAAGTGGAACATGCAAACTTAACTGCTGCGCAACCAGGCCGGCCCCTGAACCTCTTTAACAGTCTAAATGATTAAGGCAAGTGCTAGATCTTAAGAAATCATGTATGTTTCCCTAAAAATTTACCCTTAATTCAAAAGGCAACTGGAAGCAACTTCAGGATTTTAACTTTGAATGTTACTAAAAGTTAATCAGAACTGAAAAGTTTGAACGTAGTGGAAGCTCCATAATTTTTGTTGTGTAAATGATAAAAACAAATATAGGGATGAGATCTTCAATCTATTGTTACCCTGCTATGTCAGTATACTAACAGTTATTGGAAAGCTGCTATGCTTTTTCTTTTAATTTGCTCCCCAATCCTGTGAAATAGTTATCATCATTTCACTTTATAGATGAGGGAATGATCTCATCTATGGTTGAAACAACCAACCATCCTTGTCCTGTCATCTTTGATTTACAATTTATTGAAGACTGGATGGCTTCTGAGAGTCTCTGGACAAGGTAGAAATTGTCCCTGCTGTACAACTGGAGAAGTAAAATAAGGCACACATTTTCCTTGAAACTGGTTTGGCAATTAGAGACTCCTCCTTCCCTGGCTAGGTACTCTATTACTTAAGAAACTAATGAAAATATTTTCATATGACTGTGACCTGGCAGATTTTAGTCTCAGTTCATTATGTAGCAATAATCTTCTTATTTACCTTAATGCTAACATATTCCCCTAGAACAGGGGCACCTTGAAAAGAACATTGACTGTTGGCTTCACGAATGAAAAGGAATTGCATGTGGGAAAGGTTCTGTTCTGACTCCGTATGCTTGATTCTTAACAGATCTGCTTTGGTAAGGAAGAGTAATCACATTGACTGTCGATGCAAAAGCATTAGTTTCAGGATCACATTTTTATGCATTAAGCATCTGGACTATGACAGGGTAAATCTTCAAACAATAATTGTTCCAGCAAATTAGGCAATGTGATTACATGAAAAGGGCACTGGACATTGGCCCTCATCCTGGAATTGCCATGAACTATTTGTTGGACCTTGAGAGAGTTATTCCATCCATTAGTTCTATCATCTGCAAAATGAGGAGGGTGGATTTGATACTCTCTGAGGTTTCTTGTGGCCACCTGTCTAATGATCCCTTTAGTAACAATTCTAAAGTAAAGGTGATAATAAGTATACCACCACTTAGTCATCCTTCACGAAGATATTTGCTCTCACTGCATCATTTACTAAAATTACTGTTTTAAATCTAGTAGAATTCTGAAAATTTACTTTTATTTAATTAATAGTAACTGATTTTAAAAATGTAGTCTTGTACATGTCCCTTATTTCCTTCAAATATGCTTTCTTCAGAGAGTGTCCAGGTCTAACCAGGAATGTTAACAGACAGCAAGCTCCGTCAGGGGAGGTCACTGTTTGGTAAATATTTATACCATAAACGACTTGGATAATATCTGGCTTGCCACAGTCACTCTGTCTTATATTTTAAAAGTAGTCAGTATAACCAAAGCAACATCTTGAGAAATGTGTTTAATAAAGAAGCAAAAAAAAAAAAAAAAATCACTTTAACCTTCCGCAGTTTGGCTTGGGAAATACTCCGGCTCTTCTCTGCTGTCTATTTTTAGCCACCTCTTTTAAGATTTTGTTTTGGTCTCCATTTTCCCTTTGCATTGGCTCTTTTTCAGTGTTTATCCCAATTTGTATGTTGAAATCAGTTTAGACTTGACATCCTTGCTAGGATCTTGCACCTTCTGAAGGTGTTACTTCTGATATTGGCTTTGAGATTGCAGGTCTCCCATGCATGGAGACGGTGGCCCTCTCCACTCCTTTCCCAGGTCTCTGGATCTCACTGAATTGAAGTTTCAGTTTTTTCAAAGAAAATAAGACAAGATAATAAGCTACATACTCACTAGAGATGAAGAATGTGGGGGTAAAGAGTGGAATTATCAATTGCGATTAAAGATCCTCTAAGGAGGTGAAATTTGAGCTAAGAGCTCAATGAGGAGAAGGATTCATTCTTAGAAAATCCAGGAACAATGGACTATAGGCTGAGGGGAGAATGAGGACCTAGGTACTAGGAAAGGTATGTGCTTGGAATGTACCGGGAGTTGAAAGAAACCCAGTGAAGTAAACCATGGCAAGCGAGAGGAGCATGACTTAAAATCAAGCCATGGTCAGCCCATGGAGGGCTTCAAGGCCATGGAATGTCTTCAGGCTTTGTTAAAAGTGTAATGGGAAGATACGCAATACTGAATCTTAAGATGAAGTCCAAGAAGTGTGAGGGCTTCAAGTGATTTTATATTAGCTATTTATTAGGGCCATAGGACATTGCTAGGTAATACCCCATCTCTGCTACAAAATACATTGATGCTCAGGAATAAATTTATTATTTTCCATAAAAATAGTGAGGCCTGCTACTTGTGTAAATATAGCATTTGTCTCTGTGGACTGTTTCTTCTTTCTTACCTGTGACATCTAGAATCAAAATACAGGACAGGTTCTGATGAGAACTTGGAAAGCTATGTTACCAGCATTGTCTCTTTATCCCTCTGCACATGAATGCTCTGGTTATGAGTTTAAAGCTCAAGAACAAGAACGGCATGATCTCAGAGATGGCCAGCTTCAACTGTGGAATAAAAATGACCATGACCAGAAGGTTAACCAAGTAGGTATGCAGATAGGAATGCAAGAGCATTGGAGAATGTTCCACCAACAAATGTCTTTGAGAAGGAATCTCAGATAGTACCACAGGGAATTTGCATCTTCTCCCCATGCCAAACTCTCTATTTTCTCTACTTGCAACTCTAAGAAAACATTGACTAGGTTTCCATGATCATAATTTTGATTAACCATCTGCACAATCATACATACTTAAATTATCTTCCCTAGTTGGATATTTCTATATTATTCTTTGGGCTTAGCTCATGAGCTCCTGTTTGTTGTAAGATGAATCATAACCCCCAAAGAAATACCCATTCTAATTCCTCTAACAGATGGATATACTACCTTACATGGCAAAGGGGACTTTGCAGATATTATTAAGTTAAAGATCTTAAGAGGCAAAGATTAGTAGCACAAGGCTACTAAGAAGAGGGAGACAGAAGGGTCAGAGAAGATGTGACAACAGCAGCATGGGTCAGTGAATTAGAGAAAGATTTGAAAATATTATGCTAATGGTTTTGAAGACGGAGGAAGGGGCTGCAGGCCAAGGAATGAAGGCGGCCTTAGAAGCTGGAAAAGGGCAGATAGTGGATTCGTCCCTAGAGTCTCTAGAAGGAACTAGCCTTGGTGATGCCTTAACTTTAGCCTAGTGAGACTCATTTTGATTTTCTGACCCCTGGAACTATAAGATAATAAATTTATGTTGTTGAAACCATCAAGTTTGTGTTAATTTGCTACAGCAGCAATAGGAAATTAATACACTGTCATTCCTTTCCTGTTCAGCTTTTTTACTCCATTCCTTTCCGTGTGTGTTTGGGATCACTTATTTGACAGCTGACATTGCACTACAGTGGTATCACATCATTTTATTTTGTATTTATTTTATTATACTCTATTATCAGTTTTTTATAATTTCTTTTTCTCAGTTTAACTTGTCACAGCCTAAAAGGTGATGAGCTGGCAAGGAGCTATGGGACCTACTGGAGGTCCCTTGTTCTAGAATAGATTGTTCCAGAAGAAATGTCAAGAAGAATTGAGGCTGAAGCTCATAACTCTTGATTCATAAAGCTGGCGCTTACTAATAGATACAAATAATGGACCCTAGGCTAAAGAGTTGATTATTCTGTCTCAGGTCAATACAATAAAAGGAGATAGGATGCCAGAAATGAACTGAATTTCAAGGAAATTAATGGAGAGACAGAGGGAGCTTCCAGCAATGTGGGCTAGGAAGCTGGATGGTAGCAGTAGCTCAGAGGGAAGAAGTACATGGGTAAAAGGCTGAGGGTCAGGCAGCAAAAGGGAATTCCCCTGAGGTAAATAATAAAAGAGGAGTGGACTCTCTGTGCTGGGACCAAGAACGAAGTCCCTTGATAAAGAGATAATTAACATATCTAACCTTTTTGCACATATTAAAAAAATTCAGAGAAGCTGACTCTTAGCATATGGAACAGAGTTTGGCCCCTCAAAACCCAACTTGATTTCAATATTCTCTGCTGTCTTTCTATTGCCACTTAACATTCACAGATAGCCACTGGAACAAATGAAATATACCTTCTTCTGAATTTGCATTCAATAAAGTTTGGAGTTAATACTGTTGAGTCATAGTGAATAATCCTATTATTAACCAAATGTCTGATTATGGCATTAGTAAGCCATGCATGAAACTGCTGACCTCCCAAACAAAAATGAGATATTAGCCTAAAAGTATAGCTGACATAGGTTAAGCCAAAGCTGGAATAATTTAGTGTCTGAACCATAATATTTAGATCAAAGAGAGGAATCTTCCAATTCAATCCAATTTTAGTGGAAATGTATGGGTTTGTGGTCAATACTAATTAAAAATAAACACCCTACATAACTTAATCTCCTTCTCAATGGGTCAGACATTCATTTCACTGAGTTGTTAGTGCCAGCAATTCAATTAAAGGAAGAGAAAGAAAGAACTATGCATTGCAATAAACTTTAGTATTTGAAATAGCTTAATAAAATGAACATAATCTCGAAAGTGTTTTCCCCTCCAATGTGCAAGTTTTAATTACTCCATTTTGTATTAAAAGAACTTGTTAAAAATGTCTAATTGCCACTTCCAACTGAATGATGTCCTAGGATTGCTGGGCCTTGCCTGTCGGTAAAGCACTTTGGGGTTGTATTTATGGGTCTTACAGGAAAGAGCTGCAGATGATTAAGAGTGGCAATTAGTCCTGAGTGCCTAGATGTCAGGAGAGGAGCAGAACTCTGGGGGAGGGGTGCAGCAGAGAGAGTGGGTGATTCGTTAGGTTGCTGTTATAAAGCAAGATGCATTGGGTCAGTGCCCCATAAATAATACATCTTCCTTTTATCTTTCAAAAAGATCAGGTTTAATTAGCTAAGTGAGATGGAAATCATTCTGATATACACAGAAGCAAGCAAGAAAAGGATGGGGTGCTTTTTATAATTGTATTTTATTTTTCTCATGCTTTCATTTCATTTTTTTAATTATTAAAAATAGGACAAAGGGAAATAAAAATAAATAACTCACAATTACATGACTCTAATATACCAATATAATTCTTATTATGAGTACATATTCACTGCTGATAATTCAGAAAAAAATGAAACAAAAAGAGCTAAATAATAAATTAATTTATTACACAAAGTTTAAAACCCTTTGATGAAGATATTTAGGATTTGAACTGCTTCTTGAGTATTCATGATCTTCATGAAAGCACTATGATATAGATTGAGGCAGTGACTGCTCCCAAGAAATGCTAGAAGATACCACAGTGTGGGGTCAAGGCTAATGGAATAGCTATTACTTCTGAGAGTAGATTCAGCAAACCAAACAGGAGTGGTCCTCAGGCAGCAGCCTTCTGAAATCCAAGGATCCCTCCATGCCTCTGATGGATAGAAGTACAGGAACCAGGATTCTCAGAGAGGGGTTATCATGCAAGAAGAATGCCAGAGTTCTTATGGAACTGACCAAGCATGCCAAGTTTCCTGGCCAACAGGGAAATTAGAGTTCAAAGCAGGACATCGAAGATACAGCCTACTTGTTATGCTGAACAAAATCTACAAGGGAAAGGGTAAGTATGAAAAGAGGCTAGGTTATAGGACCAACAGTGTTGCAAAATCAGTTCTCAGCACCATTGCCTGGGTAGTCTGTGAGTAATGTACAAACACATGGAGAGAACTGGCTTGGGCAGATCTGAGCTGGCACATTAAATGTTCTTAATTGTTATAGTTGTCTCTTTCCACCATTAGAGATAAGTTCCATGAGGGCAGGGACTTTTGTCTGTTTAGATTGTTGTAGAATCTCTAATGACTGGAGTAAAGTCTGGAAAGCAGTAGCTACTCAATAATTATTTGCTTAAAGAACTAATAAATTAACTGGGCTAGTAAATGTGTATCTCATCACTACATACCCAGCAAAGCTTTAAAAAGCTGATGAGAGCCAAGTATTAGGATGGGGCAACAGGACAATCACGGATGAAATGAGGTGACCTGGCTTCTCAGATTCATGTTCAATAGGTGTATGGTCATGGACGCATTAGCTAATTGTTCTTGGCCTCAGCTTTCTCATTCACAAAAAAAGAGCTATGACTCCAGTCAGGCAGCTCTAATTCTGTGCCTGGTGCCATCTCTGATGCTCTGTGTGTCATTAGATATTTTACTTAACATTTGTTTCTTCATGCTCAGTTTATTCTTGCCTAAAATGTATATACTAATCACATGCACTTCAAAGTGTTGCTATGTGGATTAAATGAGTTGGTACATGTTGGGAACTTTTTACAATATGCATTATCTGTTGCATACAGCCACTGACCAACTTGCAGTTCTTAATTTTATTAGGAATGCTATTTATAATTAATTATATTTTTGTAAAAACATTGTATGCAGATAGGCTCCTGTAGAGCCCTGTACCTCTCCTTTAAGCCCCTCCTTTTTCACATGATTATTTTTATGTTGGTTTCCAAACTGAATAGAAATATGCATGTAGGTAGGAAGCATATCTGTTCCCCCTATTATTTTATCCTCCATTATCAAGCAAAATGCCTAGCACATAGGAGGCACTTAATAGATATTTACTGATGAATTAATAAAAGACAGTGAGAACATGAACGACAATAGTGGTTATGAAACAATATTTTAAATGAAGCCCTAAATAACAGAAATTGTTTTATTATCATTTCAGGGATCACCTTCTTAGTGTTATGAGTCTTCAAGACTAACAGGAATTTTGTCCCCTCTATCATTCTCTCAGCTGTGGGGATAGTAATAAGTACTTCACTGACTTTTGGAAGAGGTCTTATGAAAAAGAAAATAATAATGTATTTACATGGTACAGAACAAGCAATACATAATTTTACCCTCAGGATACAGAGTCAATATGAAACAAACAGGAATAAAAGGGTGAGGATGTGTGAAGTGAGTAATACCTAGTCAGTAACAGAGAGCTCTTGAAGTGTTTTTAGCAGTTCTGGAGCCTAAGAAGTCCAAGATTCATTTTTGATTGAGACCTGTCTTGTTGGTTTGGAGACAACCAGCTTCTCACCTCAAAAAGTAGAGAGAAAGACTGAAAGCACTCTGGTCTTTCTTCCTTTTCCTATAAGGCCATTAATCCCATCATGGAGACCCCACCTTCATGATCTCATTTAAAGCTAACTACCTCCCAAAATCTTCACCTCAAATACCATTGCATTTGGGGGTCAAATTTCAATAAATGAATTTTCTGGGGGGACACAAACATTCAGTCCATAACGATAGTCACTGATGCCAATTAAGTATAATTTTTTATTTGTTTGTCCTCTAAGTTTCCTTGCCCTGTGGGAAAATTCCCATATGTAGATTTGGTGAGAAATAATTACTGACACCATCTCTCCATTAATGCTTCTCATCATGGAAGCCCAGAAACTAGGTCCTTCTTCTACCCAACCATAATCATAGCTGGTGTTCTGGATTGTGAATCTTGAAAAAAGCATTAAGAGGACAGGGGCAATTATCAGGAGGTGAGATTCATTGTCGTGCCTGTAGCAACATCAGTATGGCCCAAACTATACCTGTGATATGGCTTGGCTGTCGTTTCTGCTGCTCCAACGGAGATCCCTTGATCATTGTCCACATTTTCTAAGTCTTATTCTCCAGCCTCCCATCATTTCTGTGAGCTCCCGATATCCTTCCAGTAAATTCTCTTCTTGCTTATGATAACCCGAGTTGATTTCTTTCTCTTACAATGAAATCCCTAACTTATCTGGTCCTCATTCCTTTCAGATATCTGAATGTGATTCAGTTTGCTGAAAACTCTCTTTAATTGATGGCCATGATTATACAGCACTTCTATCATGTTCTTATCAGAAAGAGCAAAACCAAACCAACATTCTTCTTAACAGTTAAGTTTAACAACATCACAATACTGATTTCAAATCACTCTTATTCTTGTTGCCTGCCATTAATCTGCTTCCCCTTTATTATGATTTTTTATAGGACCTCAGTAGCACTCTAATTCTCAATTTCTGACCTTTATCCTTTCTTTACTATATAACAAGTCTTTCTGGATGATCTCTTTGGATCTTTTCCCATAGCTATGCTGCCTCTGGTTGTGTGATATAAAAAAATCTCAGGCTTAAGACTTTCAACCTTGAGCAGATGCCCAATAGAAATAACACACACTTAAGATTGGAACAATAGACAAGTCTATTTTTTCCCCCATTCTTGGCCTAGCCCAGACCCAGAAAACAAATCCGAAAGTTGATGGTAGTACTGAAATTTATACCAATGGTCAATTGGTTCTGAAGAGTGAAGCTCCTAGCTGAGCATGGACCTCATTGACTCTTTGGCACTGAGGTTCCTAGATGGACATGATATGCTGTCACGTAATTATGAAATTTGGGAGACCAATTTTTTATCATTTATTCTTGAAGCCTCAATATGTGATGACTTCATCCTCTGTGAGGGATTTAGCCATGAGAAAGACAGAACAGGTCCTACACTCATAGACCACATACTCTAATAAAGAAGGAGAGAATCAATACTCTAATAAAAGAATAATATGATTTCAGTTACTGACAAGTGATTGGAAGAAAATGAAACATGACAATAGAATAATATGTGACTTAGGAGAGCATAGATTATTTTAGTGTGACAAGGTAAAGCCAGTCTGAGGGATGACATATGAGCAGAAATCTGAATCCTCAAGAGAAACTAATCATCCCCAAACAGAAGTGTGTTCCATACACATGCAGAGACTTTATAATGGGTAATCACTCATTCTTTTTCAAAGATAGAGTCTTGTGGCTGGAGAATTAAGATTGAAGTGGCTCTTAGAAAAAAATAGAACTTTTGTCGTGCCCTTCTCCAGAAAGGCAGAAGTGGGCTCTCCCATCCAGGCTTCTGAAGGTCCTAGGAAACTCTACAAGAGTTCTAGGCAGTTCATCCAGAGCATAACATCTCTGGATGACTTGGCACAATTCGCAGAGTACCAACATGGAAATACACCACCTCTTCCAAAGGAGACGCAAAAGGGAGTAACTTAATTATTTTTAAGAACTCTAACTCCTAGCGTAGAACTTACCTTAGATATGATCACAGCCTCTGTGGAAAAATCCCAGAAAGGACCTGTTGGACCCATCTACTATGAACTGGCCCCATGAGCAAAGGCCAAAGATCTGGCTATACTAAAAATTTTGTCCATGTGCACATGTGTATGTGTGTTTGTGTGTGTGTGTGATTGTATGTGTGTCATAGTGAGGAGCTCCTTGGTAACATTTAGCCAGCTCAGCTCTGCTGTCAGCAAATCTGAGGCTGAAGGAAAGCATCTCAGAATGAATACACATAGACTTAGCTTCCTAGAAATAACCTAGGGCCTTTGACCACACCATTCATGTATGATTTCATCATCTTCCTTGATATTCCTTTTCCTTGTGCCAGGTGCTATATTAATTATTCTGTTGGTATATCCTTTATCTTCTCATTTAATTGACTATAGGGCAGTTATTAACATATTTTATAGATGAGTAAGCTGAGACATGAAGTGTTTGTTGTTTCTCTAAATCACACAACTTGTAAAAGACAAAGCAAGATTTCAGTTTATATCTAACTCTGAAGTATATGTTCTTGTCAGCATACCTTTAGGCCTTTTTTTTTCAAAGGGAAGAATATTTTTAGACAAAAGAAAAAGATTACATAAGCATTTATGAAGGGCATAAAGATTTAAACTCTGGTTCTTTTTTCATACACATTTATTTGCATTTTCCAAACGTGGCTAGTTATTTATATTTAAGTTCTCCCACTGGAGAAAATCACATTTTGCCTTTTGTGCCAAGCTGCAGAGTCGGCTCATGTCATTACATTTTTGTCTTCTCAGAAAGACACTACGCAACTGGAATTTCATCTGTATCAATAGTCTGCTGCCAACTGTTGGAGATTGCTGACAGTGGATCAATTTTAATTTACAGACGATCTTGAAAGGCCATTTAAATAGTGGTAATTAAGAAGCAAAATATGGGACTGGAAATGTAGCAAAATCTGGATAGTTTTAAACTAATGAAGCACTTGAAGCCCTTTCTCTACAAAGCCAAGATGTTCAATGTGAAGTCTCTCTGCAGCACATATGATTATTTTAGCAGAGTTAAGGAAAATCATCAGGTTCCCAGTGTCAAACTAGGTTATGCCCATCTAAAATGCTATTCCTTACTATACTGCACTTCCTTTTCATAATGCTCATCTCACTTGTACCCCTTTTTCACTATTTGCAATCCCCACAATTGTAATTCTATGGAGGAGAACCAATGCCCAATATATTTGCTGGTGTACCCCCACACATAGAACCCATTTGAGCTTATGGTTGGTGCTTCATAAACATTTGCGTAAATCCCTGAGTGACAAAATAACTATATGAATAAAGGAAGAGAGTCACATTTATATATGCAAAGGTATCCATCCATTCAAAGATGCATTCCTAAGTCTTTAAATGAGGCAGCAATGTGTGAGAATATTATTTCAGACTACACAAGTGCCAGCATTTTGAACTCCATGTTTGGAGCTAGTATGTTTGTCAGATCTCATTAATTCTAAACCTTGGGATGACCTTTAGATTCTGTCTCACCTACATACGTATCTTTTCTTCTTGTCTGCACCTGAATCTACCCTCTTCTCTTAATTTTCTTGGGGTTCAACACCTGGCCAGTCTTTTGATGGGCTTCTAGAGCACAAAGGCTATCTAATTTCACCATCTTGTAACCACCCCTATATAAGTCAACTATTAGATTCTCAGTAAATATTTGTTTTAACTAACTCTCTACCTTTCTTTTGACAGATGGTGCCATGTTCTAGGGAAGAACCCCAGCGTTCAAGTTTCAAATGCTTTTACCTTTCTGTTTTCCACCCCCCCCAACATTGAACAATAGATGAGCAAAGTTATTTGGAAGTCATTCTTGCAGTAGAACACACAGAAGGACAAGAGGTTGCGATAGTTTTGAGAGTTTGACATTTGTAATATGTACATGGCAGCAGGGAATGAAACCATGACCTTCTAGAACATAATGAGATTAGTGTGTAAACATGCCTACTACAGTGTTAGGTATATTACTGCAAATTAATTAGAATGCCTTGCATTTCAAACGTATTTTCTGCTCTAAGTAAATATGTTCTAAAATAAGGATATCCTACCCAGTCATTTTACGGCCAGCAAGCAATAAAAAGAAACTTTGGGTATCTCAGCTATGTTTGTGACAAAACAGCTTTGCTTTTAAATTCTTGATCTAAATATTGCAATATCCACTTTTTTTCTTGCTGTAAAGTCCAGTTTTGAGCAAGTTTCTTAGATTTGATAATAGGTATGGCTTCTCCAGCTCACTTGACATGATTTGCGTACTTCTCAACACTTTTTATCTTGGTAAATACCTTCATTGTCAAGCACAGCTCATAACCCTGGCATTGGCGTATCAAGTCAGTGATGCTCCAAGAGGGGGTGTGAAACATGTCTGTCTGGTTGATGCATACTTCTTCATCCTTCTGCACTGCACTGTCATGCTGCCTTCTCCAGCAAACCTTTCCTAATGTCCTTAATGAGATGAGCTTTCTCTTGTTTCTTATAGAGTCATTTATTTATATCTCCTTTACAATCCTTACCCAATTCTATTATTTGCACACAAAGTTTTTCAAATCATTTACAGTAAAATCCTTAAGGGCAGGAGTTATGTTATTTTATTCTGAATTCCTAATGCTAACATATTACTTGTTATAGATTCACATTCTGTAAATATTTTAAGTGAACGTATGAAAGAATGAATAATCTACAAGAAAATGCAGTGTTGGATTTATAGTGTTTTCTATGAAACATTTCCATTATGACTCCTGACTTTGAAAAATGTTGCTTTGATGTAAATGGATTTAGTTCCAATCATATTTAATTCTTGTATATAGTGTTATTCAATTAATTCAATAATATGTCTTCTTGCAGCTCTCATGTATGACCTACTTTGCTTTCTTTTTTTTCGTTCTTATAACTTTATATTCACTATGTAAATGGAAAACAGTATTATGACTTGGGTAAAATCCCAGAAATTTAAAAGCTAAGTCTTCCCTCTTGGACCACCCACTTTATGTGACCTGAAGGGCGTACAAAATGGACAGGGACTCCATGCTATTTTTCCCCAATATGTCTCACTGGCATTGAGATGCTTTTAATTATTTATGATGTTTACTCAGAAGGAAAAGACAGAGGATTTCAGTTCTTTTAATGAGTAGAACAAAGTGCAAAGATCAAATAAAGTCAAAGAAAAAATCCAATAAATAATAAAAGAGTAATGTAAATTAGCATTTGTTTTTGGAACGCTTTGCATTGTAAAGTCATAGATCATGTTTATAGAAACTTTAAAAATGAATAAAAATTCTCTCATTGTCTGTACATTACTTCATTTTCTTTTATATAGACCAGGCAATGCCGCAGTGTCCAGAACCTCACTTTATCCAAGGTGGGCTTTGGGACGTTCTGAAAATTAGACCCTTCTTACATAAATGACATGAATAAATATGTTCAAGCAATATACTAAAGGTCACTTTTATCTGAATTTGAGGTATGCATAGAACAAATTGCAGAAAACATGAACTAGGTTTGGGGCAAAAGTTGTGAGAAAGGAAGCTATTGTGTCAGATATGTAGAGAAAAGAAAAGCCAGCAAAAAATGGTCACTTGTCAAATATTATGATAGGAAAAATATATTGACCTACCTCTTAGAATGTGCCAACACTCCCAGAAAATGACCAGTCATTACATGAACACTAAGAGGTAAAAAGTGCCTTACCTCTAAGCTGTAGAAAATATTGTCTTATTCCTTCATTTTGTGTATAAGTAAAACAACATAATATTGTGGAAAGATTACACAATCTAAAAGTCACAAAGATGGAGGAGGTTTGGCTTGGCAATTTCCTATCTGTGTAATCTCAGGCACAGAATTACATGTTTTCAGTGCCTTCTCTTCCCATTTAATTTAAACTCTTCATTTATAAAACATCAAATCTCTTAACTTAAAAATGTCATCTGCTTTTCCGACCTTAACAGAAATCAAATGTGGCAATATATATGAAAGTGTAAATTGTTTTATAAATTTTACTTCTTGAATATTATCACCATTATTAATTTTCCAATCATTAAGCCTATGGTTAATATTTGGGCCTATGGAAGAAAATTGTAATTCTCTAAGATTTTAGTAACAACTGGACTTAAATTCTATTATTAGGTTTTCAAGAAAATGAACAAAATAAATGAGAAAAATTAAAACAATAAAGAAGCACTAGAAGAAAACCAGCCATGTCAAATAGACATGAAGAAATAACACTATACTTGATTATTATTACTAATGTGAAGAAAACAGAAGAAATTTATAGGGTAATCAAAAGGAAGGCAAACACAGCAATATAGAAAAAGCTGAATGAAAAGAAGACATTTCATTTCTAGCTAGGTTTATCTAGAGTGAACATGGTGTGTTGTAATTGGCACTCCCTAGATGAGTTGTAGCGATATCTCCACAAAAGATAAATATTTAATCTTCACCAGGACAAAAGTGTAGATAAGATTTAGCTGATTCATAACCCTGCATGTTCCTTTTTTAATTCGCTGATGAAAAACAGAGAGAAATATTTAACATCGTGGTGCACATTGAGATGAATACATGCAAGTTGGCCTGAAGCTACCCCTTTGAACATAACCTCATTTCCAAATTTTAATCCAGTGGGAGCTTCTAAGGTATTTCTGGGGGGTGGAATTTCTTACCTTGAAAGATAATATCATTCTGCACTGAAATAAATTAGTCTGCCCGTGAAAAAAGAAAGCTGAGAACTTTACAGATAGGAGTTAGATCTGCTCCACCCACCTCAGGTCGTACAGTGATTTTAATGCCTGAGTGTGATGGTTCCAAGGATCAAACCCATGAAAAAATTTTGAATGAATATGGTCTCTGCATATTCTGAGTGTTCTGTGTGTGTCATAGCATCCCCTCACTCGACACCTAGGTAGCAAAAGTGATTCTTCTCACAGAAACCCTCATTTCTTATGCATATGATTTTTAGTAACAGTGACGATTACAGGTGTATAGATGAAAATCAGCTAGGTTGTTCATAAATTAGGATGAATTAAAAAGTAGCTCAAAAATCTCCCTTTCTCAGACTACCTCTATCATTTACAAATATAAAAATCTAGTTTTCTTTTCTCCTAACTTAAGGCATTACCCATTCTGTTAAAATTCATCTTGTAAGGAGAACTAAACCCTTTCAGACTAAATATATATAATGTTCTTTCCAATTAAGCATCTTCCCTGGAGAACGTAAAATGAGATACAAGGAATAGAGAATGTCAATAGGTGGCTGACTGGTTCAGTTGATATTAAAAGTGAATCTGAATATCCAGGATCTATCTTAGCTCAATCATTTGTTAGCCTATGACTCTGAGAACATTAACCAAATTCTATGAATCTCATAAATGAGAATACTAATGTCTATGCTGCTCAATGGACTATTGTTAGGAGGAAAAGACATTGCATGCACAAGCAATGTGTAAATTGTAAATGGCTGTCCAAAAGCTGGTCAATACTTTATGATTACTGTGGAATTGCTGACCAGGGTGCAGGGGAGAGCTGTAACTTGTGACTGCCTTCAGGAAATAGTGCTATGTACCATTTCTCTTATTACCCTGATCATCTATGGGGGCCTGGAGGGTGGAAACCACATCTTATTCCCCTCACTACTTCCACTGAGGGTGACAGAGCTCTCAGCACAGATTGTGTACTGTATAAGAAGCAATTTATAACAATCCTGCATAAAAATAACAGGCAGGAAGAACCTTCTAAAAGACATACTTATTTTCTCAAATAAGGGACATGGATTAATCCGGAAAGTCCTTTCTAGCTTAAAAAAATCTATAAAAATGAGACACAGTGGAATGAGAAGATTATTCTACTCCTAGAGCCAGATTTTGTCCTGGTGGCAGGATTCTCAGGGCAGTGTAAAGAACTTAATTCACCCTCTTAAACTGTAAGAGTTTGACTTAGATACATGTGAGTTTAAAATGGATGTATTTAATTCCATTTAGGTTTTTTAAAAAGCTTTATTGAAATATAATTGATAAAGAACTGCACATACTGAATGTGTACAATTTGATGAATTTGGACATATACAAATACCTATGATAGCACCACCACAATCAACGTAACAGATGTATCCAAAACCTCTCCAAATTTTCCTGTATCCCTATATTTTTGTTTTGTGTGGTAAGAACTGTTAACAGGAGATCTAACCTGTTAACAAATTTTGAAGTGAATAATACCATATTGTTAACTCTAGGCACTACATTGTACAGCAAATCACTAGAACTTATTCATTTAACCAAGCTGAATCTTTGTATCCATTGAGCAGATCCCCTTTTTCCCCACCCCACAGGATTCAGCAACCATTATTGTGTTTTCTGCTTCTATGAGTTTGACTATTTTAGGTACCTCATATAAGTGGAATCGTGCAGTATTTGTCCTTCTGTGACTGGTTTATCTCACTTTGACTAATGTCTTTCAGGTTCATCTATGCTGTCTCCAACATGGGTATTTCCTTCTTTCTCATGGCTGATGTAGGTGCCACATTATCTTTATCTATTCATCCATCAGTGGACAGAGGGTATTTCCATTTATTGGTTCTTGTAGAGCTGCAATGATCATGGGAGTGTATGTATTGCTTCACAATCCTGATTTCAATTATTTTGGATATATACTCAGAAGTGGGATTGCTGATCAAATGGTAGTTCGCTTTTATGTATGTAGGTATGTGTGTATTTATTTATTTATTTATTTATTGCAGCAAGATTGGATTATAAAATTATACAGCTTTCAGATGTACCTCGTAATGTATTTCAAATTCTGTGTAGATTACATCATGTTCACCACCCAAAAATTAATTATAGTCCATCACCTCACGTGTCAACCTAATCACCCCTTTTGCCCTTCCCAGTCCTCCCTTCCCCTATGGTAAGCACCAATCCAATCTCCACTTCTATGTGTTCATTTGTCATTGTTTTATCTTCTACTTATGAGCGAGATCATATGGTATCTGACTTTCTCCCTCTGACTTGTTTCACTTAGCATAATACCATCAAGGTCCATCCATGTTGTCACAAATGGCTGGATTTCATCATTTCTTATGGCTGAGTAGTATTCCATTGTGTATATATACTACATCTTCTTTATCCATTTGTCCCTTGATGGGCACCTAGGTTGCTTCCAAGTCTTGGCTATCGTCAATAATGCTGCAATGAACATAAGGGTGCATGTATCTTTATGCATTTGTGTTTTCAAGTTCTTTGGATAAATACCCAGTAGTGGAATAGCTGGATCATATGGTGGATCTATTCTTAATTTTCTAAGGATACTCCATACTTCTTTCCATAGTGGCTGCACCAGTTTGCACTCCCACCAGCAGTATATGAGGGTTCCCTTCTCTCAACATCCTCTCCAACATTTGTTGTTTCCTGTCTTGTTAATTATAGACATTCTGACCGGACTGAGGTGATACCTTATTGTAGGTTTGATTTGCATTTCCCTGATAGCTAATTATGTTGAGCATCTTTTTATATACCTGTTATCCATCCATATATCTTCTTTGGAGAAATCTCTGTTCAGATCTTTTGCTCATTTTTTAATTTGGTTGTTGGTTTTTTTGTTGTTGAGATGTATGAGTTCTTTGCATATTTTGGATGTTAATCCCTTATCTCATATGTGATTGCAAATATCTTCTCCCAATTGTTAGTTTGTCTTTTCGTTTTGTTGATGATTTCCTTTGCTGTGCAGAAGATTTTTAGTTTGATCTGCTCCCATTTGTTAATTTTTTTCGTTTGTTTCCCTTGCCCGGTCAGACATGGTACTTGAAAATATTCTGCTAAGACTGATGTCAAAGAGCGCACTGCCTATGTTATCTTCTAGAAGTTTCATGGTTTCGGGTCTTACATTCAAGTCTTTAATCCATTTTGAGTTGAATTTTGTGCACGGTCTAAGGTAATGGTCTACTTTCATTCTTTTGCATGTGGCTGTCCAGTTTTCCCAACACTATTTATTGAAGACACTCTCCTTTCTCCATTGTATGCTCTTGGCTCCCTCGTCGAATATTAGTTGTCCAGAAATGTGTAGGTTTATTTCTGGACTCTAGATTTGGTTCCATTGATCTGTGGGTGTGTTTTTGTGCTAGTACCATGTTGTTTTGGTTACTATGACTTTGTAGTATATTTTGAAATCAGGGAGTGTGATACCTCAAGCTTTGTTCTTTTTTCTCAGGAATCATGGCTATTCGGGGTCTTTTGTTGTTCCATATAAATTTTAGGATTATTTGTTCTGTTTCTGTGAATAATGTTGTTGGAAATTTGATAGGGATTGAGTTGAATCTACAGATTGCTTTAGGAAGTATGGACATTTTAACAATGTTAATTCTTCCAATCTAAGAGCATAGGATATCTTTCCATTTCTTTGTGTCTTTTTCGATTTCTTTCAACAATGTTTTATAGTTTTCAGTGTATGGATCTTTCACCTCTTTGGTTAAGTTTATTCCTAGGTATTTTATTCTTTTTGTTGTAATTGTAAATGGGATTGTATTCTTAATTTCTCTTTCTGCTACTTCATTGTTAGTGTATAGAAACACAACTGATTTTTGTATGTTGATTTTGTATCCTGGAACTTAATTGCATTCATTTATTATTTCTAAAAGTTTTTTAGTGGATTCTTTAGGGTTTTCTATATATTAAGTCATGTCATCTGCAAAGAGTGAGTTTCACTTCTTCTTTTCCAATATGGATCACTTTTATTTCTTTTTCTTGCCTGATTGCTCTGTCTAGGAGTTCCAATACTAGGTTAAATAAGAGTGGTGAGAGTGGGCACACTTGTCTTGTTCCTGTTTTCAGAGGGATGGCATTGAGTTTTTCCCCATTGAGTATGATGTTGGTTGTGGGTTTGTCATACATGGCCTTTATTATGTTGAGGTACTTTCCTTCTATACTTGTTTTAATGAGTTTTTATCATAAATGACTGTTGGATCTTGTCAAATGCTTTCTCTTCATCTATTGAGATGATCATGTGATTTTTATTCTTCATTTTGTTAATGTGGTGTATCACGTTGATATATTTGTGGATGTTGAACCATCACTTCCTCCCTGGAATGAAACCCACTTGATCATATTGTATGGTCTTTTTAATGTATTGCTGTATTCGATTTGCCAGTATTTTGTTGAGGATTTTTACATCGATGTTCATCAGTGATAATGGCCTCTAATTTTCTTTTTTTTTGCGTTGTCCCTTTCTGGTTTTGATATCAGGATAATGTTGCTTCATATAATGAGTTAGGAAGGCTCCCCTCCTCTTCAATTTTTTGAAAGAGTTTGAGAAGGATAGGTATTAAGTCTTCTTTGAATGTTTGGTAGAATTCACCAGGGAAGCCACCTGGTCCTGGACGTTTATTTTCTGGGAAGTTTTTGATTAATGTTTCGATCTCCTTACTGGTGATTGCTCTATTCAAAATCTCTACTTCTTCTTGGTCCAGTTTTGGAAGGTAGTATGTTTCCAAGTATTTATCCATTTCTTCCAGATTATCTAATTTGTTGGCGTATAGCTTTTCATAGTATTCTTTTATTATCTTTTGTATTTCTGAGGTGTCTGTTATAAGTTCTCCTTCATTTTTGATTTTATTTATTTGAGCCTTCTCTCTTTTTTTCTTGGTGAGTCTAGCTAAGAGTTTGTCAATTTTGATTATCTTTTCACAGAACAAGCTCTTGGGTTCATGAATTTTTTCTATTTTTTTTAGTCTGTGTTTCATTTATTTCTGCTCTGATTTTTATTATTTCCTTCCTTCTGTTGATTTTGAGCTTTGTTTGTTCTTCTTTTTCCAGTACCTTTAGATGCGCTGTTAGATTGTTTATTTAGGATTTTTCTTCTTTTTTGAAGTAGGCCGGAATTGCAATAAACTCCCCTCTTAGAACCACTTTTGCTGTATCCCATAGAATTTGGCATGTTGTGTTTTCATTTTCATTTGTTTTCTAGGAATTTTTTTTATTTCTCCTTTGATTTCTTCATTGATCCAATCATTGTTCAGTAGCATTTTATTTAATCTCCACATTTTTGTGGCATTTCTGGTTTTCTTCCCATAGTTGATTTCTAGTTCTTTGTGGTCAGAAAAGATGCATGGTATTATTTCGATCTTCTTAAATTTATTGAGACTTGTTTTGTGGCCTAATATGTAATCCATCCCATGTTGGGTGCATAAATATTTACAAGTGTTATATCTTCTTGTTGGATTGTTCCCTTCATCATTATGTAATGTCCTTCTTTGTCTCTTGTTACAGTTTTTGCTTTAAAGTCTAGTTTGTCTGATATAAGTATTGCTACCCCCACATTCTTTTCTTTGCCATTTGCATGGAATATCATTTTCCGTCCTTTCACTTTCAGTTTTTGAGTGTCTTTAGTTCTGAAGTGTGTCTCTTGTATGCAGCATATGTATGGGTCTTGTTTTTTTTGATCCAATTGGCCACTCTAAGCCTTTTGATTGGAGCATTTAGTGCATTGACATTTAAAATAGCTATTGATAAATATGTATTTATTGCCATTTTGTTACTTTTTTTCTGGGTGTTTTAGTAGTTCTTCTCTGTTCTTTCTTTTTCTCTTGCTCTCTTCCCTGTGGTTTGATGGCTTTCTTTAGTAATATGTTTGATTTCTTGTTTCTTCCTTGTTTACTTACTTATAGCTTTCTGATTTATGATTACCATGAGGATCCCATATAATATTATATGTATATAACAGTCTATATTGAGTTGATAGACTCTTTAGCTTGACCTCTTTCTAAAACTCTACTTTTTCACTCCCCTCTTCCCACACTTTATGTTTTTGAAATCATATCCAATATCTTGTTTTGTGTGTGTCTATCCATTATCTTCTTATCATTGAAGCAGGTTATGTTAGTACTTTTGTCTTTTAACCTTCATATTATCTTCCCAGGTGGCTGATCTTCTATCTTTAGTATATTTTTATGTTTTACCATTAATTTTATTGCCTGTTTTTTGGGGGGAGGGGGCAGTTTGATAATTTTTTATCCCTATTTGTGGTCATTGCTTTCCCACTTAAATAAGTCCATTCAACATTTCTTGTAGAACTGGTTTCTTGGTGATAAACTCCTTTAATTTTTGCTTGTCTGGGAAGCTCTTTATCTCTCCTTCCATTCTGAATGACAACCTTGATGGATAGAGTATTCTTGGCTGTAGGTTTTTTCCTCTTAGCACTTTAAACATGTTATGCCCTTCTCTTCTCACCTGTAGGGTTTCAACTGAGAAGTCTGTGGATATCCTTATGGGCTTTCCTTTGTATGTCACTTATGGCCTTTCCCTTGCTACTTTTAGGATTCTCTCTTTATCTTTAATTCTGCACATTTTAATTATAATATGTCTTGGTGTGGGCCTCTTTGGTCTTATCTTGTTTGGAGCTCTCTGTGCTTCCTGTACTTGGATGTCTGTTTTCTTCCTCAGGTTAGGAAAATTTTCAGCTATTATTTCTTCAAATAAATTTTCTGCCCCTTTGTCTCTCTCTTCTCCTTCTGGGACACCTATAATACAAATGTTAGTGTGCTAGATATTGTCCTAGAGTCCCCTTAGACTGTTCTCATTCTGTCTAATTCTCTTTTCTGTTCAACTTGGGTGATTGCCTCTAGTCTTTCATCTAGCTTGCTGATCCATTCTTCTGCATCATATTCTCTGCTATTGAGTCCCTCTAGTGAATTTTTCATTTACAGTATTGTATTCTTCATTTCTGATTGGTTCTTTTTTATATTTTCCATTTCTTTGTTGATGAGCTCACTGTGTTCATCCAGTCCTCTCCCAACATCTGTGAGCATCGTTATGAGTTTTTGTTTGAACTCATTGTGAGGTAGATTGCTTATTTCTCTTTCATTTAGTCCTTTTTCTGGGATTTTGTCCTGTTCCCTTGCTTGGAATGCATTCCTTTGTCTCCTCATTATGCCTCTTTCCCTGTGCTTATATCTATGTACTAGGTGAGTCGGCTATGTTTCATGATCTTGGAGAAGTGGCCTAAAGTAAGAGATGCCTTTAAATGCCCAGCAGTGTGCTTCTGTCTTGTCACCAGTCCAATGATCCAGGAGTGACACCTTTGTGGGCTACTTGTGTTCTTCTGTCGTGGTAAAGTTGCTTTTAATGCAGGTACCCAGGGAGTCTAGTCTTTCCTTCCCTAGCCAGCTGTTTGTAAATCCAGTTTGGGGAGCCTCAGCACCATTGGCTACAAGGTCTAACAGCACACTCTTGTTGCATTTTTCCTCTTAATTGGGTAGGTACCCTCTGTAGCTGGTTCAGGCTGGTTCAGGCTCAGGGGCTTCCAGTTGCTCTATGCCTCAGGACTATAAGGCAGTTATCAGTTATCTTAGGGGTGCAGCTGAGTGGAGCTGGCTCTAGGCATAGGAGCCAGGTTTTTTTCAGGTTTTGGAAGGTGGGGATGATCCTTTTTATGGCTATTTGTGAAACACAGGTCTTCCGCTGCTGATAAGCCTCAGCCCCCACAGGACCACACACACCCATCGTCAACACAGTCCTTGTCTGTGCACACTTCCCAACCCCCTGGAGTGTACCCTGATGCCCCACTGTAGAGGCTCCCACCTCTCCAACAATGCCCCCCACAGTTCACCTGGTCTTTACACAGGCCCTGCCCCACAGAGGTGGACACACTTGCCTGCCTGTAGAAGATCAAGGCACCCAGTGAATGCAAGCCAGCAAGTAGCCTGAGGGCTTGCTGCTGGGCAGGTCTTGTCCCTAGGGCCAGCTGCCTGACCTAGCTGAACTTGTTTGAATCTACGCTCTAGTGGGTGTGGCAGACTCCTGGGCTAACAGGCCAGGGGATGAACTCCAATTGTGTCTGTCAGGCTCCATGTCAGCACCCCTGGACAGCATCACAATAATGGCCATCCTCAATGTTTCAGTCTCTGGAGAGGACTGTACTCTCACCGAGATGCACCCAGAACCCACCAGGTGAGTCTCATTTCACCAAAGGACTGTCAGCCTCCTCTCTGGTGATTTTAGGTTGCTGAGATGGGTGAGTTTGTGCATGGGTCCTTTAAGGCCCAGGTGTTTTCCGCTTTCGACCAATAGCTTTTCGGGGGGTATTCCCCACTGCAGTTAATAGCCAGAGAAGCCAGACAGTAATACCCTCATCTCTGCTGTGCTGAGTCTGAAGGATGCTTATAGCAGCATCAGCCTCTGCTCCAGACCTCACTCCTCCAGGGATGGCTGGGTATCTTAGGGTGGCTCCCACCTGGCTGGCTGAGAAACTCCGCTGCTCCTGAAGATGTTTTTTTTTTTCTCTTCAGAAGGAATTTCTGCCTCTTCCACATTACTCAGGACTGTCCCTTGCTGTGGGTTTTTTCAAATCCAGTTTTCAGTTTTCTATCCAGAGTAATTTTTTGAAAAATAGTTGTAACTTGGTTGTTTTCGTGAGAGCAGATAAGTTCATAGTCTGCTTATGCATCCATCTTGACAAGATCTCTCAAATGGTAGTTCTATTTTTAATTTTTTGAAGTTCTCCCACACTATTTCTCATAGTTGCTTCAGCAAATTACATTCTTATCAACACTATACAAGAGTTTCCACTTCTCCATATCCTAGCCAAGATGTATCTTTTATTTTTTTTAATAAGAGCCAATCTAACAGATTTGGGATGATGTCTCATTGTAGTTTTGATCTGCACTTTCCTGGTAATTTATGATATCTTTTTATATACCTAATAGCTATCAGTATATCTTCTTTGGAGAAACAATTTGTTCACGTCTTTGTCTGTTTTTTAATTGGCTTATTTGTTGTTTTTGTTTTTTGCTATTAAATTGTAGGAATTCCTTATAAATTTTGGAAATCAACTACTTATCATATATATGACTTGCATTTATTGTCTCCCATTCTTTAGGTTGCCTTTTCATTGTGTTGATTGTTTCCTTTGCTGTGTGGAAGATTTTTAGTTTGATATAATCCCACTTGTCTAATTTTGCTTTTGCTGCTAGTGCTTTTAGTGTCATATCCAAGGAATCATTCCCAAGACGACCATTAAGAAGATTTTGCTCTATGTTTCCTTCTAGGAATTTTATAGTTTCAGGTGCATGGTTTAAGTCTTTAATAAACTTTGAGTTTATTTTTGTGTATGGTGTAAGAAAGGGCTTCAGTTTCATTCATTTGCATGTGGATATCCAGTTTTCCCAACACCATTTGTTGAAGAGATTCTTTTCTCCATTGTGCATTCTTGGCATCCTTGTCAAAGATCAGTTGACCAAATACGTGTGAGTTTAATTCTGGGCTCTCTGATTCTGTTCCATTGGTCTACAAGTTGGTCTTTATGCCAGTACTATAGCATTTTAATTACTGTAGCTTTGTAGTATATTTTGAAATCAGGAACTGTGATGCTTCCAGCTTTGTTATTTTTTTCAAGACTGCTTTGAAAATTCTGAGTCTTTTATGTCTCTGTATGAATTTTAAGATTATTTTTTCTATTTCTGTAAAAAATGTCATTGATTTTTTTCATGGGGATAACATTGAGTCTGTAGATCTCTTTGTGCAAGATGGACATTTTGACAATAATGTTTTCCAACCATGAACACAGGATATCTTTTCATTAATTTGTGTATTGTTTAATTTCTTTCATCAATGTTTGTAGCTTTTAGTGTACAAGACTTTCACATCCTTGTTTAATTTTATTCCTAAGTATTTTAGTCTTTATTACACTACTGTAAATGAGGTTGTTTTATTAATTTCCACTTAGGTTTAATCCTCATAGATAAAAAGTGAAATCAATGCAACACTAAACAAAAGATTAAAAATGAAAATCCAATCAAGCTTGATAGCATAATACAATAAAGTATAAAACCAAGCAGGTAACCAAAGTAAATCAGTGGACCTGTGTTGGGCTGGACAAGGGCAATAAACATAAGAGCCACTTATTGAGACCTATTCTATGGCAGATGCTACATCTCCAGTCTTTATATGCATAATCTCCCAATAAAACTATGAATTAAATATTGCTCTTTCCAAATTTCAGTTTTTGAAGGTGAAACTCAGAGATGCTGAGTGAATTGCCCAAGTTCATATAGATAATAATTTAATATTTAAAATCCCATCAGACCTAGGCCAAAATTCCTTATGTAATCATAACATGGTAGGACTAATCAGTCAAATTCATTTTGGATTCTCATTCATTTTCGAATCTATCTTCATGTACTTTCTACAAAGAGGAAGTACAATTTGATGGCTTATCACACAGACCCTGGAATCATCAGATTGCCTGGGTTCCATCATAACTCTACCACTTAACATCTGCCACAACTTAATGCAAACTCCTCACTCTCTCTGTTTCTCCTCCTTCTACACATGTGCGTGCATGTGCATGAGCACACACACACACGGGGAAGCATTATGTGACTTAAAACTCACAAAAGTTTAATTTGATTGGAATGAAGAGATCATCTGAACTTCTGATTCATATATTTCTAAGATGAGAAAATTGAAGTTTTGTAATTGAAAAGGTATATAGCTTGAATGTGGTTATATGGAACTACTATTAGACAACAAATCTACTGAATTTCTGTTTCATAAGACTTTATTTCCCATCTTATTTCTACCAATCTATCTCTGAGAGTTTAAATATCATCCAAACAAATATGTTACAGAAAAATAGTTATGAATTATTGGAGAAGAGAAAGATACAAATTTAGAAATTTATAAAATGTATAGAAGATTCCCAATTTAAATTCCAAAAATGTGGTAAAAAAGTGGAAAGAGTGCAGACTTTGAGTGTCAAAGGACTTGGGACTGAGTTCAGACTTTGCTGGGAATTTACAATCTGAATTTGGGATTATATCTAGGCTTCCTCAGCTCATTAAAAATAACATCTCCAAACCATTATTACTTTTATCCCATTTTACAAATGAAGACACAAAGATAAGGAATTGACAAATGTCAAACAGCCGGGAAGTGGTGGAATGGATTCCAAACCCAGATGGCCCTATGTACTTCAGAGCCACTCTCTTTTTTGATTTTGTAAGTGTGGTAAAATTTATAAAACATAAGATTTGCCATTTTGACCATTTTTAACCATGCAATTCAGTGTCATTAATTAAATTCAAAATATTGTTCAACCACCACCACTAACTATTTTTCAAAAAGCTCTCATCACCCCTACAGAAACTCTGTAGCCACTAAGCAACGTCACCATTCCCTTTCCCCCAGCTCATGGCAACCTCTAATCTATTTGCATCTCCATAAATTAGCATATTCTAGACATTTCTTATAAGTGTAAAATACAATATTTATCTTTTTGTATCTGGAATATTTCACTTAGCATAATATTTTCAAGGCTCATCCATGTTGTAACATGTATCAGAACTCTACTCCTTTTTTATAGCTAAATAATATCCCATTGTATAGATATACAGACCCACACTTAACCACCATCCTGAGGTATACTGTATCATGTAAAGAGGTAATAATAGTTCTCAGCTTGCAGGCAGCTGATACAAATTAAATGACAGCATAAATAAAAATATTCTGTAAAGAACTATATGTGTATAAATATTATTGTTTCTGAAACTTTTTTGCTTAGCTAAACCTCATTTCTTCCATCATAATATGTAAAGAACACATCTGCCACTAATGAAAGGTATACCTTGAACCACACCATTGTAGGCAACCTTTTCTTCATCTTTAAAAGTAGGATACAGCTTAGTATTTAGGGAGGACAATTTTGCCACAGTTTTCAAGAAATAGCCCGGTTTAAGGCCTTATTATGCTGCTAAAGATTTTTTTACTTGGGCCATTTACTTAATATTTCTGAGCCTCAGTCCCTTGCTATGTAAAAAGGTCGAGAACCGTAGATTATCTCTAACATCACCAGCTCTAATGTTGTGTAAGTCCATCTAAAGGATGACTGAGATGAACTATGGACATATTAATGACTAGAGTCAAACTTTTAGAAAGGAAAAATTAATTATTTTAGAAATGGGTCCTTTGATGTAGGACCATCTGGAGAACATTGGAGTAATTATCAGAACTCTCTTGAGAAAGAAGTTATTTTGGATTGTTCCCAAAACAGGACTGACGAGACTCTCTGCAGCTAATAGCAATTACCTTAATCGAAGCATTTTATGTGCATTAATTAGCTAATCTTTAAAACCCCTTTATAGAATGAAACATTAATGAGGAAATCAATTTATCAACAGATACTAACTAAAAGAGATGATACTACTTGCTCAAGCCTATAGAACAAGTCACGGTCCAGGTTTGACTGTGAAGGCAGAGCTCCCAGCCAAGGCTGGACCATTAAAATTCTTCACAAAATATAATTTTATGAATATACCTGATAGAGTCTTCAGTCACCTCATTGAGTGTCTTGAGGCCTGTATCACTCAGTTTTGAGTATTTTCCTTGAATGTATATATCCTGTAAAAGTCAGTCTTTCCTTCTTTTCTTCTTTCTTATTGAACAACTGATTTCCACTGGCTATGCTATTAGATGGTAAGTAAACCAAGATGAATAAGTCACAGCTAAGGTCCTACCCTCAGGGAGCTTAAGTCTAAAGAGAGAGATAGATATGTAAAAAGACAACTACAAATATAAGGTTATCATGCTGAATGGAGGTAGATATGAAGAAATTGATCAGCCAGGAGAGAAAATTTTCATTTCAATTTAAGTCCTGATCAATGTTCACTACTGAGGAGCCAGTCACATGCAGCAGACTCAGATTTAAGGGACTACATATGTGTACCAAATGAATCTTATTCCTGGACAAAGTGTGCTCAGTTACTTTGCCTGATCTGCTTCATATGACTTTCCAACTTTTAGCTGATCATGGTGCTTTCCGGAGATTTGCATAAAAGCAAGGAATATATTGCAGCATGATTCAGTAAAGGGATTTCAAACTGGATGTGGCTGTTTAGTGAGCCAGAGTGCCAATATCTACAGACTACGATGATGATGGTCATTATTATCATCATCATCGTCATGATTATCATCATCATCATAATCCTCCTAAATTCTTTAGCAAGAACCCGTATTGTTCCTGGCACTATATGTGCATATACATGGTCATTTCCAATGATTATTTCAGATGCTTTAAAGGAAATTATCTAGAAAACACAATGATAAAAGGACTTGCCACTGAGCTTAGGTTTGAACATTTTGGTTTTTGCTTTGTTTCCCATACACCACGCACACGTTTTACCCTGGTTCCTGAGGATCAGTAAATGAGCTCTATTTGGCACCTAAGCCAGTCTATCAAAGAATTTAGATTATGAGGAACATCCCAGCTTAAGGACGCTGGTTGCTAGTGTACTTATTTTTGATGACACCAGCATTCCATTTTGATTAACTAGAATGAGGGAGTTTCTGACATTTGACCATTTCTTGTCACGTGCACCTTTCTGAGTGATTGGAATGGATGTTGGAAACACTGAAAAGAGGAGTTGGGGCTTACATTAGTGGCTATAGGAAAATTGAATTGAGCATCAGGGCAGATTCAAACTGAGCATAAATGTGGGACATGAATAGGAGAAAGCCAGACCAAGTTTACCCCTTAAGAGATAGTGCCAGATCAAACGAGAGAGAAGCAGGAAATAGCAGCGTCCCAGTGAACCAGAGATGAGGGCTTTGATATTGAGACCATTTGATCAAAGCTCGGTGAGCCTTAAAATGCACACTTGGCCAAATGACTCTAGTATGAGAGAATCAAAGCTCTTAAAAGGGTCACTGAGCTGTGGGGAAATGGCAAATCATGAATAGGAATTTCTGGATCTCTTCAAACTGAAAGTGGGCACAGAGCTGACTGTCTGTGGAGAATCTGGGAAATCGTAGCTGACAAGTGCTGGCCTATGAGGCTCTGCCTCCAGAAGGGCCCAAGGAGGTGAAGAGGGAGCTCAACAATTCCAACAATGCTGTCCCAGGCAAGCTTCAGAGCACCATGAAGAGCAGAGTGTGGTGAGGATATCATGTCCTTTTTACCAAGGAAAAATATATAAGCCTCAAACAGTTGAAAGGGCTGTAGCAAAGTCAACCAGACAGGCAGTTGCAGACTCAGGACTCAAATCTGTTCATCTTATTCTTAACCCAGGGCAATTTTCACCCTAAACAAGTCTTCTCTCAAGCTTCTTTCTCCATCCATCAGTCAGTATTACACCTCTCTTATAGCATCTGTTATAACTCTAACTCAATTCATTCTAGGTAGAAGTTAGTTATTTCCAAGTCTAAAACCATAAATATATTAGAACTTCTAATTATAATAAAAATAACAGCAATAAAATGGCAATGATGATGACAATTATGATAATGATGACAATAATGGCTAAAATCTATGGTGCATGGCCTACCAGGCACTAAGTGGTTTACATGTATAGGTGTTATCTAGTTTAATCACAATAAGCTGGGAGATAGACATGCTGTCATCACCATTTTATAGAAAGGGAAGCTGAGAGTCAGAGGGAGTGAAGTACTTTCTCAAGTTCATATAGCTGGTAAGTGATAGACCTGAAATTTTCAACCCGAGCTTCTGACTTCAGAGACAGTTCTCTTTACCCTCAGAATAGTGTATCATTCTATTGAAAACAGGAATCAAACTGTACTTATTTTTGTTTTCCAACAGCATGCACCGTGCTTTGTAACTATCTGCTACTCTGTATGTGTTTAATATGATATGTGCTTAAGAAAGCTTGCTGAAGTAAGCCACAGCTTGCTACTTCAGCAGCATTGCATCAACTGTAAGGGAGCCCAAACAGCGTAAGCTGAGAAACAGTGCAAGATAAAACCGAAGAATATTGTCTGCCTGTATCTGGATGTGGAAAGTACGCGGCAGTCTTGAGGATGAGAAAGAGCATATATTGAACCCCTTCTATGACTTAGGCAAATTGTTCAGGAGGCAAGTTTGGGCAGGGTGACTTGGACAAAGAGAGAAGTTGCAGCTTTGAAGTTCAGACCTGGGTTTGAATCTTGGTTAGCTATTGGTTTCTACGTTATTAGGCAAAATATATAACTTCTCTGAGCATGTTTTATCATTTATACAACGGATATAATAATTAGCATCTTGGAATAATGTGGAAATTAAATCAGATACTGTATACATCAACCTCCTGAATGCTCTTATATCTCTGTTCTGAGTCATGTCACCACCAGATTTACATGTGGTTTGTTTTTTTGTCTGCTTTTTATGGGTTAATTTTCATGGATTCCTGAAAGCAGTTATGAGTATCTTTATTTTAGTGATGAGCAAAGAGAGTTATGATTAATCACGTACATTAAGGATCAGGAGAAGATAGGTCCCAGGTTTGATTGACTTAAAATCTGAGTCTTCCCGTAATACATGTAAAATATATCCTCATCAGAGCTCGCCAGGACTATTGCAAGAGCCTTTTAAGTGGTGTGGAGTCTACTGTTGCCTCATCTTTAGTTTGGATTCCACTTTGCTACATGTCAACCCTCTACTTAAAGCCATTCAATAGATAGTTACAAAATTCCACATGAAGGCTTAAAAAGCCACTTTTTGATAATCCTCCTATTATATTTTTATGCCTCATTCTTTGACTTTTCTGCATTCTCATATTAATTCCATGAACGCCTAGTGACTTATCTTCCCCAAATGCGCTAGCTATGTTCATGCCTCTGTAATTTGGAACAGAATGTTCACTATACTTGCAATAGAGTCATCTTCTCTTAGTCTGTTAGGGAACTCCTACACATCCTGAAAACTCCCATTCACATTGTTCCTCCCTTTTTGCCATTCCCTTCATCCAGGCCGTGGTGGGTACCCCTCCTCATCATTCCCATAACACTGGGAGCTAATTTTCAACTCAATATTTCAAAAATCTGCCAATCTTAAAACACAAGCACGCACACACACACACACACACACACACAGAGGAACCTTGTAAAAAACAGATTCCTGAACTAGATCCAAGTCAACCAAATCAAAACTTCCAATAGAGGTGCCTGTAAACATTAACTTTCATAAGTTCCACAATCAATCTTATGATTAGACAAGTTTTAGTCCTACTTAAATGGACAAAATAGTAAGTTGCATTAAAATTGTCTGTTGGCAATGCCTGTCTGCCCCTAGCTTGTAGTGTGCTTTAGGAGAGTAGCTGCACATTCTTCAGGATTGATTTCCGAGTTCAGTGCCTGGAATTGCACAGGTCTTCAGATATTATTTATTGAATGGATGAGCTAATGTAAGAATACTCTTAGGATGAAATAATAAACAGACCTCTCAGATTATCTACGGAAATCTTTCCAAGTCACCATGAGAAAAAATTCCACATGTTCTACTGCTGAATTCTATCTGAGATTACATGTGTTTTTTGTTTTGTTTTGGTTTTGTTTTTTTTAACTTTGGTTTTGTATCAGCAGACATCCCTCTGCTTGGAGAACTGACATCAATTCTGCAGCAGCTTATCAGAGTCAGATTAGTTTGGAGAAATCTTGGCTGTAGACAATATAAAACCAAGCAAATTTCAGCATGAGTATAGACCTGAATTGATTGTATTTAAAGGTCATAGTAGGTGATATATTCTGAAAAAAATGTGAGTGACTTTCCTGATAATAATTTTTAAATGATGGAGAAGAAAAGTAGTAATAAATCAACATATCAGAGAGAAGGTGAAGAGAAGATATATGAGATTTGAATATATCCCTGAGTTCTGGGTCTTCTGTGATCAAAAAGAAGCTCTTCTAGTCATAGAATGTGTCTCTACTTCTCACATAACTAAATCCACACTCCTCCTTGTGAGAAACAAAACCTTCCAAGTCTGACCCAAGCATCTGAAAGTTTCATTCTATTTCATTTTCATCATTCATCCGTAGATCCACTCATAAGAAACAACTCTCTTCTTCCTCTCCCACTCCCTCTCTCTTTCTCTCTCTCACGAACTATTTTATGCTTTGTGTTAAAGAGAAACAAAGCTAGACTCTAGTTAAAGACAGTAAATAAAGATGTTGTTTAGTGATAAATCCTGCAATAGTGAAGAAAGTCCAGTCCAGTCTAAACTGAGCTCAATCTTGTCCAAATGGAAAGCAGGAGACTTTTTACTGCTGGGATGTGTTAAATGAAAGGCTCTGAAGGGCATAAAGGGAGGGTGGTTGGTCCATATGAGTCCATCTGGGTTTGCTAATTGGCCCTTATCTGGAGGGGGGAGAAACAAACTTCTTGATGAAGGAGGTAGTTGTGCAAGTTGGAGCAAGGCTTCCACCAAACTGGGCCTTTTCCTACCACAAGGCCTGGGGGAGACGGGGATTGAGTTATCTCTTTGAATGTCTGCATTTCCAAGAGTATGCTCCCAAGTCCTTGAGGAGAGAGTTCAAGGGGATAGAAGATTCATATTTCAAAGGGGCAGATAAAGGATTTGTCATTGAAAGCTTTCTAAAGTAACTACTCTAAAGGTGGCTCAGGGACCTGTCGTTCTGTTCTCAGGTTTTGGCTGGAATGAACAGTAAATTCTCCTGGCAACATTGAGCTGTCTCAGGCAGGTATTTTAAGGTCTCAGAGGACATCCTAGGGACACAGCTTTAGCTGCTAGAAGCCATACTAGAGTTTTATTAAGTCTCTAAGTAAAGAGGTTTAGGTAGAGTCATTACATGCTGAAAGATTTTACAGTTCTCACTTAATCATGGAATACTCCTCATTTCGCTTTTCCCTAAAGAATTAACATTTGGAATGGGCAGTGAGGGAGAAAAAAATGCCATTTCCCAGATGGTGAAAATAGCATGTGCAAAGAGAACATAGTAATGCAGAGTCTGGAAAATTCTAAAAACGCAAGAGAATGGTCATCAATGCTAACAAGTTAACATCTCAGTTCTTCATGTGACAGTCAAAGATTCATCTACTTGTTAGCTCTTTGACTTCCTCAAGCAAAGATCCCTGATACTACTGAGATGTCCATATGATCAACTCCTGCTAGAGGACATTAGAAGATACTTGCACCAAACAGAGTGATCAACAGGTTATCCTGGAAAACAAGGGTGGCAGGGAGTCCCTGCAGGAAGCATGTGCCTGGGAAGACAGAGGTTTCTGTTATCTACTGCGTCACACCAAACTACCCAAACCTTAGTGACCTAAAAGACCAACTATTTTCTTACAGCTCATGCTTTTGTGGGTGAGGAACTCAAACAAGATCCAGTTGGGCAATTATTCCTCCCCATGTGGCATCAGTTGGGTCATTCTGTGACTTTTTAAGTGGTGGCTTCTCTTTCACGCCTGTGACTTAGAAAGCACAGCTGGAAGTTCAGGCTTATCTGTGCCCATCTCCCTCTCCATGAGTGCTCTTCCACCTGCTCTCTCCAGCAAGGTAGTTGGGGGACTCAGAACTCCCAGACACCAAGGCAGGAGATGCCTGTTTTCTTTCTTTTTTTTTTCTTTTTTTGAGGAAGATTAACCCTGAGCTAACATCTGCCACCAATCCTTCTCTTTTTGCTGAGGAAGACTGGCCCTGAGCTAACATCCGTGCCCATCTTCCTCTACTTTATATGTGGGATGCCTACCACAGCATGGCCTGTCAAGCGGTGCCAGGTCTGCACCAGGGATCTGAACCCGAGAACCCCGGGCTGCCTAAGCAGATGGTACGCACGTAACTGCTGCACCACTGGGCTGGCCACGAGTTGCCTGTTCTCTTACAGGTGAGAGTTGGAGCTTGGAACCTGAAGAGCTTCACCTGCCCTGTGTTCTACTGGTCAAAACAGTATCAGGGCAACCCAGACTCACGGGGAGGGAAATAGACCCTATCTTTTGGTAAAAGGAATGTCAGATAATGTGTGGTCATCTTTAATCTACCACCCCAGACTTACGTAGAACATTACTTATCCACCCAGAACCTTCCACACCATAAGAAGAAGGAAAACAGAGTATTAGGCCCTTTTATGGTTGTGTCTATATTATCAAGTGACATGTCTTAAAGACTCTAGAGGGGGTAAATGACAATAAATTAAAATGACCTTAATGTCTACAGAGGATATAAAATATCTTTATGTTTATTAGTAATAGTGTTAATTGCTATTGTTAAAGATCTTCTTCATGCCACATTTTTTACTTGCATTATTTCATATGGCTTCACAACCACCACTTTGAGAGAGGCATTTTATCTTCATATCTCCAGTGAGGGAACTGATATTCAGAAACGCTAGTTTTGTTGTCCCAGAGCAGACAGTTAAAACTTTGGAGTTGAAGTTCTCTGATATTAAATTCTGTGGTCTTTCCGTAAAGACACATTGCCGTCCCACATTCTGTATGAGACCTATGTGTTGCTGGGACTGGAGCCATAATTCCTTCCCATTTCACAAATAAGACAAGCCAGGCTTAAGTTAAGTAGTTTTCCCAACATTATGTAGCTAAAGAGTAAAGGCGGAGGGACTTGAACTCACACATTTTTAAGCACCAGAAACACCATTTCTTTGCAATAATTTCAACAGTGTTAAAGAACATCCAAACTGTATGTAACCTTTTATCATTTTTATGCTTATGACTGTGTGCTAATGGAAAATGTAAATTCTTTGCAATTTACAGCAGATTTTACATTAGTGGCAGTATTCCCATAGTTTCGTTATCTCAGTTTGTCTTAAACATTTATTACTAATTTGACACCAGTGATGTTCTAATTAAAGTTCATTCTCTAACATGAAATACAGTATTACACAAAGCAGCAAGAACATTTTCTTTCCATTTAGATTGCCTGATATTTCATGGGTGGTTTACAATAAAAGTTGAAAGTAATTTTGTTTATTTGTTTAGGAAATCATAATTTTCATCATTCTTACTCCATATTACCACCCTGCATTTTTCCAGCTAATTCTTGCGTTTCATTAAAAGTTCTTTTATGCAATGGGTTTTTGTTTAGGCACAATTGTTAATTAAAGTAAGTGTTTAAATTGCTTAATTGTCTGACAAAGGATGTTAAATTTTTCCAAGCATGACCTATGCTTTTGGCAGAAAGATTATAAGAACTTTCATATTTAAGGAAAAAAGCAGAGGTTTGAACATAAAATTAGGTCTTTCTAAACTCTGTTAACATAAACAGACTCTAAATAAACTACTTGCTCACTGACCCCTATTGGTTCTGCTCCCTAAATATATATTACAGGTGTCATTTTTTTCTTCTATCCCTACTTTTCCCCACTCCAGGTCACTGGTTAGTTCTCAAAACTGCACATTAGAATCACCTTGGAAGTTTAAACCTTACATGATGCGTGATGCTGCCCCAAGACATTCTGATTTAATTGGAGTGGGGCAGAGTTTGTGCTTCTCAGTCATGGGTGATGTTGATGCTGTTGGTCCAGGAATCAAACTTTGAGAACACTGTTCTCATTTCTTGCTGTTTGATGCTACTTGATGTATGTTCCATGCAAGAGCAACATCAGCATCACCTGGAAGCTGATTAGAAATGCAGAATTGGGGGCCCCATCCCAGATCTACTGAATCATATTCTGCATTTTAACAACATCTCCAGGGGGTTAGTAGGAACAGTAAAGTGTGAACAGAGCCTGAATTATTGCCTTAGTCATCTGCCATCTGGACTACTTATTAGTTTCTTTGCTATTTATTCTTACCCATCTCTAACCTGCCTTTCACATTTCTTTCTAACATGCATATCCAATCATACCTATGATCATAAGATTAACTTGATGGAAATGTCTCCTATTCTCCCGATGCTCACATTGAAACTCCTTTCTTTGTCATGCAAGGTCTGCCTTCTGCCACCCTCTTCCCAAATCCCCTGACCCTGGCTTTCCCTAAACACAGCCTCCTGCACTTTGATGCTCTTCATAAGCTGCTCCCTCTGCAGGAAACAGTCTCCTGCCCTTACCAAACACCTGTGTGCCACAGCACTCAGTTGAGAAACGCAGCCACACAATAGCTGAAGTAAGATGATGGTAGGCAAGAAAGAGAGCAGTTTGTGAAAATCAGAGCTGCCTTGTGAATCTGAGTTCTGTCCTTTCCCGGATTTATTTGGTTGGAAATTCAATTGACCTTCTTTGCCTTTCATTTCACTAATCTATACAAGGAGGTTAATGACAGAATCATTTTAAATGAGATGATGCACATAAAACACTGGCGGCCCCCAGACCTGCACATAGTATGTACTTAATTAGTAATGGTGCATCTGCCACCTATCAGAGCACTAGATCCACAGTGAACACAAATGTGGAAATGTGCTGATGACCTGCCAATCAAAGGAGGGTGCATAAAAGCAAGAGTAAGACACCACACCTACAAAGTATTTTATTAAATTGCCTTTTTTAACCAGTCAAGTGATGAGCTCAAAATACCCCTTGCTGAAACTCTTCACTGACCCAATTCCTTTGCTCTTAATATATATGGAAAAATAACTGAATTAAGGAGGAAATTCTTTTCTAGGAGAGGAAAAGAAAAAAAAAAACCCTTCAACTTTTTTTGAGAAATCTGCAGAGCACTTAAAATATTTTATACTTCATATTAAATATTTCAGTTTCATTGGAAAGGTTCATAACTCCCAGTGAATAGTCCTGCAATTAAAATATTTAACTGAAGGAAAAGAATATCTTTTTTCCCCTACTGAAATTTAAAGTTATTTAATTTTTGATTGTATAATGTTACCTCGGACTTCCACAAAGTCTTGCCCTACATTAGAAATATTGTATTGTACTAAAAAGTATTTTATTCCTAGCTCTCAAATTGTAAATAATATATAAGCCTCGCTTAAAATGGTAAAATAAAAAATGAATCATTCTTTTTTAATAGTCCACAAGAGTAATTATTGGATCAATAGTTCACAGTATACAACCTGCAATTAAGTGTACTCAATAATTCAGTAAAATGGCCATATTTTATATGTAAAAGCCATTAAAGTAACATTATATAATCCCTAATCTAAGATCAATCTTCAGTTATAATGAAAAGCACACATGTATATTTTTTCAAATCCTTCAAAAGTAATTGATTTCTTATTCCAGAAAAATTCTCCTTTTATTAAATAAATAAAAATATTTAACTCTTTTATGGACTATATTCATTAGCAAAATCTCAGTCATCAGAATGGTAAAATGTTTAAGTCTTAGGAAACATATTGAGGATTTTAACTGAGAAACACAGAGATGTCTCTTATAAAAATATTGAATAGAGTCCAAAGATAGATATTTTGGCAGCAAAAGCAAAAGCCTTTGCAATTGGCTCATAACTAGTTTATCTAAATGGATATCAATCACTTTGCTTTTCAAATTTCTCAGTGTGTGCTGTTGGCCTTAGAAGTTGCCATGTGCCTGTTCTCACAGACTCAAGCATGGACTGTAGACTCAAAACTATTTTTTGAGCAAACAATTAACTTGACACAGTGCTGTAGGGTCAAAGTGTGGTCTTGGGCAAGCAGCGTTGGCCCCACCTGAGAGGTAGTTGCAAAGGTAGAATTCAGATCTGCTCCAGTCCTAATGAATTGGAAATTGCATTTTTTTTTTTTTTGAGGAAGATTAGCCCTGAGCTGATATCTGCTGCGAATCCTTCTCTTTTTGCTGAGGAAGACTGACCCTGAGCTAACATCTGTGCCCATCCTCCTCTACTTCATATGTGGGACGCCTGCCACAGCATGGCTTGACAAGCAGTGCCATGTGCACCCCCAGGATCCGAACCGACGAACCCCGGGCCACCAAAGCAAACATGTGAACTTAACTGCTGTGCCACTGGGCTGGCCCTGGAATCTGCATTTTGATTGAAGCCTCATTGTTTTGAATGTCCATCACTTTAGGTGAAGGATCTCTAAACTATTATTATTGGACATGCAAAGAGAGGTGGTTTCATCGCTTGGGTCACAAAGCCACCTGTGGTCTAGCAGAAGGCCCTCATGACTTTGAATCAGGAGACCTGGATTTAACTCTTAACTTTATCGCTTCGCACCTGTTTTATCTCAGGTACCCTATTCAAATTCCCTGAATTTCAGATTCCAAATCTATAAAACCCACAACAGTAACATCTCAGAGTTAATGTGAAGATCTAATGAGGCAATAATATGAAATCATTTTGTAAACTTTACAATTCTTCATGTGTATTAGTCCTTAATATTGAAGCAGAGTTGATAATTTGGCATGGGCTGTGCTGACATGGGGTGGGGTACCCCAGTCCTGTTCTGTTGTGTAATTCTCCTTCTCAAAAACCTTTGATGATAAAATCCAAACTGTTTGGCACTCAGGTTTCTCTCTGAACTGAGCCCTGCCTCTCCGTTGACATCATCTCCTACCCATTATTCCTTTTCTCACACTCCTATAGCCATATTGGCCTTGAGTTTTTTTTCTGTGAAGACAGCAATTACGTACCTGCCATCTGTCCACTGTCCTTGCCATTCCCTAGGGCTGGAATGCACTTCCCTCAGATATCACATGGCCTCTTCATTCAGTTCTCTCTGCAAATGTCACCTCCTCAGAGAAGCCTTCTAGGATCTCTGAAGTAGCACCCCATTCACTTGGTCCACTTACCTGCTTCATGTTCCTCCGCGTTAATTGCTACCTGGCATTATAACTCACAGTTCAATCAGAAAAACAGAAACAGTAGGTATTTTAAGACGGAAATTTTAATAGAGGAAACACTTCAATATGAAACCACTGGATGACGGTATGGGAGAGCAAACATCATGCAAAGCCTTAGATGACATTCAGGAAATTTGGAAGAACTGGAATTGCCAGGCAGCTGCAACAGGGGCCTCAGCTGCCAGCCAAACCTCAAGAATGTGAATGCACAAGAGTTAGCCTGATAGCTGCTGCAAACTCCACCTTGGGCGTCTGCTCAACAGTCTGCCTCAGCTTTCACAGGTGAATTTTGGCTTTTCTTTTTCTTCTACTCTCCAGATTTTGTGAAAGCATCTCTTATTGGTGAACTCCTAGAGGAGACCTGACTACAAGAGATTTGGGAAATGTAGTTTTTGAGAACTTAAAGCCTTATATCTCCAGGAAAGCTTAGAAGGGCAGGGATAAGAAAATATCAACAACATCTGGCATACATATATGCTTATTTCTGTCTTCCCTACAAAATTATAAGCTCCATAAGAGCAAGGACTTTGTCTATTTTCTCTACGTTTTTTGATTTAGTCAAAACACATAAACCAGGAGCTGAAATTTAGTCGACAATCAAAAAATTTCTTGTTGAATGAATGAGTGAGCAAGTGAATGGTGGAATCCCAAAGCTGGTATTCCAGGCATTATCTATGCCTCACCCTTTGGTGTACTAGGACTCCAAGGGAAAGAAACACTCCCCTGCATGGGAATTTGCAGTCACCATTCCCGCCCTGTAGGCACCTCTAGAGTCTTATGTCTTCATACGTTTCTCAGTAGCTTAGGACAAGCTATAACAAGGCTAGACAGAGCTCTGGACCGAGAGTCAAAAGACTTGAGCTTCTAGCCTTCCTATATTTCTGATAACTACGGAGAACTCAGAGAAGACATTTTACTTCTTTGAGCCTCATTTTTGTTTTCTTGGAAATGGAGACTATGAATGGTGCCCTGCTTAGCTCACAAGGCTGTTGGTAGGATCAGTTGAGACAATGTATTTTGCTACTCATTCATTCATTCATTCATCAAACATTTACCAAGCACTTACTCTATTCCAGGAACAACAGAAGAGACTAGGTATACAAAAGTGTATAAAACATCCTCTTTGGAGCCTGAGACACTCACTATCACATAGACAGAATTTATAAATCTCCATAAACAGTCAATAAGTAAACTTGACCAAAGTTGGAAGGAACGGGAAGAGTAAACTCAAAGGGATGTGAGCACAGAGGATAGGGGGTTACTCCACTAAAGGAGTCAGCAACTCTTTACAGCTGTGTTGGCATTTCACTAGGATCTCGAAGGATGTTGAGTTTTGTCAAGGAGAGAACCAAAAGTGATGCATGTTGCTGTAAAATTTATACAGACAAAATGTAAAATTAAAAAGAAAAACTGAAAGATTTGGATTTAGGTAAACAGGAAATAGTCATCCAATGGTAATGGTGGATGTGTTCGACGTTTGATAACACATGTCTGTATGGAAAGGTGTGTGTGTTATACCATAGTGAATGCACTTGCCAATTATGGTGATAGACTGCTAGAATACGAATTCTAGCTCCAGCACTTACTAGTCTGTGACTGTGGGCCATTAACTTAGCTTTTCTTTGTCTTAGTTTCCTTATCTGTAAACTCGAGGTAATAATAGTATCTACTTTATAGAGTTGTGAAAATTATGTGATTTTATACGTACAAGCTGCATTTCAGAGTGTCTGACCATTGAACAGGGTAAATACACAATAAACCCAGCCATTATTACAATAACTATGATACCGTTAGTGTTATTGTTGTTATTATTATTGATAGAATTTACTTCTCTGTAGAAACTCTTCTGCTCAGAGTGAGGCCTTGAGATTCATAACCATCAAAAGCAGCAACTTGAGTCTAGCCAATCTATGTAACATTTTCTTCTCAGTAACTTGACACATTCATGGCCAGATCTTAACACAGCATTACTCTAGATTGTGTAGCCTCCTGGCCTGGTGGTCTGGGCCGGCTGTGCTATGTGTCCCTCGCAATACATGTGTCTCAGTTCCATGAAAACTACTGCTGCTCACTTTCTCCTCTGGCTCTGCCTCATCCTTATAAAATGTATTTAGCGAGTTCTCTCTGACGTGCTTTCATCTGTTCGGTTCGTACAATTTCATGCAATGTTATGTGGGAAAGGACCCTGGAAGAACATGTTACCTTGCCCTTTCACTGTACAGATGGTAAATCTGAGGATCAGAGAGGGCAAGAGTCTTGCCCAAGGTCACAGAGTTAATTCATGGAAGGGATAAATCCAGAACACAAATCTACTGAGTCCAGGGCCACCTCTTTTTTCTGTCCCCTTGTCCTGCTGCTGAATTGCCATGTGGACAATAACAATTAAACATACCGTAACACTAAAACTGTGTCAGATTTACATTGCTGCGGTTTTTTATTTCAGTCTCAGCAAACATTATTCTGTTACACTCATTGGTTTTAAAACCCAGGCTTAACAGCCACAGCGCATGGATTGAGGGGATAATAATGCACACATTAATAACAATAATGGTAGAACTGACAATTATATGGCACATTACTGTTCACAAAGTATTGTACACATATTGCTTCAATTGTTTTCTCTTCAGCATAAATAAGCACAAATTTTGGCATGGAAGGAGGATTCTGGCATACTCCTGCCTTCAATGTGAACAGATTATTCTCATTCGTCCAGGCTCAGGTCAGACCATACCTCCCACATGAAGCTTGGGCTTCTGTCATTAGCTTAGAGAACAATTTTTACCTCAAATCTCACAACTTCCTGTTTAACTAGACTGTCCTTTGATCTGTAATAGTGTGAGATGGTGTGTGTGTGCGCATGTGTGCGTATACAGTGTGTGTGTTTTCCCAACCACTAAGAGCTCCTTTGGAACAAATGACTTGTCTCAGCAGTTAGCAGAGTAGCATGGTGCTAAGCAAATACAATACTCTCAGAAATGTCTGTGAATTTGTGGATTGGAAAAGACTCATACAGAATGTCTAAGGAAGAAGTTATTGTACTGTTGAGAACCACACTTACGCTTACAGTTTTGTATGGTTTTCAGTAAGAGATCAAGGATGGACAGAGAGTCATGAGCGCAGTAAGTAGAATATACTCCAAACAATTTTGTGAGGAAAATAAAAAGAGAAATTCAGATAAAGGATTGATGGAAGATTTATATGTATGTGGTGCATTGAGAGACTGGGAAAATCTCTGTTTAACGGGCTCATTTTGGGTGATGGAATCCACATATTGATGCCGAGTAGGCATCTAACAATTAATGCTCCCAAAATACAACTCCTGAACTCTTTCATCAACCTATCTTCCAGAACTTTCCCTCTTTTAGTCTCAGTAAATGCCTTTAAGAGACACTCATTGACGCAGCCAAAAACTGAGTCTTGTCGGCTGATTCTGCTCCCCTAGTCATGACTATTGCAAAGCCCATCAAACTTTGAAAACACCCCCAAAATCCGTTCGCTGCTCTCCATCTCCACTGCCCCAGTGCAAACCTCTATTCCTTGCCTTGACTACCACAATTCTTTTTTAATTAGCCCCATAATTTAATCTTCATTCCCTATAATCTAATCTTCACTCACTTTTTAAATGTTTTTACATGAGTAAAATCACTCTTTTACAATTCTATGAAGTTTGACAAATACATACAAGACAGTTTCATTATCTTTCAAAATTCCTTCTTACTGCTCCTTTCCCTGTCCAAATCGGTGACATCCCACTGATCTGCTTTCCTTTCCTATAATTTTGCCTTTTCTAGGATACCATGAAAATGGTATCATATGTTGTGCAACCTTTTAAGTCTGGCTTCTCTCACTTAGAAAAATGCATTTGAGATTCATCCATGTTGTTGTGTATATTGGCAGTTTGATCTTTCACATTCCTGAGTAGTATTCCCTTGTAAAGATATATTATAATTTGTTTATCCATTAACGAGTTGCAGGTCATTTGGGTTGTTTCAGTTAAGGATTATTATGAATAAAGTCACTGTGTATATTCGCACATAGATTTTTATGTGAACATAACTTTTTATCGAACTTTGGTAATTTCCAAGGAGTGGGATTGCTGGGTATGTGTATGTTTAACTTCATAAAACTGCCAAATTGTTTTCCAGATTGTCTTTACCACTTTTCATTTTCATGAGAAATGTATGAGAGAGCTCCAATTGCTCTATATCCTTGCCAGCACTTGAGCACTTGAAGATATATATATATGTATGTGTATATATATATATATATATATTCTGTACATAATTTAACATATTTTCATTTTATACATATATAGTATTATATATTATAGTATTATATGTAATGTTAAGCATCTTTTCATGTGCTTATTTGCCACTTGTAAATATTTTTTGGTGAAAATTTATTATATATTATTTGTCATATATGAGTTTCCAAATATTTTATCCCAGTCTATATCTAGTCTTTTATTCTCTTAGCAAGGTATTCTGCTGAGAAAGTTTAAATGTGATTAAGTTTAACTTACCTGTCTTTTTTCTTTTCTAGATCATGATTTTCATGTCATATCTAAGATACCTTCACTCAGCCCAAGATCAGTTTTATAATTTTAAGTTTTATAGTCATATCCATAACTGATTTTGAGTTACAATTTTTGTAAAAGATGTCAGATGTGTGTCAAGGTTCTTTTTGTTTCTTTTTGGCAGAGAGGAGGCCAATAGTTTTCCAATACTTTAAGCATTCCTTATTAAAAAGACTACATTTCCTCCACTGGAATCCCTTGTCACCTTTGACAAAAATCAATTGGTCATATACGTGGAGTCTGATCCTATATTCTCTATTCTATTTCATTGGTCTATATCTAGCCTTTCCTAAATACCACATTGTCTTGATTATTGTAGATTTATGGTAAGTCTTGAAATCAGGAAGTGTAGGTCCTCCAACTTTCTTCTTTTTCAAAATCATTTTGGTTATTTCAAGCCTTTGATTTTCCATATGAACTTTCTAAGAAGCTTGTTGACAACTAAAAAAAATCCTGCTGGGATTTTAATAAAGAATTCATTATATCTATGGATCAATTTGGTGAGAACTGAAATCTTAACGCTGTGTCTTCTAATCCATGAGCTCAGTATATCACTCCATTTAAGTCTACACTGATTCCTTTTGTCAATGTATTGTAGTTTTCAATGCACATATTCTGCACGTTTTGCTAGTTTTACCTAAGTATTTATTGTTTTTTTATGCTATTTTTAAAATTCCCATTTCCAATTCTTCATTGGTAGTATATAAAGATAAAATTGATCTTTATAATGATGTTGTATATTATGAACTGTTAAATATTTTTAGTTAAATAATCTTTTTTCTTAAGTCTTTGACATTACTTTATGCAGGAAATAATGTCATTTGTGAATAGAAAGAGGTTTTTTTTTCAATTCATATCCTTCCTATCTTTCAACCACCTATCTATTCATTTATTTGCCTTTTTGCACTATCTTGAACAGCCAATTTGTTGTTGAATTAGAATGTTAAGAGCAAACATCTTTTCTTGATCTCAATCATAGAAAAGGAATATTCAGTCTTTCATCAATAAATATCAAGTTATCAAGGTTCCCTTCTATTTCTTGTTCCTAAGGGTTTTCAGTGTGAATGGACATTGAATTTTGTCAAACGCTTTCTCTGCATCTAGTGAATCTGCTGATATGGTAAATCACATTACTTGATTTCCAAATGGTGAATCTGCTCTGCATTCTCAGGAAAAACATTAATTTTTATCATGATGCATTATTTTTTTATATATTTCTGTATTTGATTTGTTAATATTTTCTCATTACATTCACATCTACATTCATAAGAAATATTGATATGTGGGTGTCCTTTTAATGTTTTGCTCTGGTTTGGCTCATTCTGGATTTATGAAATGAATTCAGTGTGCACACATATTCTCTTTTATGGAAGTTTGTTTAGCATTGGTAGTATTTCTTTCTTAAATGCTTGATAAGAATCACCAGTGAAGCCATCTGTGACTGAGGTTTTCTTTCTGAAAGTTATTAAACTAAGAATTAAAGTTTCTTACTAAATATAGGACTATTCTGGCCTTCTATTTCTTCTTAGTGAGTTCTGTTTGTGTCTTTATAGAACTGGCCTATTTAAAATAATAATCTATGAAATTACTTCTAGATGTTTATCAATTTATTTATATTTTCAAAGAACCAAGTTTACTTTCATTGTATTATTTTCCGCTTGTCTGATTTCAGTGTAATTGATTTCGGATATTATCTTTAGTATTTCTCTTTGTTTGCTTTGTGTTTAATTTGCTGTCATATCTCTCTTTTTTAAGGTGAAAGATGAGACTACTGATTTAAAACTTTTGTTTTTATTCTAATAGAAGTATGTAATGCTATCAATTTCTCCCTAAGCACTGCTTTAACTATATCCCACTGTTTTTGATACGTATTTTTAAAATTTTTCATTCAATCAAAATATCTTCCAATTTAATTTTGAATTCCTCTTGACTCATGGATTTTTTTAGTTAAGTGTTTTAAATTTTCAAATACTTGTAGATTTTCAAGGTATTTTTCTGCTACTGACTTCAATTTTATTTTATGAACACAACCCATACTTTAGATGCTTTCTATACTTTTTAATTTGCTGAGTTTTATTGTATGTCTCAGAGTAGAGTACGCTCCATTTTAGCACATATCCAAAGTGCACTTAAAAATAATTTTTATCCTGCTTTTGTTGAGTGGATTAGCCTAGAAATATCAAATAGTTCAAATCTGTTATTAGTGTTGTTCAGGCCTTCTATGTCCTTACTAATATTCTGGCTATTTTTTCTACGTATTACTGAACATGGATTGTTGAAATCTCCAACTAAAATTATTGGATTGACTTATATCTACTTTTGGTTTTACTTCAAGCATTGAAATCCTATGGTTAAGACCATATACACTTACAAACTTAAAATCCTTTTGGTAAACTGAATAGTATATCATTATGTAATTTTCCTCTTTATCTTTGGTAATTTTTCTTATACTAAAGTTTACGTTCTCTGATATTAATATTGCCATCCAAGATTTCTTTTGACTTATGTCTTTTATTATATCACATTTTTCATCTTTTAAAAAATTACTCCTATCTGCATCTTTATATTTAAAGTAGAGTTTTTGTGAAAATATATAGTTGGATTTTCCTTTTTTTTCAACCTGACAGTCCATGGTTTTCAATCACTGCATTTAGACCATTTACATTTATTGTGATATTAATATGGTTGATTTATGTTTGCCATTTTATCATTGGTTTTATGTTTGTCCTTTCTGGGTTTTGTTTCTCCATTCTCCCTTTCTTGCTTTTATTTTAATTAGTTGAATTTTTATCCATTGGAGTTTTCTGCCATATCTTGTATCAATGTCATGTATTTATTTATTTTTAGTGGTTGTTCTAGGGTTTAAGCTTTCATTGTTTACACAGTTATTATTTTACTGTTTCAACAAAGAGCAGAAGTCTTGCAATCATATCAGGATCTTTATCCATCCTCATTGACATTTATGTTATAGTGCCATCTACACTATAACACTATGCTACACTACAACACTACACTAAAACACTACACTACACTGTGACACACTAACGACGTCTACCTTATAGAGTTACATCTACAATGAATGCTCTGCTAAACAATGTTGCCGTCTTTGCTTTCAAGAGTCATGAATATTTTAAAGGATTTCAGAGAACAAAAATAGACTTTTATATTTACCCATATATTTACAATTTCTGTTGTTTTTATCTTTATTTCTGAAGCTCCAAGTTTTCCCTTAACATTTTTTCTCTTCAATGTAAAGACATTATTTTATTATTTCTTTTAAGTCAAGTCTTCTGGAAATCATTTCTCTGAAGTGTCCTTAATTCATGAGTTTCTTTATTTTGTCATCTTTTCTTTAGGATGTTCCCAGTGGATATGAAATCCTGGTTGGGCAGTTCTTTCCTCTCAGCATTTTAAAATGCTGTTTTCACTCTGTTTTGTCTTCCATAGTGTCTAATGAGAAATCCATAATTTTGAACCATTATTTCCCCATATGATGTAATATGTTATATTACTCTAGTTGTTTTAAAGAGCTTTCTTTTGTCTTTAATTTTCAAAAGACTGGTTATGATATGCTGGACATTGTTTGCTTTTAGTTTATCCTACTTAGGATTCACTAAGCTCCAGAACATGCAAATTTATGTCTTTCATGATATTTGGACAGTTTCTGGTCATTATTTACTCAGAACTTTTTTGTGTAACCTTCTCTCTCCTTCTGGGACTTCAATGACATGGATGTGCAGTACTGTAGCTTGGGCCTGCCCTTGGAACAAAGTCATAAGTATAAGAAGAAACTAAGTGACTTTACCTTTGCATCACCTGCTCTCTAAGTTTCAACTCTTCTCCACACTCTTTCTGCTTTATTTACTTCTCAGGGTTTTCAAACAGTTTCTTTGTGTATTTCATACTGAGTTTTAGTGTAATCATGGGGAGAGGTTAGCTGTGGTGAGTTTACTCCTTCTTGGCCTGAGCTAGAAGTTGCAATTCTTCACACAGCTGACAGCATTCCTTGAGAAATATATTTTAGATTTTGTCATTTCCTGGCTTAAAATTCTTCAGCTCTTTATTTTTTAACTGAAATATATTTCCATCTTTTAAAAAATAGGTCATTCTAAACTCCAACTGTCTCACCAACCTAACACTTTCCCTCAATCATCATACTGTAATCATACTACCCACCTTTTATTATTATTTTTTTCACTAGAACATGGCACTACTTTCTTTTCCCTAGATATTTGAATTTATTATTCTTTTTGTATAAAATATTTTCCTTCATTTTTGCCCTGACATTACTTTCCATTTTTCAGATCTCAATTCAAGTGTCTTCCTCAGACAGGTTTTCTGACCACTCAGTCTGGAATGACTTCTTATTTTCTCTACTCCAGCCCCAATATATTCTTTATACCATCATCCTTATTATTCTAAACTCTTATCACATAGTATATTTATCTTTTTATATATTTATTTCTTATTTTTATCCCCCTCTAATATATAAGCTGCCTTGGGACATGTAACTAGTCATCTTGCTTAACCTGCTAGGAGCTATGTATTTCCCACACTTAAAGAAGGTCCTGATTCATTGCTGGCATTTACCAAACAGATACAGAAGAGAGAAGGAGAAGTTTGGCTTTTTGAGGATTATCTTATCTCTTGTTTGCAAAAGAGGAGGCTCTCTCTTCCATGTCAGATATGCAACCTTGGTTATATGAATCCACAGTACTAATGGTGGTTCTCCCTGCAGACCACGGAAATCAGGCCAAACTTTAAGACTTTGAGATTCAAAAGCATTACGATTTGGGCCCGAGCACTGGAGCTTCTGATACAAAATGTTTTGGTTGTGATCATCATTTGAGAGAATCATTCTAATGCCACCCAATAACATAGTCCAGGTCATGGTCAGTGGAGCTCTTCCATATCACATACAGAATGTTTTCTATTTACCTCTGAGCATGTACATACATTGCACAAATGTTGCTAGATGAATCCCCCCCCCCAATTCATTTGTTGAAGCTTTAACCTTCAGCACCTCAGAATGTGACTGTATATAGAGATAGGGCCTTTAAAGGGGTAGGTAAAGTTAAATGAGGTCATACAGATTGTCCCTAATCCAGTGTGACTGCTGTCCATATAAGAAGATAAAATTTGGACACACAAAGAGAGACACCAGGGATGTGTGTGTGCAGAGGAACAGGCATATGAAAAGTCAGCAAGAGCGTAGCCATCTGTAAGACAAGGAGAGAAGCCTCAGAGGAAACCAACTTTGCTGTCACCATGATCTTGGACATTAAGCCTCTAGAACAGTAAAAAAAGTAATAAATTCCTGCTGTTTAAGCCACCCAGTTTGTGGTATTTTGTTATGGCAGCCCTAGCAAACTAAAAAAGATTTTGGTACTGAGAAGTGAAGTGCTTCTGTAAGAAATGCCTAAGAATGTGAAAGTGGTCTTGGAACTGGGTAATGGATAGACACTAGAAGAATTTTCAGGTGCATGCTAGAAAATGCCTAGAAGTGGTTGTTGGTAGAAATATGAGTGTGATTCTGGTGCATTCTCAGACAGAAATGAGGAACATATTATTGGAAACTGGAAGAAAGGTGATCCTTGTCATAAAGTGGCAAAGATCTTGGCCAAACTGTATTCTTGTGTTTTGTCGAAAGTAGAAATTGTAAGCCATGCATTTGTATGTTTATCTCTAAGCAAAATATTTCTCTTTGCTGTGTATAGGAAAATATGAGAGGAGAGAGATAATTGAAGGAATTGTAAAGTGAAGATGAATCAGAACTTGAAGATTTGGAAATTTCTCAGTCTACCATACTGCAAAAAGTGAGAAAATGTGTTGGGGAGAGAGCACCAAGAGTGTGGCTGTAAAAAATCATTTGATGAAGAGATTATGGTGTGACTCATGAATCTAATCAGGCATCTCAGCAGAAACCAGAAATAGAGATGGAGTTACACCAAGAGAAACACTGCCAGCTTGGACTGCAGGGCACAGAGATGGGGCGAAATGTGGGAAGTCTGTTATATTTCTGTGATTCTATAGGATGAGCCAATAGAGTGATACAGCTGCAAACGTGTTATCCTTCAAGAAAAGGGAAGAATGATCCCAAAGGTGGGCCTATCTCCTCCAAGGGTCCAAAGGGTGGGGCTACCTCCTCTGGAGACTTCTAGCCTCCAGAACTGTGAGAGAATAAATTTCTTTTGTTTAAACCAACCAGTCTATGGTATTTTGTCATGGTGGCCCTAGAAAATTAATACCGTAATGAATTCAATTGAGTTCTCAGAAAAAGATATGTCCAAGTCTTAACCCTTAGCACCTATAAAATAGGATCTTTAAAGATATAATTAAAGTAAGGATCAAGATAAGATCATCTTGAATTAGAGCAGCCCTAAATCCAATGAGAATGTCCTTATAAAGGAGGGCAAAAAAAAAAGGATACAATGTGATGGTTAATTTTATGTCTCAGCTTGACTGGGCCGTGAGATGTCCAGATATTTGGTTAAACATGATTTTGCGTGTGTCTGTGAGGGTGTTTCTGGACGAGATTAACATTTGAATCCATAGATTCAGTAAAATAGACTGTCCTCTCTAATGTGAATGGGCTACATCTGGCCCATTGAAAGCCTAAATAGGATAAAAGAGAATTCACTCTCTCTACCTGACTATCTTAGCGGTCGGACATCAGTCTTCTCCTGCTCCAGACTTGGGCTTAGACTAGAATTCACACCATCAGCTCTCCTGGTTCACAGGCCTTCAGATTTAGACTGGAACTGTACTGTTGCCTCTCCTGGGTCTTGAGCTTGCCAACTGCAGATCTTGAGACTTCTCAGCCTCTATAAGCACAACAGCCAATTCCAGTTGGTTCTGTTTCTCTGGAAAACCCAAACTAATATACACAGAGATGCATGAAGACCATGTGAAGACAGAGGCAGTGTTTGAAGTTATGCTGCCACAAGCTGAGGAATGCCAGGAGACACCAAATCTAGAAAAGTCAAGGAAGTGTTATCTTCTATAACCTTTGGAGGGAGTGCGGCCCTGTTATTACCTTGATTTCAGACTTCTGATCTCCAGAACTATGAGAGAATAAATTTATGTTGTTTTAAGCCATCCAGTATCTGGTAATTTGTTAAGGCAGCCAGAGGAAGCTAATACACATTATGCGAAGTTACACAGCTGTCTGTGCAAATTCATGCTTTGAATCTGAGTCTATTGGACTCCAAAGACCTTTCTTTTCCCACTACAAAGTGATACTTCATCAGGCTTAGCTTTTATAACACAGATTTGAGTGACAGTCCTGAAGCTTTCTTTGGAAAATGGAATTTGGACAAAATGAGATCATTTCCCCTTCTGATCATGTTTACTCAGCCACTGATTTTTATGTGACAGGCACTGTGCTGAGTAGCATGAGGACAACAAATGAGAGATACATGGTTGATGCTCATAAGCTGCCAGTCTAGTGGTGAGAACAAATCATAAACAAAGCTCCACATACATGCAGAACTCTAGAAAATGATACATACTGTAAAGTAAAGGAATAAGGCAGTAAGAACAATAGACTATGGGGGACTATGGATGGCAAATTTAGACCTAGACAGGCAATTTCTTCTGTATTATCAAGAATTTTGGGTTGATCCTTCAGTCCCAAATCAGCCTTTGAGGAGAAGCCAGCTTGGCCTAATAGTCTAAATTGATACTGGTTTGTGTAGAGGAAGTGCTGGAGGCACAGGTTAGGAGCCATTTATTTTTCATTTTAATGTGGAATAGAAAAAGGCAAATCAAATAGCCTACCCTTAAAACATCTAGGCATTTCCAACTGTGAGTTGTTTAAACTGTGCATGAGAGCTGCTTAATGATATTCCAGTAGGCAGCGTTTCAGGGTGAAAATTGATACGAGAGAAACCAGAGACACACATTGTCAGAGGCTCTAAGATGCCCTCGGGCTATCCCCAAGGTAGGCAAGGTCTTGCTGCTTTCAGATTTATCTTTCTCATGGTTGGCGTAGTGATCTTCCTAAAGCAGAAATGTCACCAGCTTTCACCACTGATTAAACTTTCTCATTGTCCACTCACTGCCTCGAAGATAGACTCCAACTCTTTCACCCGACACAGAAGGATGCTTGTCAACTTGCTTCTGCTTTGTTCTCTAGCTGCATCTCCTGCATCCTCCTGTATCATCACTTCCACTCCAGCCAAGCCAGGGTGTCTATAATCAACCCTTTCCAAGTCTTTCCACAGACACCATTCTGTTTCAGGTTTCCCTGTCTTTGTCGCATCCTCACCTGTATTTCTTGTGCTCTTGTCATCCTCAATAATCATATTCAGTCTCATTGTTTTATAGTTACTTTTAAGAGTATGTCTTCCCTACTCAGACTATAAGATACTCAAGATTTGACTTTATATCTTCAACTGCTTTCAGTAGAAGTGGGGGAAGCAGTGGCATACTGGACCTCCACCTCTCAATATTCTGGTTCGGTAGGACTGGGGTAGAGTAAGAGAATTTGTATTTTTTTCAATTTCCTAGATGTCAGTAATACAGCTGGTTGTGGGACTAGACATATCTAGGCCAGCTCAATCATTTCAAAAACAGGGCAATGGATTGAGAAGAAGGAAATTTGTGAAGGTTATCTGAGAAATAGACCCTGAAATAGAAATTCGTATGTAGGAAGCTTTTTGAGGCATGGTCTCACAAACACCACCACTGAGGAAGTGAAAGCAAGAGGATCAGGCAGAGCAAGAAGTGGAACTGCAATGACGTCACAATAAAGGTCTTTGACCACAAAGGCCGGGAACAGGTTTGGGCCTTCAGGATAGTCTTCAGTTGAGGCACTATGGCTATGTCTTTCCTACCTTCTCACTTCCTTCACATCAGCCAGTCACTGGAGGTGATCTACCCCCAGGGTGGCCTCCTGGCACCTGGGAGAATGAGTGCCTGAGTCCAGGAGCCCTGATGTTCTCCTTCCTGCAAGATACTAAGAAGAACACAGGCATTGGACCTGGAAGCTTAGGCAGATTGCCTTGTTTGTCTATGTGTTAGCTGATTGAATGCAACTTTGAACACTGAAACTCTGAACATAGAGTGGTGGGAAAAAGTTAATTTTAGAATTCTCTAGACCTGGGTTTGAATTCTTGCTCTACCATTTACAAGCCATGTGACACCAGTTTGCTCTACCATCCTCTCTGGCCTGTTTCCTGATTTGACAACAATAGTAATACAGCAATTCTATGCCTTTTAAAATGGGAACAGCCATTAACACGTTTAGTAAGTAAAAGTGCCATTTAATTGATTTTATTAATGCTTTAATCAGTTATCTAGTGCTATGTAACTAATTATCCTGATTTTAGTGGATTCAATGAAAAAAATGTATTACTTTACAGTTTCTGGGCACCAGGAATCTGAGAGAAGGTCAATTGAGTATTTCTGACTCTGGGTCTGTCGTGTGGTTGCAGTTAAGATGCTATCCAGGTCTCCAGTTATTTGAAGGCTTGACTGGGCCTGGAGAATTCATACTCAAGATGGCTTATTCATATGGCTGTTGGCAGGAGGCCTCAGTTCCTTACCATACGTGTCACAGTGCCATTTAAGTGTCCTGATGGCTTCGAGACTGGCTTTCTCTGGTGAGAATGATTCAAGACAGCAAGGAAAAGGGGACATTGTTTTTTACTCCCTAGCCTCAGAAGCCGTACTTCATCATTTCCACAATATCTTACTTATTACACAAGTCAGCCTTATTCAGAGGGGGAGGGCACTGCCAGGAGGCAAGAATCATCGGGGGCCACTTTGAAGACTGGCGAACAATAGTGCTTAATTCAGGCATCCCTGAGTGGCCTGAGGTCAGAGACACCTCATTCTTCCTAGGACTATTTGCCTCTTCCCCAAGATCACCTGTCTATTAACAGGAAGCAAAGACGCTTAAACCAAAGGATTCAGGGATCAATGTCTAAGGAGAACATGAATTGGAAGGAATTACTGGCAATCAAGAATTCTGCCTCCCATTGAACAAAGAATTTGAATTGTTGAAGAGAGTATTAATTCAGATCAAACTTGATGTTCTATTCAAATTTTAAATGAAAAAGAAGACATTTTACCTCCTTTCATTTTTACTGCTTCATTTCTTTGGCTGAACCATGGCCATATATGTTTACCAGCTGAAAAAGTGTTTGGAGGAAGAGAGATCTCGTAGAGGTTTAATTTTACCTACTAATAAGTTAGTAAGGGAATTTTCTTCAACAAGTGTTTTAGTTTCAATATTTAAGATTATCTCTTGTTGACTACACCTGTTCAGTCTTTTCTTTGGGACCAAAAGTGGCCTTTATTTATGGCAAAGAGAGCAGCTGAGTCTTCAGGAGAGATATCATTTCCGAAAGAGGAAAAAACTGTGTATATAAAAAGAAAGCTATTTACCTCATTAATCTTTTTTATTAAGAGTCTTCCTGCACTAAAATGAACAGCCTGTTATGTGAGAAAAGGCTAAACATCTAAATCTTGCTTTAATGGTGAAAAAACGTATTATTCATATTAACAATCCTAAGGTTATTTTTATGTGCATATAATGGTTGTGTTGATCTGCTTTCAGGACATAATAATCCAGATTTTCCGCTCAACCAGGCATCTTATTCATTCAAATTTACTGCATATATTTAGAAATATATATCAGCAGTGAATACAAGCTAAATTGCCAGGTACGATACTGGAAACCTGAGCCTAAATTAGAAGGGAAGTTAAATATAAAGGTGGCTGTAATGAGTGTGACTACCTGCCAGCGCTGGAATAGGAGGTGGGGCCCTGGATTCAAGTCAGAAGGCTCCGATTCTGGTTCCCTCTTCTCCTTTTAATAATTGTATGACTGTGACCTTAGGGAAAATGTTTCACTTGGTGAATCCCCGATTCCTCACCTAAAAGTAGAGCTTTTAGGTTTAACCAACCCAGATGTACGGAGTGCCATCAATGGAGATTAAACTCTTCTGGGGAGACAAATACGCGAAGGACTTATTTTATTCATTAAATAATTTATTCATGAACTTGACAATTTATTCATTCAAATCTGGTAAATGTAAGGCACACGTCGCTAGAATATAGCAACATGGTCATCATAAGGGAGGTTATGCTACCACCTTTCTGGCATATACATACAGTGGAGAAGTTAGAGAAATAATCCAGATTATTGGGACAGAATGTGATGAGTGCCATGACTGGGCGGATACGGGATCAATGAGGATGTGCTTGGGTCACATAGGTTGTTAAGATTTTAAGACTGTTACATAACAGCTTAGTGACCATGGGCATCATTTTATTCTGAACTTCAGTTTATTTATTAAATGGTGAAAATAGTGCCAATTTTGAGTTCTATTTTACGGATTAAATAAGATAAAATAAATAAAGTGTCTAATATAGAGCATGAGCCTAGGTGTACAATCAATGGTAACTAAAGTATTTGAGCATTTATCATCTTATTTGATTTTCGTCTCTATTTTGCTAGGTAGGTCTTTGGGAGAACATCATAACGAAGTGGTTAGGAATTTGCTTTCTGTAAAAGAGCTATTTTCTCACTTTGAAGTTGGACAAACCCTGCTGGAATCCAGTTCCTGTATCTCTTAGTTAGAGGGCCTTGGACTCCATGTCAAGTCTGCAAAATGGTATTAACTATAATTTCTTACTCATCAAGTTGGTTTGATTATTGAATAAGTCATGGAGGCAAATTGCATGGTGCCTTATCCAGATTTAAATACTGAAAAATATCTGATAACATGTTAATGTTATCCGATAGATGAGAGAATTGGGATTTGACGGTGAGATTAAATGAATTAGCTTAGATGATGGAGCTGGCTATGAGTAAAGCCTTGATTCTAAGGCTGGTCTGTTGACCCAAGATTTGTTTCATCAGCAACACAGTTACCCTTTCTGATAGTCCCTGCCTCTTCTATCCTGAAAAGTGTTCTGTCAATCATCCAGCATGATGCACATGAATTCTCTCTAAAAGAATTGTTTCCTACCTACAAGCATTTGTGAGTTCCTATTAGGTACCATGGCTTGGAGGCTTGCAACCAAAAGAGAATAAGATAAAATTTCTATCCTGAAGGAGAACTGAGTCCAGTGGTGGGAGAAACAAGAAAACAGTTACAAAGTTGTGGCATGTGTTCTTTTAGGTTAAGTCATAACATTGCTGTTTTTCTATGTCAAAACCAGCTATCAGCAATTTCATGTTTTAATCCTATACATCAGGTATATTCTGGGGTCTATGGATCAGATTGTTATAAATTATGACTAGTATTATTGTTATTCTGGCAGATATTTATAGAAACAACTATGGGGAACCATAGAAATGGGTTTGAGTTAATCAAATGTGAGGAAAGCAAGAGTTGTTGAACTGCATTCTTTTTTAACTTCGTAATGCAGTGGCAAAGTGATTCATCACCAATAAGCTTACTCAGCCAAATTTCTTGGATACATAGAGAGACAGGAGAACATAAACAGGAGTGTGTGTATGAGAGAGAGAGAGGGAGGGAGGAAGGGAGGGAGGGAGAGACTGAGGTGACCGTGTTGGTGAGCTCAGGAATGCGGGAGTTCCTTGGGATGTTGCTCCCTGTGAGAACTGCATGTCTGTTGATTAATTTGCTTCCTGTAAAAGAGCTATTTTTGAAGACTGCTTGAGGATTCAAAGGAAATGCAAATGAATGGTTGGAAAAGTTGAAGTGCCTGGGAAAGAAAGGAGGAGGAAGAGGGATTATTCTGTTCTACGGGTGTTGATATGGATGCCAGGTGCCTCTTTGTATCCTGATAGCCTACTGCCTTAAAAGTTTTAAAATAACTTTAAAACCATTTTCTTTTCACATCAATATGATATTTAGGAAGTTTTATTCATTAAATGTTTATTCATTCAATATTGAAATCCCCGGGGACACAATGTACAGGCCTACATATGAGCGTGTATCATAGAGACTTAGCTGTTTAGGCAGAAGAAAAAAAAATGTTTGTGTAAAGAAGACAGTGTTTCATATCTAGAGAAAACTGGGCAGGGAGCCAAGAAAAGTGGGTGTTATCTATTAACACTAATAAAAGGGTAGTAACTAACAGGTAACAAACACCCACTACCTGATGTCAGGTATTGTGTTGGGAGACCTATCTCAGCCATTAACTCTTACTAACCCTCTGTAGAAGTGTGATCACTAGTTTTTTAGATAATAAAGCTCAGGATATGTCCATGGCATAATGCTGAGCTCTTTGTAGTCTTTATTAAATGTTAGTTAAGTGAATAAGTAAGTGAATGAATAAATGAATGAAGGCTTAATTTTCGTGGATCAGAAGGCAACAGAGCCCGGAAGAAAAACCTGTTAAAATTCTAATACTATTTTAGGAGGAAAGAAATTATTGAGACTTGAATTTAAGATTGTATCAGTGAGTTTATGGAACAGAAATGGCTGAGCTATTTGCATTTTTTACTGCTTTATTATTTGCAAAGAACCCCATGGACATCATCTCTTTGGATCCTCCCAATAATCTTGTGAGGCTGAGATTTTCTTTTTCCCCATAAAAATGAAGCACAGAAAGGTTGAATGACTTTCCTGAGGTTATGCAGCCAGTTTGTGTTTACCTAGGTCATAGCAATGGTCTAAAAGTGCTCATTAAATGGAATTCTTATGTTAAAGTGAAGTTTCAAATGTTTGTTTTCTTATATCAAATTTATGTTCCTTCATGAGATTTTTTTATAGCATCATGAATGTAGTATATAACAGCCTAAGAAATGTGAGAAACAAAGAAAAAGGTTTTATGCTTAAATGGCTGAGTGGGAGAGGGAGTGAAGAAAGTTGTCTATTTATTTATTTATTTATTTTACTTTTTGTTTCTTGAGGAAGATTAGTTCTGAGCTAACATCTGCTACCAATTTTTCCTCTTTTTACTGAGGAAGACTGGCCCTGAACTAACATCCGTGCCCATCTTCCTCTACTTTATATGTGGGACTCCTGCTACAGCATGGCTTGGCAAGCTGTGCATAGGTCCATACCCAGGATCTGAACCGGCAAACCCTGGGCCACCAAAGTGAAACATGTGAACCTAACTGCTGTGCCACTGGGCTGGCTCTGAACGTTGTCTTTTATACAAACGGTAAACATGAAAATAGGAGTACCGTGGAATGAGAAGATCAAGAGTTCAATCCATGTCATGTTGAGTTTGTGTTACTGTTGGGTTATCCAGGTAGAGATGCCCATCAGGAAGATAGAAATGCAGTCCAGGAGATTAGAAGAAGGCTCAGGGTTGAGCAAAAGTATTTGATAGTAATCATCACATGGAGAAAATAAGGAATTCTGAAAACTTTACCTGAGATTCCCAAAGGAGAATGCATAGAAGAAAATTTGATAATTTTATTGGATTTGATACCTGGTACCTGCTACAATGACAACAATGTTGGTAAAAGATTGAAATTCAATGTGCCACACAGATAAATCTTGTGTGCGCACGTGTGCATGCATGCATGTGTGCACACGTATGTGTGCAACATCAAGCAAGAACATTGCGTTCAGTGTGATAAGTGGCATTGTATGATATCAGTGGTTTGTACTATATCTGAATTGGTTTTCTCCAAGAAGATGAAATACAGCTTCACCAAAACCCTGAGATGTAAGGCTGCACACTGAATTTCCTTCCAAGCTTTAAAAGCTGTCTCCTCTGGCGATAAAATAGGCCTCAGACATCCACAGAATACAGTGATAATTTGCTGTAAGTTTTTCGGAGAAATTCTCAGCAAAAGCTCATAGAGCAATGGATGACCTAGAGGATTGACAATCTGCCAGCCCTGTGTTCTGTTAAGTCCATCAACCTAATTTGCTCCTGGGTTGATTTATATGGAATTACTCTTTTTCATTATTCAACCTGTCCTTTTAAACAATGCTAAATTCTAGCTGGAAAGTATTGCTACAAAAAATACCTCAAGAGAATGAATAGTTGCCTCACACAAAGTGTCAGATGACTACTTACAAGAGTATATTTTAAATCTTCCTCTACTTTTAGAGGTCATTTGCTTTGCTGGTGGGTTGACTTATGAATGAAAGTGTTTTGGAAGCTGCCCAATTTTCCTGTATTAGCAGGAAGCTGACTTGACCACGAAGAAAGTTGGAAGGGTAGGCAGGAATGATCTAGTCCCTTATCAGTCATTATAGAGCATGAAATCAGAGAGTAAATGACAAAAGGTGAGTCCTCAAAAAGAGTACAAGTATTGTCTCATTAGAGCATTATTTCCCAAAATCCTATCCTATGGATCCTAGTTCTAGAAGAACATCCCTCCAAAAAAGCATTCTATTTGACTAAGTCCAAAAATACCGATTATTGCATTTCCTTTTGAGCTCTTCAAAGTATGTTAGCATATAAACATTTCAGAAAAGTTCTACAGTAGCATAATGTATTTTACTTTGTAAAATCTACTGATTCCAAATCCATTTGACCATAGAATGCATCCCTGCCTTATCACTTATTTTTTATTTATTTATTTTTTTCTTTTTAAAGATTGGCACCTGAGATAACAACAGTTTTTTTTTTTCTTTTCCTGCTTTATCTCCCCAAATCCCCCCGGTACATAGTTGTATATCTTAGTTGCAGGTCCTTCCAGTTGTGGCATGTGGGACTCCGCCTCAACATGGCCTGACAAGCGGTGCCATGTCTGCACCCAGGATCCGACTCAGCAAAACCCGGGCCGCCAAGGCGGAGTGCGCCAACTTAACCACTCGGTCACAGGCTGGCCCCCTTAGCCCTTATTAATATATGACATTTCTCGTGTGCATCAAACCACAGTCTGAGAAATATAGCTGAACTCTAGGCTGTGGGCCTTTGGAGGGCAAAGACTGTATGTTATCCTCTTGCATCTCCAGATCTTGGAACAGTGCCTTAAGGGCATATACTGTTTGAAGAAATTAAAATAATTAGAGAGTGATGAGTTTTGTAAATTTACTAATTGTGTTTTTAATGGAATTTATTAAATTTTATATGTGTATAATTTAGCATTTAATAGATGCAGTGTTTAACAAGAAGCTCTAAAAGTTGCTGCAAATTTAATAATCAGCTCAATTAGTGACAGGAATCAGAAAAGTTAGCTTGAAAACTGTTATTGTGAGGATAGTTGGAATTATATGACAGTGGAGGCCATGTGGTTAAAGAACCAAGGGTGATGAGCTTAAAGAGCAGTGGCTTGTGGCAGCCAAATTAGTCATTATTTGGAATTAGTTCAGAACTGCTCTGCCATCGTTGTGTGGTTTCATAGAAGAGTCTACATATTTAAAAAATATTTTTCATCATTGTCACCACTCCCCAATGGGCATCTTTCAGAAATATTAAACTCCCTTTACACAGCAGCAATGTTTGTTTATCTAATGTGAGCACAAGATCTTTGTTGAAAACTTAACGTGAATGAATTCTTCTTCAGTTTAAAGAGTCATCTGTGGTGTAATGGATGTAAGAATCATAAGCCAACAGGGGAAGGTGACATGATATTTGAATGCTAATATGCCCAATGTTATTTATGTTTACATTTTTTCTTGAAGTATCTTGGGTACATGAGTTTTGAAAAATAAATGAAAGGTACCTGGGTGTAATGGATCACACCATAGCAAAGGACACAAGTAAGGTGGTGCTGGCACTTGTTAGCAAGTGCATTCACACAGCAACATATTTTTCTCCAAAAGAGATTTCAATGCAATTTTTTATATATGTGGCCTCTGACATTCACATCACTGTTGGTTTATATTGTGTTTCAGTAGACTTTTCTATGTCCATCTATCACCTTCTCCCACTTTCTCTATTTTCTATTTAACTTTTTTCGGGACCACTTTATTTTAAATAGGTATGACATTAAGAAATACATACAGGAAGTGTTTTAGGAAAATTACATTTATTGAGTATGTTATGTATCTTAGGTGCTTTATTTATAGTGTCTCATTTAATCCTCACAAAAATCTTACAAAGAGTTTAAAAGAGGGTTAACACCTAGCATGAGTTCAAATAGCTAGTACATGGCAACACTAGGATTGACCCTAGTTCTGTCTAATTCTTTAATAGACATTTGCTATTTTGTGTACACAGTGTGTCCTCCTTTGAGGAAACATTCCATCCTCCATTCTTAGCAATAACATTCATTCAGAGAAGTCCAGGTAAAGCTGATTCTAACCTCTTTGATCCAGAGGAAGTGTTTCAGCTTCCTGGAAATAGTATATGGTTCAAGGGGAGGTGCATCAACCAAACTGAGTGAATCAGACATTTCTTCTGGACAATTAGGGAAAAAATGCCCTCATTCTCTCTGGAATTAAGAGCCATAAGTTTAAGGTGGACTTGGGCCTCAGTAAGGCTTTTTTGCCATGATTCATACAAAAACTGTCTGAAAATAAGGCAAAGGCAAATGGAGTCAAGAAAAGGAGAGAGAGATGGCTGCTTCATGTCAATGCTTGGAAACGTGAATACAACTGTGCCCGAAACCGGTTTTAACCTAAAGGCTTCCCGGTTACATAAACCAACATATTCCTCTTTTGCTTAAACCCATTTAAGCTGAGTTTCCTTCCCATGGACATGAAGTGTCCTAGCTAGCACAGATTGCTGAGCTAATGCCCTTTTCTGGGCATCCCACCATCTCTCTTCTATGCATTTCAACGTTTGGGCCAATTAATTTAACTCAAATGCATCGTTAGAGTCCTCCAATGCAGAATAAGTCATGGAGGCACTGTGAACATTCAGAGGTGATGGATAGCATGACTCCTGCTCTTTAGCAATGTAAATGCTGGTTTGTGAAAGGCAAACAAATACAGAGGCAAATATCAATAACATAAGGCAGCGTGTAGTAAGTTTTGTACCAGTACTTCAAAGTGCCATGGGCATCACAGATGGGAGAAGGCACTCTACTAAGGTATTCCACATTTTAAAGAAAGTTTTCTCGGCTTTTAACTGGGCTTCATAGAATGAGTATTGTTGAAATAGACAGAGACTGAAAACTGATATTTCTCACTTATGGGACTGTGTGAATACAGGTAGGCAGGCTCGACAGCCCAGAACATGTTAAGGAAATTTTTGGTGGATCAATATGAGTGGAATCTAGGATGTTATGTGGGCTGACATAAGAGCTTGGGAGAAACAGTTGGTTTTTCCATTTGCTGTAAACACCTGAGAATATGAAGTCAAGCAATTTGACTTTTATTCAAATACCTTGATTTAGATAAACTAGTACAAGGTAGGAATATGAGGCTGAAAGATAAAATTTGGATGAATGCACCATTATATTCTAATTTTATAAAAGTTATAATTGGGGGTAAGACTGCTTCCTTACCCTGAGATTTCCTTCATGTTGGATAGAATGCCATTAGTATAGCTCTCCCAATTCTGTCTCTAAACTCCTTTGAAGTGGAGATGCGGAGACTCACATGATTGGTAATTTGAGGATAAATGACTATATTCAACTAAGTACCTCCTTTCTTCATTTTAGAATTGAGACTGCCTCAGGGAAAGGACGTCTTTGATTGTTTGTGTCCTACCCTTACCTGAGCGTGTATTCTACCTACGCAGGTGTGTCTCATCCACTGTTGCTGCTAACTGGAAGAGTGAGTCCAGCTAATTCTGGAGTCTACGGATTGTAAGTTGACTTACTTACGGATATGTCCACCATAAGCCATATTTTCCACCCAGCTTTTATTAGTAGTAAGGATAATATTTTTACTGCTGTCTTCTATTCCTTTGTTCTATTTCTTAATTTTTTTATAACCTGGGCATAGAAGAGAGGTGTTATTCATTGGGCCACTTAAAGATCCCTAGAATGGGTGGATAGGCCAAGAAAATCAAGAAATGAGACAAGGAGAAAAATTATGGAGCAAAAAATGCAAAGAGTGGCTGATTATGCTGGTGTATCGGGTCTTCAGACTTTGGATAGGACACGCATTTTGATGTTGGTGGTTTGTAGAGGAATACCTTAGACTGAGCAGGTTGTTAGAATTGTGTGATATCTTTTAACTGCTGAAGTTTAGCCAAAAGACTTTAGCTGGTTATAGGATTTTTGACCTTGGTGGACGACTACAGTGTTAGATGACTTTGTCCAAGGAAAATGACTGTTTCTATAGAGGCAGACCCGGATACTGGGATGCTCAGACTTTAGTAAAAGTCCATGGGCTTCATTACTGGACCCAGGAGACCCAGTCATTCTAGATAGTAAATGTTGGCCACTCTGTCCTCAGCAAAGTTTAGATGACTCAGAAAAGATGGTACTAGAGTTCATTCTACTCAGCTTGCCTAAGAACTACATTTAGCTTACATGGGCAGGCAATGGGATCCCATACAAGGGTAAAAATTCAGTAAGATTGGAAGGGGCCATATAGGGCCTGATAGGGTCAAGACATATTATACAGGAAAAGCTTTTCCTAAGCAACATAGAAAAGATTCACCTACAGGGGTAAGAATCATTCTAAATATAGGCCATTTTCTTTTAAACTTCAAGGCAACTGAGTTCTGTGTTTACAACAACGAGCTAACGAAGTTATAGCTTGAAGTGTCCAGGCCAGCCTTAGGTAGGCAGTGAATGACAATTCCGTTAAAACTGAAAATGCCTGGGTTCATTAAAACAGCACATTATACAATTACAAACAGCTTGTGCTCATTTTAGTGCTGAGGTGCCAGAAACATGAGACTCAAAAGAAAAAATGGAATTAAAAATATTATGCATATGTGGACCCCTCCCCAAGCTGTCTTCTTCCTTGAGAAATGGTTAACTGATAGAATGAAAATTAACCACCAGTTGAGGATTTATTTCAACCGAGTTCAAGTATATTTGTTGTAGACTTTAGACAACTGGTATAGGTCGACAATATCCTAGTAAGGACAAAAGCAAGAAAACATTTTATTTGTTTGCTTTCCCATCTATCCTCCTTTATTCAGATATCACTGAGTCTCTGCTATATGATTGACAATGATTCAACCATAGGAGTAAGAATCCTTCTAAATGCAGGCCTTGCTGGTTTAAACTTCAATCTTTGTCGATGCTAAATACACATTCTAGGAACACAATTTTCTTTGGATAGCTGTTTTAAGAGTTGAGCATTGGCCTCTAAATTCAGTAAATATGGAGCCATCACTTTGATACTCACGGGTGCACATTTCACTTGTAAGGCATGTTAAAAGTGAGCATCCTGAGAGCATGTATTAAATGAATACAACCACTGGGATTACCATTCCAGGGAGAAAGAGCTCAGGTGGAGTTGCTAAGGGAATGCCAATCCATCCAGGCATTGATAACCGTCCAGCTGAGACTGAGAAGAATAGAAAGTTGAAGAGAATTAATTTTAGACTTTAACTTCTTTAAATTTTAACTCACAAGGGCAAGACAATTTGATTTCAGATTTTAATACCTTCAGACTTTAACATCTTTAGACTTAAAGTGCAATGGGAAGTAATTCTTGAACTTTAATTTCTCCTTGGGAAATTTTATAATTAGAGGCAGTTTATATTCTAGTTTCGGATATGTCCATTTTTTGGCGTTTTATTACCTGAATATCATTATACATTTTTATTGTAGAATCTTATTTTTTTATTTCATTCATTCAGAACTGTTAATACATTTGCTGTATTGGACAATGTGGCTGGATGTAAGTGGGGATGGGAAATAGAATAAGGAATAAGGACTCTAAGTAACAGTGTGATTCATGTAATCAATGTCCTGACAGATCCGAGAGGCTTCTGAGGGTAAAATGTAAACTACAGAGTAGAAATTCCAGAAAGGGGATTGTCAAGGAGAAGCAGGTATTATTCTTCTTTTAATTACCATGTCCAGCAGTCCAACAACTCAGGCCTTATTGGTGATGAAAGGCGTGCTTTTCCCTCCTCTCCTTTTTGCCGTTCCTTAGTCTCATTTCTCAACTGTTCACAACTTAGGTAAGAAGATGTAGTGCCATTTATAGTGCAGTCTCAGATCCTAATATTTTTGTTCAGGTGATAGTAACTTTAAGAATCGAATTCAAGAATGCTAGAGTCAAAGAACATTTTCTAAAATTGACAAAAAATGTTTTTAAGCATAAGATATCACTTTACAAAAATGAGCAGAAAATGAAAGAATCTGTTATATATACTATTTTTAAAGTGACTTTGTACAGCAGTTTTTAGAAAGTACACCATGGGAGGAGACCCCCCTTTGTGGGCACTATGCCACCTTTACAGGCTTTCTGACTTGGGGCCATTGAGTTGATCTATTGGAGCCTCATCGGTAAAATAGGAATAATAATATGTGACTGCACTGAGGTCAGGGAATTGAATCAAATGGTGTTTTAGGCTATATTCAAGGTAAAAACCTACAGTTTGATTATGCACATATTATACCCATTAGTATTCATATAAGCATACATGTGTATATTTTTCATATTTTCTAGGCTAGTGCTGTCCAACAGAAATAGAAATAGACTACCAAATTTAAAGTTTGCCAGAAGCCATGTTAAAAAAGTTAAAGGAGATAAAATTAATTTATATTTTATCAAAATAAAACACTTCAACATCCAATTAAAATAAAAAGTAAAATGACATTTTAGATGCTTATTTTTAATGAGTCTTGAAATATAGTGTGTATTTTATACCTAGAGCACATCCCAATTTGGACCAGATGCGCTTCAGTTGTTTAATAGCCATATGAAGCTAGCTGCTTCCGTATTGGACGGCAGAGATACAGAGTAATAAAAGCAGCTATCTAGGGAAATTAGGGCTATTTGGAGTAACATATTTAATATTCTAGAGTTGATGTCATAGTTTAAAACTCTATTGTCAATCATAGCATGCTCACATCATAGAACACTCATAAAATTTTAGATCTGGGAGAAACTTGAGAGATCGTGTGATATAAATCTTTCTGTTTCAGTTGCAGGAATTGCATTCAAGAGAGGATGCATAATCTACCAAGGCCACACAGGGAATTGACAACAGGACTGAAACCAAGCCAGCTCTCTTGTTTTCCAGTTGAGGTCACATTTTGTAAGACAGGACTGGAGTGCTCCCTCCTTTGGATCTCGTGAGAGCATTATACCTACTCTTAAATGGGCAAGGAAGGGGAGAGGCACCATGGAGTTCCCACAGGGTGCTGGCGACTTATATGCATTCACATTTCTTAGCATTTCGTACATTATTTAATGACAAATTGCCATCTTCCTGTGGAAAAGTTGAGCTTTTTCTCCTAAAATGTGTTACTCTACAATGTATATTTTGTAACACAGATAGCCTAGCCTCATCCTCCAGAAGTCAAACACGATAAATATCACATTTGTATAATTGAGTAGAAATGCCTTTTCCATTTCCAGGTTTTAAAATCTTCCACTTGGCAAACTCATAGTTCCATTGCCATCAACCTTTGCATTTCATTTATCCTGCAGATTAGATTTGCAAATAAGAATTGTGGATTCTCTCTTCATTCTAAACTATCCCTTTTACATACTGCGTTATGTTATGTTTCGTTGAGCCAGGTTTTAAAATGTGGAAATTAAAACTCAACAAGGGAAAGTCATAAACACTGCTTTTAACCTCAAGAATTATAGTGATATGTGGCATTACATGAATTGTCAACATTGACAGAAAGTCGTAAGATGGATTATGAGGTGAAAGGTCTGACGGAATGGAAAGGCTGTAATTGTGGGTTATATGAATATAACGAATGATACTTAAGTAGGAATATACAGAAGCTCTGAGTTGCAATTCAGATAGATTCCCTTACCTGGGTGAATTGAGGTGAGTAAATCCTCAAATTACTGGTAGCATCCTCTGAGCAGCACCAGTCTGCATGTGTGACCTTAGGAAAGTCACTTACCTGCATGGTACGCATTTTCCTAGGTTCAAAATGATGCTCATGATCTATATTCAGCTGGATAACGTTTACAGAGAGGCTTGAGATAGTTGGGTGAAAGGCCCCATTTACATGTTAAGTACTGTTATTATTCAAATGCCCCCTCTGCTGACTACTCTGCAGCAGGTGTATTAAAGGAGAGCAAATGAGGAAGGAGAAAAGGGAGATTGGTTCCTTAAGTAATGGAAACCTGACTATCCCAGTTCGGCTCATTCTGATAGGGGGTGACGTTGTGCTACATTTATTAACCATTTCCAAACAGACTTCACCTTGGACGAGCAAACAAGCAGAGTGAGACTGGTCCATACTCTTTTCCAATAGTGAGAAACAAAATCTGAGATAAGAATAAAGCCACTAAAATTCTGAGCATAATCCCTCTAAAATCTGTTTCCACTACATGCATCTGGCTTCCATTAGCCTGCACCACTGGAAAAATTTTAAAAAGTCCGAATTCACCATTTTAATCTCAATATGAATGTATTATTTATATGTGTATATGCATATTTGCAACTAAACTGTCATTTATGTTATTGTCTTCTATTAAGTGAACAGTGGTAGGTTCAATGATTCTTTGACCAATTTTATAAAGGTTTTTTTTTTTTAAGTATGCTTTTTTTGGTGAGGAAGATTGGCCCTGAGCTAACATCTATTGCCAATTTTCCTGGGTTTTTTTCCCTCCCCAAAGCCCCAGTAAATAGTTGTATATCCTAGTTGTAGGTCATTTTAGTTCTTCTATGTGGGATGCCACCACAGCATGGCTTGACGAGCAGTGCATAGGTCCACACTCAAGATCCGAACTTGCAAATCCTGGGCTGCTGAATTGGAGCACGCGAACTTAACCACTAGGCCACGGGGCCAGCAGCTATTTGACCAATTTTAAATCCTATTGATTAATAACGATACATAATTTTTTAATGAAAGCACCTGTAAAATAAATTACAAAGCTTTTTGGGTATGCTTTAAAAATACCTAAGAATTAAGGGGAAGAGGGTGGGTTGGGTGAATAAATATTGCCTTTGGTATCCTAAGGCATGGATTATACTCCAGGATATTCCAGCAAAATTTGCTGGATAAGGTCCCAAGACTTTGATACAGTACCATATTCAATCTCTTTATCTCTAAAATAAGGGATTTCCACCAAGCACCTCAGATCTGTCCCAGGTCTTACATTCTTCAATTACATGCTTTTTAGCATCTTCTTTGTTGTTACAGTCAATTTATCCTCTTTTACCCATTTTCACATCTCTGTGGGAGGCATATCTATATATTAGCTCCCAGAACTCTCAGAGTAACCCTATGCAATAAATGTTAACTCCCTCCTTTATTGCAGATGTGGATAATAAGCAGGATAAGCTTACGTTACCTGGTCAAGATCACACACTTAACTAGCTCTAAGTGACTCCTAAGCATATAATTTTCCCACTGCACTATACTGCCTCTTAAAACAACATTTCCTCTCATCTTTCTCTTACTGTGCATATTTGGTGTCACTCACCTTGCCACTTACCTTTAACTGTTTTGAAACAATGAAACGTGTGGATATGAAATTTGGTAGAATGGAAATTATTTCTTTTAGTATCTTTCTGAAAAGATCTTGGCCTGCCTAAGTAATTACTGATGAAATTAATGTCATCCTGCAAACCCCTAAAAGTGCCTGACATTCTTTCTTTGTGACTAATTATTTTACAGACAGCGCTTTAATTGCAGGATGTAGGAGGTACTTTTTATACACGTTCAACTTTACAAGGGGACATGATAAGTAATCTTCAGATCATTAAACTTGCTACCAGGAATAAGCATGCTTTGGGGACCAATGACATTTGTCAAACGAAGCCCATGTGTTCTATGGAGGGCAGAAGGCCAGGTCCAGGAAAGGCAGCCTGACAATTGTCCTAGGCTGAGTGCCTTTAATTATTTACTAGAAGGAAGATATAAGCGCACCAGGCCTTCTCCAGAGAGGTGGCTATTCAAAGAACAGGATACATAAAATCACTGAGTGAACTGAAATCCATGTCTAAAATAAATTCCCCAGCACAATTTTCAGGTAGTTTGCAACCATCACAAAATCAAAGCTGAGGAAGCTGGCTGAAGATGGCCTGAATAGGAATTATGGGATGGTTATTCATCACTTGTCCACTGTCTGTCTCTCCCACAGTCACATAAGTTCTGCGAGGATGAGGGTTCCCTCTCACACTTGTTCCCAGCTGCCACTTGCTGCCTAGGGCACCCTCTGTCATATTATATGCCATTAAATTAATGAATACAGGTCACTGGATGGGAAGATACAGATCTCGGCTCTAGACCTAGATACAAATCTGACTTGGTAGGTGGCTATGGGCAGTTTTTAAGGCCCAAATAAACAACTCAATGGCATCATGGATATTTTGTAAGTGAAGTCTATGGATTCCAGAAGCTTAACAATAGGAGAAATACACAAAATGTACATTTTGACATTCTATCCTAGATTGACATTCAAAATATCTAGGGATGAGGTCTTAGCATCTCACCTATGAATTCTTAAGGAGACCAAAGTTTCAGAACCAAACACTGAATTCCATGACCTGATTTACTTGTCCATTAATTCATTTCCTCAGTCAAATTATTTTCATTCATTGATTTAATCCATATTTACTGATACCCACTATGTGCCAGTCACTCCTCTAAATGCTGGGATATTCAGTTTATACCAAACAAAAGCCCTGCTCATGTGTTACTTATATTTCTGTTGAGGACACACACACACACAGACACACACACACATGCACACACACACAAAATGAACAAGTAGAGATGTGGCATTCAGAGTGCTGATGTGCTTTGAAGGAAAGGAAAATACAGATAAGAGAGATACTGGTGCTTAGGTGTTCTTTGATATAGGATGGCCTCTTTGCTGAGATGACACTTAAGCAGAAGGAGTTAGCTATGAGAATATATAACCAAATATTACAGGTAGAGAAAATGGAAAATACAAAAGCCCTTGAAAGGCTTGGCAAGTTTGAGGAGCAGCTAAGAGATCAGGGCAGTTGGAACAAATAATGGGGAATAAGGGGGAGAGATGTGAAAGATGGGGCTGGAGAGGTAGGCAGGGGCAGATCTTGTCAGACCAGAGCAAAGATCTGGATTTTACTCTGAGTGGGAAGACGTGGTAGGCAGAAATTTGTGAAGACCCTCAAGATAACAAGATATCCACCCTCTGCTGTAGATGTGCCACATAACCCCTCCCCTAGAGTGTGGACTCTGAAGATGAAGGATAGTCACTATCATGAATAGGTAACATTGTATGGCACAGAAGATTTTAAAAAGGGAGATTATCCTCAGTGAGCCTGACCTGGGATTTGAAGTGAGAAATTTTTTTCTGCTGTCCTGGAAGAGGATGGAAGCTGGTATGACTTCTACAGATGTAAGAAAGTGAATTCCGCCAACGACTTGAATATGCTTGGAAGAAGACCCCAAGCCTCAAATGGAACCACAGTCCTAGCCAAGATCTTCATTGTAGCCCGTGAAATTTCTAACTCAGAGATCCCAGCTACACAATCCCTGGACTTCTAACCTATAGAGCTATGAGTTAATAAATGGCTATTGTTTCAAGCTATGAGTTTGTGGTAATTTTTTATGCTCAAAAGAAAACAGATACAGAAGGTGATCACAGACAGGAAGTGCTTTGCATAAGGGTATGGCATAGTCTGCCTTTATTTTTGAGGATAGTTCAGGCTACCTTGAAGGGAATGGACTGCAGCCATGCAGGATAGCCAGCAGGAGGCCATCGCAATAGTCCAGGAGAAAGATGATGGTGGTTTTGACTGGGGTGGTCTTGGTTAAAGATGTGAAAAATAGTTGGATTATTTTAGAAGTTAGAGACGATTGGATTTACTTATTGATTGATTGATATGGAGGATAAAAAAAATAGAACGATGTAAGCATCTCACCAAGGCTTTGGCTGGGATAATTGGAAGAAAGGAGGGAGTGCTGATGTCCCAGAGAGGGAGGGTGCAGGAGAGTGAGAGTGTGGATGAAGAGGAGAAATCAAGTGTTCAGTTTGAGACATGTTAAGATTGAGATGCTCTTAGTAACATCCAAAAAGACATGGCGAATAGATCACTGGATATAAGAACTTGGAGTTAAGGAGAGCAACTGGAAGTGGAAATACTAACTTATGAGTTATCAGCATATAGCTTCCATGAAATGACATGGAATGGAAATCACTGAGTATTTGAATTGACACAGAGGAGGGATGAGAATTTGTGTCTAATTCCTCAGGCGTTGAGTACTCATTCCAACCTAGATGCAACTGGTACTCCCCAGCTCCTTTCAGATTCTGGCAATTCCATCTCAAAGCTCACAAGCAAACTGAGAAGGCATTCTAGAGAGGAAGGGGGAAGGTAAGAAAACAGTACATCACGCGATCAAGGAAGGGAGTATTTTAAAGAGGCAAAGATGTTGAATGTTACACATAGTTTAATTTAGATTGATTGAGAGGTGGCTATAAGATTTAGCAAGCAGAAATTTAGCGAGATCAGTTTCAATATCCAGATGGAGGCTGAAGTTGGAAAGCAATAGAGGAAAGGGTAAAAGAGAGATGAAAACTTTCATGCAACAAAGTGGACAGCTTTCAAGAAATTTGGATACGAAAGAAAAAGTAGGGAGAATTTCGTAACTGGAGCGAGATGTGGAAATAAGGTGTTTTAACATAATTTAAAAATAGATAATGCATCCATATGGTTCATAAAGCAAAAAGCATACAAACTTATATAGTGAGAAGTCTCTGTCATGGCCCCCTCTATTCCTGCACACTTCCCACTTTAACCCCATCTCGATGTCCACTATGTTGTTTCCTATGTAGCCTCACAAGTTTCCCTATACATATATAGCAAATCAAAATATAGGTTCTTATCTTTTCACACTTAGCTAAACAGAACTTATATTATTTATACAATTCTTTTCCTTGTCTTTTTCACTTTATAGTATATCTTAAGAATCTTTCCAACGTCAACTCATAAAGAGCTTCCTTGTTCTTTTTCACAGCCTCATGTTATCTCATTGTATCATCCATTATTTAACCAATTCTCTATTGGAGGACCCTTAACTTGCTCCCAATCTTTTTCTGTTGCAACCGGGCTACAATGGATAACCTTGTTGATGCATCATTTTGCACAAGTTCATGTGTACAATAAATCCCCAGAGGGGATTCCTAGAACAAGAATGTGTTGTACTTGTTGTATCTAATGTTGTTGTTGGCTTGTTGGTTTGTTTCTCTTGCTCACTTAAAAACTCGAAGCAAGTTGGGTGAGTTAAATTACAGAAGGAAAGGAACTAAGAGACAGTGAGAGTGTGAAGATACAGAACTGAAAGAGATAGTAATAAATCAGCTTCCTCAAAAGAAGGACATGGAATGAAGACCAGAGGGATGACTCTAGTAAGAAGAAATAATCCCTCCGTCTTCTTGGTAAGAGTGCGACAGAGTTATTATCCAAATTTCTCCTACTTCTGCGGATTTTGAGATTAGGTCACCAGCTAAGAATGAAGGGGTTCTTAGTAGGATCGGAAGCATGAGCAAAGTGAAAAAATGTTGAATTACATACTGTTTAGAAATTGAAATGGAAGATGAGGAAACACAAAAATTTCTGGGCTATGCTGTGGGAGTAGTTGACATTGGAGAGTATTGATGCTGCTGCCTACATGGAGAATATCACCACAGATTAAAGGCCTGAAAATGTAAGAGGACAATGGTGAATAGATATGGAATAAGCTGCAGAGAACAGAACATCAGCTCCATTCTCACTTTTCCATTAACTAAAGTAAGTTTGGCACTTTGGAAAGAACAGACACCTGCTATTCATCCTGGCCTTGTCACTTAAAAGTTCAAGTTATCTTGGTGAAATCAATTAATCTCCATGGTTCCAGTTTATTTATCAGCAATTTTAGGCGATCTTTGTAAAAGAATTTCTAGTATATATAAAAAGCTAAATGAGATATGGGTTAAGAACATACTTGTTTTGGGGAACTAATACAATGTTATATACGAAAGTGCTTTTAGAAATGTAACAAGTGCTACATACATTGCCATCATCAGCTCAGAATTGTTAGTCAAGAATTTTAGATAAGTCTAAAGCTATACAATGTTTCTGAGGAGCTTGTAAATAGTTTATTTTCCTGGAAGTACAGATTATTTGTGCTTATACCATCAATTATGATTATCAGAACCAAGTTTGAAAATAAACGTAGTTATATTTTATGTATGCCTAGGTAGGTAGGCAAATAGATGTATTTTATCATATTTTTAAACATAATTCCACTTCATAGAAAGAAGGACAATTTTTGAAGTTGTTATTGTTATAACAGAGCTTTTTACTTTTAAAGCAGGTGCTTGACACCCACTAATCTATTGTGTTCCATTACTTTTCTCACACCTATTGAGGAATAGGACTTTGATGGAATGATAATGGACACAAATGTGTTTTGAGTGAAGCAGTATATCATGTTCTTCTTACTTCGGTGCTGCTTAAGGTAACCAATCTGTCCCTGGGATTTTCCTGTTTTTAGCACTGAAAGTCCCAGGTCCCAGGAAATCTCTAAGTCTGGAAAAACAATATACAGTTTGTCATCCTCATGCTAGTTGTTGTCAGTATAATTTAATTCAGTAAACAAATATTTAATGAGGGTGCACCATGTACTGATCACTGCAGAAGCCATAGGCATAAAGGAGTCATGGATAGGATGGAGAAAAGCATACAGTGAAAGAGCACAGGCTGCTGAGTCATACAGCTCAGGATTTGTAATTTTAGTTCTATCATTTACCAGCTGTCAGTCCTTAGACTCAGGGAAATCTCCAAATCTCTCTGAGCCCCATTAGCCCACAGGAAGTATGGAGACAACAACAATATTACTTCAAAAGTCTAATAATGACAATTAAGTGATACTATGTATGCCTATTTGCATATGTCCATCCAGCACCTGGTCTGGAAATTAGCTGATACTCAATACATCCTAGTTTATTCTCTCACCCCCATCAATACTTAGTCCAATAGAATTAGTGAAATTGTAGAAGAATGAACAGAGAGCGACTGAATTATACCTGGAATGGAGTATAAGAGATGAGACCTCTGGGAAAAGACTGCAGAGGTGACTTTCCATCTTTGGCCAGATCTAGTTATCAGATGGTATGATTGATGAACAGCTGCAATCAGCTTTCTGTTTTCCATTAAGATGGGACCAGGTGTATCACAAAGGAGATGTGCCCTACCAAAGGGTCACATGAAAGGAGTAGGAAGAAGAGGAAGAGACGAGAAGGAAGCGTGTGTTCTAACATGTTTTCCAGTAAAGAACAGCAAAGTGTGTGTGTGTGTGTGTGTGTGTTTCCAGGCAATTTAATGGCTCCTCATAATCTTATATTATATGATCTAGGAATTTTTTGGAGAGGGGATGGTGAATGCTGCTTTGTCCCAAAGTTCTAAGTTGGGACTGACTCTGGCCATTGAAATGAGGTACCTCAAAAGTGTGAGGTAGCTCAGAGCCATGGTCCAGTTCTTCAGGTGAGATGCAGTTGACAGTAGTGACATAGAGGCTTCTAGTGAACATTGAGGAAGCAATTTCAGGAGGCTTGATTTTATGAGTCACATAGACGAGGCAATTACACAAATCCAAGGATGATTTAAAGAGTCGTTTTAATGTTTCCGCAGAATATGCAGCCCCCTGCGGTGATGAATATATTCAGCCAAGCTGTGAAAGAGGCAAAAAGTTATCTGTTGGCCACAAAGCCAAAGGGCTGAGGCTTCTGATTGTCGTTCCTGCACAGAATGTTTAAAGTGTCAGAACTAGCTCTGCTTTTTTCAGAAAGTAAGAGGATTTCAGGGATAGATTTTAATAAGCTCCTCAAATGAATTATAATGAAATAGATTACAAGAGCTAAAGAAAACTCAGTGGTTTGAAAGCCTGACAAAGAAAACCTCTGGACATTTTAAAAGACAGAAGTCCTTTTGGCTTTGCCTTTATCTACAATGGGGAATACACTTATTCCTTAAGTTTATAAATACAACTGAGCACTGACCACGTGCCAAGTGCTGGTAGAGACTGGAGGTACAGACATGAAAAAGGTAGAGCCTAGTCCCTAGGAAAAGAACATTTTGTATGATAAGCACATATATAAAAAATGAATAATAAAATATTCCAGGTTATATAACCAACATCTATGCAAGTTGGAGTCAGGACACAGAGATGAGGGTAGGGAAATTGGGCAAGAAAAAGACTTCTGAAATATATATATATATTTGTCAATTTACTAAGAAGAATTGTTGGGTAGAGTAATAATATTATGAATATGAATGTTTGTGTAATATTTTAATGGTCATATATAACTCAATCTGTATGATAAAGTGTAATATAATGTAATATGTAATTTTTTAGCGCTTTCTGTGATATAGCCACTATGCTACATATTTTTGTGTTCTAGGCTCCATAGAAGCAAGAAAGAAGGCTGGGAGTTGATAGCTTGGGAGTCTCAGAAATTATCATGAATACACCCTGACAGGCACAGAGGACATGTGTTCATGTGTGCAAGAGGCTGGTATAGTGATAGACAAGCCTACAGAAGGAGGAAGGAGCAAGATTATAAATTACATTACATTCATCACTAAGGAGTTTAGAGTTTTTAAGTAAAAGTCTTAACAACGGGCAGAAATATCAACTGCCTAAGGATCCCACAGTCAACTGCCTGAAGGATCCAAGACTTGCTGTGCCCAGATCACATGTCAGGCACACATCCTTTTCAGGGTCATGTAGTGGAGGAGAGTCAGAGTTGGGAGATGGTATACATTACAAAGTATATATTTGTATAAACCCTAAACTTCTTCCCCCAAAGCATATTAAGTTATAAGTATACCAGCAGAGGATAAATAAAATCATTTTAATACAGAAATCATAAACCCCAACCTGACTATGCCATTTACATCTTCTGAAATATTTACTGGTTCCCATTGCCTCTTTGATACATTTCAAGCCTTCCAGGCTGAAATTCCAGATTCACTATAACCTGTCCCAGCCTCAGTCATTCAAGTTAATTTTCTCCCACTAAGTTGCTTCTCTCTTTGTCAGTTTCACTCTACATTCTCACCAACCTCAGAATCTGACTGACGACTCCAGATGTTTTCCTCCTTCCAAATCTTTGCTCAGATATACCCCCAGGTTTCTACCAGTGGGCCAGGGGATTTCTAGCTGTGTGGTTTTGGGTAAATGACAAAACCGCAGGGAGATTCACCTTCCTCTGCTGCAAAATGAAGAGGATAAGTCCCACTCTGACTGTTGCCCTTCTGTCATTCATCCGACTAATAGTTACTGGTCACATGTGATGGGTCAGGCACTGTTCTGAGCATTGGGACTAAAGCTGTGAACAAAGAAGTCCCAGGGTTCCACCTTGATGGTTTCTGTAATTTAGTGGGTAGGGAGAGAAAGTACAAAGTTAAAAATGAGTAATAAGGCACCTTAGAGGATAAGTACTATAGAAAGTAATGTGGTAAATTATGGAAAGAGAGTGGGGAGTAACAAGGAGTGACCGTGAGTGTTAAACACCATGTCATAATGAAAAGAAATAACAAATAATCCCTAAATGCTGTAACATGAACCGCTAAACTGGCATGAAGCGGTGCTTCAATGTGCGGAGCAATGCACTAAGTACTTTAGATGTATTATCTCACTTAACTTTCCTAACAAACCTAAACAGATATGACTGTTATCATTACCATTTTAGAAGTGAGAAAATGAAGGTTTAGAAAAGGAGAATATTAAAATAGCTGTTAAAGGAATAGTATTTATGCGAGTTGAAGAGAAATAGTTAATCGTACTCTCATATATATACTTATATATATAAACTCATATATACACCTTCCACACAAGCACAAACACAAACAAAAACTACGCAAATAAGTGATGATGCTCCCCCAGAGACCCAAGGACTGGTTTAAATATGCTTGATGTCACATGATCTCATTTGGAAATTGATGTTTTTCCTCACGGTTTCCAGTTGGAAAATTCAGAGAAGAGTGAAATATGCTTTAAAACAGCCATGGAAGGCAGATGGGGGGAACTCAGGTCTGCAGACATTCTGGCTTCTGACATTGGTTGTGCCCATTAATAGGCCCAAGAGGAAACCGATCAGAATGGGACAGCGGGAATCTGGCCTCCTCATTACGATGCATGCCAGGTCAAGTCATCAATGATTCTGTGGTTCGAGTACCCTGTGTGGGAACTCGACTCTAAGGACAGAGCAGGAGAAAAAAAACTTTCAGAAGAGTGGAGAAGGAAAGAGAACATGAAGGAATGAGTTCTATTAAGTTATAACATTTGTTTTCAAGAACACCTGTATTCAGAATCCTGAAATGAGCTTCAGTGGTGCCACCAAATGCCTACATTAGGTTTATTCAATTCACCTTATGACTGGAGACTTTCTTCCAATTTGAAAGGACTCTTACAGAAGGACATTGCCTGGTGAAGTCTGGCTAGTCATCAGAGAGATCTGTCAATGAGGCTGGTAATTTGAAAATGTCCTTGATTTCCAGGGAATAGTTGTTAGTCTTGTAAGTTAAAAAAGTCAGTAGTACACCTGAAAATGAATGGGCTTCCTAGGAATAACTCATTCTAATTTCTTATCCAAGAAGCTTGTATATAAATTAGAATACCGATTTGCTAATTTATATTGAGAAAGATAACATACTGTTTACTAGTCAATGCATTTGTTCTGTTTACAAATCCATACCAAAAGTAACATTGTAATCAGACAATTTTTTAATGAGCATTGAACCAGAGCGGACTCAATTAGTTAGATCAAAACTGTGGATGTTATTGTCATGTGATGGATTACTGAGTTCATTTCTACCACATGGACACACTTTCTTCCATGGGGGAACTATTTATTTTCATAGGATATGATATTCTCTCTCCTGGACAGTGTTGAAAGTAAATGGAAACATTTGCCTCAGTGGCTTTCACTTCCAGAGGATTTCTATTGTTAGAGCTGTTATCACCTCTCAGACTGGGAGGTCAATGTATGTTACATGGCTATTAGCACAACCTCATTATTTAAAATCATACAGCCTTTTAGAAATGTACACTTTAGAGGTAAACAGACTTTGGCAGATATTCTAAATGCAGAGATAATAATAATAGCTAATATAATACTGTATGTTAGGTATGCTACAATTTTTTTTTTCTTTAAAGATTGGCACCTGAGCTAACAACTGTTGTCAATCTTTTTTTTTTCTTCTGCTTTTTTTTTCTCCCCTAATCCCCCCAGTATATAGTTGTATATTGTAGTTGTGGATCCCTCTAGTTGTGGCATGTGGGATGCTGCCTCAAACGTGACCTGATGAGCGGTGCCATGTCCTTGCCCAGGATCCAAACCTGCAAAACCCTGGGCCACCGAAGCGGAGCACGAGAATTTAACCACTTGGCCATGGGGCCGGCCCTGTTACAATTTTTTTTATAGTTACTCTTTTAATTCTTAAAATAACCTGTGAGTTAGGTACTATCAAGGTTCCTTTTGCAGATAAGGAAACTGATGCTGAAAGAATTAGTAAGTTGCTCAGGTCTCCAACTCTTTTAAAAATGAAGGCTGCCTTTGTTTCTCCATTGTTTGCTCTTGGTTCCTCTGTTGAAGATTAACTGTCCACAGATGCGTGGTTTTATTTCTGGGCTTTCAGTTGTGTTCCATTCATTGAACTGTGTGCCTGTTTTTGCACCAGTACCGTGCTGTTTTGATTACTATAGATTTGTAGTATAGGGGCCGGCCCGGTGGCGCAGCGGTTAAGTTCGTGCTTTCTGCTTCTCTGCGGCCCGGGGTTTGCCGGTTCGGATCCCGGATGTGGTCATGGCACCGCTTGGCACACCATGCTGTGGTAGGCATCCTACATATAAAGTAGAGGAAGATGGGCATGAATGTTAGCTCAGGGCCAGGCTTCCTCTGCAAAGAAAAAGAGGAAGACTGGCAGTAGTTATCTCAGGGCTAATCTTCCTCAAAAGAAAAAAAAAAATTGTAGTATATTTTGAAGCCAGGGACTGTGATGCTTACAAATTTGTTCTTATTTCTCAGGATTGCTTTAGCTATTTGGTGTCTTTTGTTGCCTTACATGAATTTTAGGATTCTTTGTTCTATTTCCATGAAGAATGTCCTTGGGATTCTAATTGAGATTGCATTTAATCTGTAAATTGCTTTAGTTAGTATGGGCATTTTAACTTATTTATTCTTTCAATCCATATGCATGGAGTATCTTTCCATTTCTTTATGTCATCATTGATTTCTTTCAATAAAGTCTTACAGTTTTCATTGTGTAGGTCTTTCACCTCCCTGGTTAAATTTATTTCCAGATATTTTATTATTTTTGTTGCAATTGTAAATGGGATTGTATTCTTGAGTTCTCTTTCTGTTAGGTTGTTGTTATAGAAATTGCAACTGATTTTTGTAAGTTGATTTTGTACCCTGCAACTTTGCTGTAGGTTTTGATCATTTCCAGTAGTTATCTGATGGATTCTTTAGTATTTTCTACATATAAAATCATGTCATCTGCAAAGAGTGAGAGTTTCACTTCTTCGTTGCCATTTTGGATACCCTTTATTTCTGTTCCTTGCCTAATTTCTGTGGCCCAAACCTCCAGTACTCTCTTGAATAAGAGTGGTGAGAGTGGGCACACTTGTCTTGTTCCTGTTTTCAGGGGGACGGCATTGAGTTTTTCCCCACTGAGCATGATGTTGATTGTGGGTTTGTCATGCATGGCCTTTATTATGTTGAGGTACTTTCCTTCTATACTCGTTTTAATGAGTTTTATCATAATGACTGTTGGATCTTGTCAAATGCTTTCTCTTCATCTATTGAGATGATCATGTGGTTTTTATTCTTCATTTTGTTAACGTGGTACATCATGTTGATTGATTTGTGGATGTTGAACCATCCCTCCATCCCTGGTATAAAACCCACTTAATCTTGGTGTATGATCCTTTTAATGTATTGCTGTATGTGGTTTGCCAATATTTTGTTGAGGGTTTTTGCACCCATGTTCATCAGTGATGTTGGCCTGTAATTTTCTGTTTTTGTGTTGTCCTTGTCTGGCTTTGGGATCAGGGTGATGTTGGACTCATTAAATGTGTTAGGAAGTGTTCCATCTTCTTCACTTTTTTGGAATAGTTTGAGAAGGATGGATATTAAACTTTCTTTGAATCTTTGGTAGAATTCTTCAGAGAAGCCATCTGGTCCTGGACTTTTATTTTTTGGGAGGTTTTTGATTACTGTTTCAATCTCTTTAATGTAATAAGTTTATTCAGATTCTCTTTTACTTCTTGATTCACTTTTAGGAGGTTGTATGAGTCTAAGAATTTAGCCGTTTCTTCTAGATTGCCCAATTTGTTGTTGTACCATTTTTCATAGTATTCTCTTATAATCCTTTGTATTTCTGTGGTATTTGTTGTAATTTCTCCTCTTTCATTTTTAATTTTATTTATTTGAAACTTCTCTCTTGTTTTCTTAGTGAATCTGGCTACGTGTTTTTCACTTTTATTTATCTTCTCAAAGAACCACCTCTTAGATTTGTTGATCCTTTCTACCATTTTTTTCATTTCAATTCATTTATTTCTGCTCTAATTTTTATTATTTCCCTCATTCTGCTGACTTTGGGCTTTGTTTTTCTTTTTCTAGCTCTTTTAGGTGTAGTTTAAGATTGCTTATTTCATATTTTTCTTGTTTATTAAGTTGGGCCCATATTGAGATGGATTTCCCCCTTAAGACTGCTTATGTGGCATCTCATATGAGTTGGTATGGTATGTTCATTTTCATTTGTCTCCAGATATTTTTTTATTTCTCCTTTAATTTCTTCAATGATCCACTCATTGTTCAGTAGTATGTTGTTTAGTCTCCACATATTTGTCACTTTCCCAGCTTTTTTCTTGCAGTTGATTTCTGCCTAGTTTCATAGTATTATGGTCAGAAAAGATGCTTTATAAGATTTCAATCTTCTCAAATGTATTGAGGCATGCCTTGTTTCCCAACATATGGTCTCTCTTTGAAAATGTTCCATGTGCACTTGAGAAGAATGTCTATTCTGCTGTTTTTGGATGGCGTGTTCTATATACACATCTATTAAGTCCACCTGGTCTAGTTTTTCATTTAAGTCCATTATTTCCCTGTTGACTTTCTGTTTGGATAATCTAGCCATTGATGTAAGTAGGGTGTTAAGGTCTCCTGCTATTATTGTGTTGTTGTGAATATCTGTTTTTAAGTTTGTTAATAGATGCTTTATGTACTTTGGTGCTCCTATGTTGCATACCTATATATTTATGCATTATGTCTTCTTGGTGGAGAGTCTCTTTTGTCATTATATACTACCCCCCTTTGTCTCTTGTTTCCTTTTTTATCTTGAAGTCTACTTTGCCTGATATAACTGTGGCAACTTCTGCTTTACTTTATATGCCATTAGCTTGGAATATTGTCTTCCATCCCTTCACTCTGAGCCTGTGTTTGTCTTTACAGCTGAGATGTGTTGCCTGGAGGCAGCATAACTTTGTGTCTTGTTTTTTTAGTCCATCCAGCCGTTCTGTGTCTTTTGATTGGAGAATTCAATCCACTTACATTTACAGTAATTATTGATACATGAGTGCTTAATGCTGACATTTTATCTCTTGTTTTCTGCTTGTTCTGTATTTCTCTTGTTTCTTGCCCCATGTATTTTGGACTGCCAATTAAGTTTGGTTGTTCTCTATGATAGTTTTCTCAGTTTTCACTCTATTTATCATTTATATCTCTGTTCTGATTATTTGTTTCATGGTTACCATGAGGTTTGTATAAAAAAATCTCACAGATGAGAGAGTGCATTTTCTGATAGCCTCTTATTTCCTTAGTCTAAGTAGGTCCCATTCTTTTCTTCTTCACCTTCTAAATTATTCCTGTTCCAACTTCTCCCTTTTTGTGTTGTGAGTTTGTAGTTAAAATGACAAGATTATATTATTTTTGATGTTTTCATTCCCTTTATCTTTAATGTTATAATTAACTGTTTGCTAATGTGTTTGATAGAGAGCTGTAATTTTCCGATATTGCCTGCCTATTTATCTCCTTACTCAGGGCTTTATGAACTTTCTTTTTTTTTCAGAAATGAGGGACTTCTTGATCCTTTTTTGTAGAGGGAGTTTTGTGGCTATGAACTCCTTCAGTTTTTGTTTATCTGAGAGGGTTTTTATTACTCCATCATATCTGAAGGATGTTTTTGCTGAATAGACTATTCTTGGCTGAAAGTTTTTGTTCTTCAGAGATTTGAACATATCATTCCATTCTCTCCTAGCCTGTAAGCTTTCTGCTGAGAAATCCACTGAAAGCCCGACAGGGCTTCCTTTGTAAGTTATTTTCTTCTGCCTTGCTGCTATTAATATTTTTTCTTTGTCATTTACATTTGCCAGTTTTACTAATATATTCCTTGGAGAAAGTCTTTTTACATTGACGCAATTGAGAGTTCTATTAGCTTCGTTTACTTGTAATTCCAACTTTTTCCCCAGGTTTGGGAAGTTCCCAGCTATCATTTCTTTGAACAAGATTTCAGCTCCTTCTCCCTCTGGAATAGCTATAATCCTTATGTTGCATTTCCTAATTGTCAGATATTTTGCAGAGAATTTCCTCATTTTCTTCAGTCTTACTTCTCTCTCCTCCTCTATCTGAAGCATTTCTATGTTTCTGTGCTCCAAATTGCTAATTCTGTCCTCCATAATATCAGCTCTGTTATTCAAGGACTCTAGATTTTTCTTTATCTTATTCATTGTGTTTTTCATCTCCAAGATTTCTGGTTGGTTTTTCTTTATAGCTTTAATCTCTTTGGTGAAGAATTTCCTCTGTTCATTAATTTTATTCCTGATTTCATTGAACTCCCTTTCTGAATTTTCTTATGATTCATTGAGCTTTTTATTATATCTTTTTTGAATTCTCTATCTTTTAAACTGTAAATTTCTGTGCCTTCAGTATTGATTTCTGGGTGTTTGTTATTTTCATTCTGGTCTGGAGTATTAATGTACTTCCTCATATTATTCTATGGAGTGCATTTTTTCCTTCACATGTCGCTAGTATCTTGCAGATTCCACCTGCCATCACTGGGGGTGGGAGGCAGAGCCAGGATCTGTGTATTTGGGGCCCACTGTGATTCATGGCATCTGTGCCTGTGCATTGGACAGGGCCCTATGCTGACAGGGGCCATCTTCAATTCCCCACTCACAGTTGCTGCTTTACTAACATAAGTGCAAGTGCTCTGGTGAGGGTCTCTTGCTATGTCTGACTGGGTGGACTGGTGCACCAGGTAGAGAGGGAGGTTTTCTTTCCAGGGGCATTCTTATTCTGCCCTCACTATCTGTCCTTCTGGAGTGCTTAGCTTCTTCTGTGTAGAGCTTACTCATTGGTAGGAAGCAAGTTTGAGAGTGAAGACATTCCTTCAGAGGGTCATCCCCCCCCGTTTTCTCAGAGTAGTGCAGCATCATGCCTTAGGTTGCTGCCAGGGAGGGAGAGGAGATCCCCTTACTCCTTCCATTTCCTCATTGGATGTCTAGCACCTCTACCTTCAGAGGTATGGCTGCTTGGGTCTTCCAGACATCTATTGTGTTGTGTGAATGTCCTCTGTTGGTTTATGAATGTCCTTTTCATTGTATCTTATGGGGAAGAGTCTAAGGGCAGAGCTCATCCCACCATGATGCTGATGTCACTCCCGGGTTGCCTTTGAACCCAAGCTGTCTTGCTCTGAATCTCTATGGAAGACTCATCCTCTTTGCTCTAAGGCTGGAGTCATGCTGTGTTCTTTGCATTGCTATGACAAATCAAACAAGGATAATAAAGCAGTGGCATTTTTATTTTTAGTTAAAAATCTGGAGTCAATACTGAAATTACTTTTTTCATTAATATAGATTATTTTTGATCAGTATCACTCAACTCTGCTAGCAAGTTGGAAGAGCTGTCTCTCCTCTAGAGTAGCCAATGCAGTTCTACTACTATGTAACCTCCACTCTCAGGAAGTGATCCTTTCAGCCTCCTGCAAAGTCTAGACAGATTACATTCATTAGTGTATTCTCCTCACATCAGCTCCCAACTTCCTCAGAGACTGAAGTTAGGTGCATCATAACTCACCTACCTTCTTTGAAATCATCTCATGATTGGCAGGTTAGGATGATACCTGGTGTGCAGCTCACCAGGTTCCCAGAATAACTGCCTTCAGCAGCGAATTTTTTTCTCTCTTCTTTTTTGTATACTTATGGCTTCCATCCATTTCAGAATCATAGCAAAACACTACTACTGCATTAATGCCACCAGTAGATGTCTGTTTAACTTTTCATAGTTTCCTTGGGGATTGTCCTTAACACAACCCTGTAATCCTCTTTAGTCTGAAAACTCCGTTTTATTAAGGAACAAAATTGAACAGACAGAATAAAGCCTTTGCATCTTTTCTATCTAATTGTAAATTGTACAAGTAATACAGTGCAAAACTTAACTGTTGAAAAATAATTTAGGCTAACTTCCCTTCCTTTACAGATGAAGAAAATGAACTCCTAGAGAAGAGTGATTTTTCAAAATCTCTCTCCATGGAAAAGTGGCAGAATCAGACCTAAAAATGAGGACTATTAAAGTCTGTCTAAAACTACTTAATGGACACTTACTGGTATTTTGAGGAAAGTTTTTTCACTAGGTTTTAGTCAGAAGCTTTCTTTATGGGATCAAAGTCCTTAGCACTTGGTCATGGCTGCTTGCAAAACCATGACCCTATTTTAGGTAATGGAATAAAATGGTATTACTTATCAATTTACTAAATTCTGAGATTTATAGAAGCCTGACATGTATTGGTCACAAACTTTGATTTCCCTTGGGAAGTGCAAAATTCTTTCATTTCACAAGGGCCTTATTAAAAAGAATTGTCCCATAATTGATTAAGAACAAAATGAAATGGGTTCCTAAAAACACTTGGGAACATGGTAGACCTTCCGGACAGAGGTGGAATTTTAAGTTGGAAGGAGTGAAGGGGATCAAAGAGTTCTTCTGACCTCTCTGATTCACTTACATTCACTTCAAAAAAGTTGGTCAGATATGTGACAAGAAGGACTCTGATCAATTCTCATTGGGAAGTGCTCATGCCCTTTTAAAGCCAAATGGGTGCAAAGCTCAGGAAAAAAAAAGAGTCATGGCACTGGTATCTTGGGCCATTTCTGCCACAAGTCCATTTTGTCTCAACTCTCTCTTTGTTTCTGAACCTCTTGTATAGTTGTTCACACTTCACAATTTCTTTCTCCAGGTCTCATTTATCATCTCTCCTTTCAATCAAATATGGTTTCTACCTTCTCTGCTCCACCTCTATTGTTAAGGCTTGTAATAACTCCCATGCTTCTAATCAAAGGATTCTCGTTGCTTCCCATTTTACTTGATCTCTTGGTAATTTTACACATGTGGTGGACAATCCTTTATTAACTCTGTTTTCCTCTGGCTTTGAAATCTCATGGTTTCTGTCCTATGTTTACCATTTTTCTGCTCAGTCGTCTTTACTGATTCATTCTCCTTCATTCCGTGTTAGATGAGGAACTTCCTTGGTGCTGATCCTAGATCAATTTCTCATGTTATAGTCTTTGCTTGAAAATTGTCTTACCCACATGTTCTAATTTGCATATTTTTGTTGTGATGATTCCCAAATATACATCATTTTTCCAGACTTTTTATCTGAGCTCTATATATCTAACTTCTTGCTTGAATTATCCACTTGGATAACTGGAAAACACGTCAAAGTCAACATGCCTGTAACTGACCTGAGTGTACCCCCCCCCAAAACATATTCCTCTTCTAGTGTCTACCTATCTCAGAACATAGCTCTATCAGAGCACAAAGCTAGGAGTCATTCTTCATAGCTCCCTGTGACTTACCTACTTATTTAAAGTCCTGTTAATTAGCTTTGAAAATGTTTCTAAAATCTATTCCTTTCTCACTATGACAATATAAGTCCATTTCTCACAGCACACTTCTCTATTCAAAGTCTATTCCCTCCTCTTGAAATGTCCTCTCTCCTTGATACCTAGGAAACATCTCTTCATTACCTTTGTGGTTCACTTCAAATATCACCTCACCCAGGAAGCCTTCCTTGACATTCCAGAAGGAGTTAGAGGACTCCTCTTCTGTACTTCTGTAGAACTTATGTATATCTCTATTATCTCACCGTGTATAATTATATTTCTGTTAGCTAAATGTCTTACACTTATTCTATGAAAACCACAATCATGCTTGTGCCTTCAATACCAACCACAGTGACTAGCAAACAGCAGATGCTTAATATTTGTTTGGTGAAATAATTAATTAATGAGTGAAAGCAAGGTAACTCTGCCTACCTACAAAGGGCTGATCAGTATGGTTCATTTTGTGTGGCCAGATGGAAGGAATATCAAGTGAGATTGAGTGAACTGACGTAGCATTGTGTCTTCTTGTCCAGTTTAATATTAAATTAAAAGATTTAAAATTATGGGAATAAGGTCATCAAAGAGTTGAGTGGCTAAGCAGTTAATTAAACAAGCTTTATTGAATATCTACTCTGTGTCAGGCTCTGTTTACATGCTGGAGATTCAGTGGTAAACAAAACATAGATGTTCATTGCAGAGTTTTCATGACAAAATGAGAGACAAACACACAAAATAATCCCCAAATGTAATATTTTTTAAAATTAAAGAATACAGCCAGATACTTGCAGAGAATCATTGTAGCATTATGTGATGAAGAATTTCTCAGTAGCTAATTTAGATTAGGTAGTCAGCAAAGATCTCTTTGAGCATGTGATAATTAAACAGAAATTTGAATGACATGAAGGAACAGTCATGTGAAGTCAGGAAGAGAAATATTAGACAGGAAGAGGTTAGTCCAAAGTGTTTGTTGCAGAAATAAGCTCTGGGTGACAATGGAACAGAAAGTGGGTCACTGTGGATGGAGCAGAGTGAGAGAGGAGAGCCACCTTATCAGAAATTGTAGGAGTATGGAGGGATTAGCTTATGCAGGTTTTTAAAGGCACGATGAAGAGTTTTAAGTATTACAGGAAACCTTTGGAGAGTAGTAAGCAGCAGAGTGACATGAGCAGATTTATGTTGATGACTGGCATAGTGCAGTCATCCAAGCCTTATGCATTCCTGAACCTCCAAAATAGAAGCTACAATGACAGACAGCTGTGTGAGAGCCAAAGGCAATATCAGTGCAAAAAGGTGCTAAGCTCTACTTGCTTTCAGTGGGACTGTCAGGGAAATACATTGTTACTGAAAAATGCCAGCGTTGGCAAAATCTAGGCTTGTCTGAAAAGCTAAAAGAAAACAGCAGGTGTATAAAATGTGACCCTAGCGTTAGCAAACACAGGTAATGCCAGATGGCATTTAAACTGGTGGCATACCTCTGGCCACCAGTCTGATGTGTGAAGAGTCTCAAAATGTTTTTGTGTGAACAAGAGATTGAGTCAAGGTAAGTCAAGGTCATAGTGATGCCTGATGCTCTACTGGCCCAGCCTTGGAACAAAATGGGGTGAGGGAAGACAAGTGGGAGCGGCATCGTGGGGAGACATTTTCACGATGCTCAGAAATGGCAGTGCCAGCCAACAGAGGCAGATGGAAAATTCTTCTCCACTTGGGCTGTCAGAACTGCTTCATGAAGAAAGCCAGATGCAGATGATTTCTTATGTAGATATATGCAGTGATGTAAGAAGTAAAATAGTTTTAGGGCATTTATTTCAAATCTTGTTTCCCGGGGCCTAAAGTTCAGAGGAAGTGCCTCAAGAGCTGCCATGGTCTTGGAGAGCAAGGGAAAGAAGTGGCATTCCGATACACAGGGGTCCTTTGCTCTAACTCATGCAAAGCTATTCATCATGTGTTATATATTAATAATATAGGGGCATAATAATAATATAGGATGCATAAAATTTTATTTGAAAGAAATATTCCCACCGCCAAAAAGTATGTTTTGAATTCAATAAACCCAAATTTAGAGACATAAGTTTGGAAACTATACAATAAATCATATACATCTATGTGGTATTTTATGCTACTTTATTTAATCCTTACAAATTTTAGAAATAGCTACTCTGGATCTCAACGGACAATCGTTCAAGGACACATAGCCAGTAAGTGGTCAAGATGGGATTTATAGCTGAATCCCCAGCCCTAAAGACCACATACCCTTTATTTTCATCTTTCTATTATGTCAGGCATGATGATCCCATAGCTTCCATTCACAATCTTTATGATGTCCAGTAGATACTATCTTCTCTCAACCTCAGTTTCATCATCTGTTAAAGAGGAATATAGGTAGAATTTAATAAAATCAATGTCACTATTTTGAGATTCGAGTGATACAATAAGTTTAGGGGAAGAAATTAGTGTAAGCCAAGTGTTGTGCTGGACATTTTTACATATAATGACTCATATGATCATTACAGAAATCGCATGATGTGGCTGATGATGCTCAGCTGTACAGATAAGAAAATCGGTTACAGAGAGGTTAGATTAGTAATCTGAGCCTAAACAGCAAGGAACACGTGGCGCTGCTGATACTCTGACCTGGATCTCAGTCCATTCATGTGCACAGGTCTTTGCCCACTTACCATATATTTGAAGGGTTGAGTATCATGAATCAAGCTAATAGACACATATGCTATGTGCTCTTTTATTGCCAAATATGTTTGCAAAAGAAAAACATATGCATAACTTCTATACCATTGGAAGTCAACAGAAGTCCAAAGTTATCAAAGAAGCCCTAATTTAATTATCATTGTGCATGTCTGGGTGTTCTATTGATGGAAAGGTGTTTGGATGATTTGATTAGAGACAAATATAATGAATAAATTTTTATATATTTATTTTATAATTTACTTTAATTACCTTTATTTCAGTAATATTACCATGTTGTATAATTAAGATTTTTATGTTTTTGTTATTTTGACAATTTTCCAGCTAAAAATAAAACTTAAATTTATTCCAAGGTTAGTAAATGTTAATAAATTTTTATCTGAAATGTAAATTTCAATAAATGTAAAATATAAACAGTAGAATTATTTTGTATCTATTATCAAACAATGTTTTTTAAATATTCAAACTGACTAACAAAGCTAAAGCTAAAATACAAATTTAATAAGGAATATTATTTTTATATCAAGATTATTTTAATAAAGTTAGTATTGCTTTATTTTAAACTTCATTTTTTGGGACCTGACTGGTGGCATAGTGGTTAAGGCCACATGCTCTGCTTTGGCAGGCCACGGTTTGTGGGTTCGGATCCTGGGCGTGGACTTTCGCACTGTTCATCAAGCCATGCTGTGGTGGTGTTCCACATACAAAGTAGAGGAAGAATAGCATAGATGTTAGCTCAGCTAGAATCTTTCTTATCAAAAAAAAGAAATCACTTCTATTCAATATTTTCTAAAAATAAAATTTCTCAATTCCAGCATTCAACGTGTATCTAGTTGCCAAATTAAAGAATCAATACCATCTTTCATGTGTGTTATTTCTAGACCAATGAATATATAAATGTAAGAGTAATATGAAATATTTAAAATTGTAGAATATTCCTTAGCTGCAATATGCAGCTACCATGTGCAAATGCCATAAGGCTAGAGATGTACAGAGAATTTCGCAGGGTTTAAATAGTGTTAATTCCAAGAGTGAATGTTTGAATGTTCAGAGTTATAGGTCCCATCAGGCTGGTCCTGAGAGCCAGATTCCCGATTACTGAGGTGACTGCGTAATATATTAACATTTGTTGTTAGTGCTGTTGAGTTGATTCTTGCTGCTAGCGTCCTTGTATACAGAGGAGCAGAACCCTGCCTGGTCTTTTTGTGCCATCTCTTCATCTTCTAGGCCTGTATCAGGCAATGCTGTGTTTCTATTCATAGAGTTTTCATGGCCAATTTTTCATAAGTGTGTGGCCCAGAGCCTTCTTCTTAGTCTGTCTTAGTCTGGAAGTTCCACTGAAGTCTCTCCACCATGAGTGACCCTGCAGGTCATGTGGTTCTCTGACTGAGGACTGAACCCAGACCACAGTGGTGAGAGCACCAAATGTTAACCACTATACCACCAAGCTAGCTATATATATACACACACATACATACATATATATATATAATATATGTATATCTATATTTTTTTCTTTCTCTGTGTATGTATGTGTGTGTGTACATTTTTGTGATAGGAGTGAGCATCTAAATCAAGAATCAACAAACTGTTTTCTGTAAAGGATCACATAGTAAATATTTTTGGTTTTGCAGGCCATATAGTCTCTATTGCAACTGTTCAATGCTGACATTGTAGCCCAAAGCAGCCGTAGACAGTATGTAGACAAATGAAATGGATGTGGCCTGATTTGGATCACAGCAGGCTGAATTTGGACCATAGCCTGTAGTATCTTGACCCTGCATTAAAGAATGGGATGCTAAAAGGAGTTCTCTTTGTTCCTAAGTCTAACCAGGTTACTGCATTGCAGCTGCACCTTGTAAATAGAAAGAAGGTTCATAGATATAAACAGTTTAATTAAATAAGTGGTTGGAGTTATTCTTATTTTATTGATTTGCTATTTGAGAGCAGACCTCAGTGAGGAATTCACTTTACACAATTGCTTTTTATCAGATAGCTATCTTGGTTGAGTTTTGTACACATTGGACTTATTGTTAACTGAAAAAATTTGTACCAATCTCAGGTGACCAAACTCTCTCAAACTCTGTTATGGTTAGCCTCCTGCTTAAATGCCTACTCATTTATTTTTATCTAGTGTCTTTATAGATATTGGGGATAAGAAAGACTTCTGACCTTGGTGCATGCCCACTTAGAACAATGATAATAATAACATCAACAGTGCCACTAATATTAATAGTTCAACAACAACAAATGGTCATGAGGTGCTCATTATGAGCCTTGCATATGATAACTCATGTAGTCAGAGAAAGAGCAATCTGTAATACACTAGTGACAATTTATAATTCACAGCATTCGTAGGAACCCAGTCTGTGGAATATGGGGTACACTAAAGACAAATGACCACGGTCAAACCACCCAATTGATATTTATTAGTTACAGAGACCCTCTACTTACTTACCTGTAAGAAGGGGAGCATAAGAACAACTTTAATGTTGCACAAAATGAGATAAGGTTTATAAGATATATTTTTAGAAAAGTGCAGGTACTACACAAATATTAATTAGGATATAATATATTCACCCTTTCTACTAATATTGTAGCAGGCCAAGAATTTTTTGTTAATAATTTTCTAAATGCGTCTTTTTTTTCTCTCTCTTCTTTCAAACTGAAAATCAAAAATTCAGTGGTTATGGGAAAACAATATATAACCCATCCAGGATCCTCATGATCGTAGAACCCAACATATCTTACGTAAGGTTTTGGCAACAGACTTTGTGCTTTTTTTAAGTACAATTTGTTTCCTGTATTGTTTTTAAAATGTGGCCTTTCAAGATGTTTTGGCATTAGCTTGCAACACATACTTGCACTGGGAGTTAATATATGTTAAATCAGTTCCAAGTTTGGAAACAATTCTTACTGATTTGAAGGTAATATATGGTGCTTGTCGTTGGAAATGTGTGAGCAGGTGCACTGTATGCTGACAAGGTGCAATTGGCATTAGCATTAATCACAGATTTGAATTTGGCAGATGCTAGATTTTATAGCAAGTATAATCTCCTATTGCTGCAAAAGGCAGTTATAAAACTTCTCATTTTTTTTCTGAGCGATGAATTAGAATGTAATTGGAATCACAAGGATGATTGTGTATGTGTGTGTTTGTGTGTATGGGTGTTAATTTTAACTTTTCTCTTTCTCTCGTTATGGTACTTCCATCCACCAGCACTAGTGCCCTAAAATTACAGCTCTCTTTCTGTATCCAGATTCAGAACATATTTTCTATCTCTAAATAGATTGCCTCAATATCCACAATACTGGGAGGTCCTAAGACCAGAAATTGTTTTCGTTTCTGCATTTCCGTGTCCCCAGTAGCAATCTCATGTTCTCCTCAAGATGGATAAAATCTTCCTATAATTGAGATCTGTTAGAGACTTTTCCCATGAACTCCTACAAAGTGGATGCTGTATAATTGTGCAAATATTTGTCTTGACAGATTGCCACAAATAAAGGTAATATCACATTTTTTATGAATCTTGCATATATCCCTCAAAGAAGGCTGACAGCTAACACATCAAAAGGCAAATTTGGGGTCCATGCAAAATTCATCTTTTCAACAAATATTTATTGAACATCTACTACATGAAGAATGTGAAGCAATGAACACACAAGAGGTCTGCACTGATGGAAATTGCAGTCAATGTAAGAGTTCTAAAACTAGCTAAGATAAAAATGTAAGTGTAAAAATCAAAATAAGAGCAACTAAATTTACAGAACTTCTTATGTACCAGGAATTATTTGAAGTGTTTCGTATGTACTAATTAATTTACTCCTTAAAACAACGCTATCATGATTTTACAAAAGAAGAAACGCATTTACAGAGAAGTTAAGTGACTTCTTCACATAATATATTAGTGATTTAACCACATTTCTAGCACAAGTGGTTTAGCTCCAGAACCCACATTCTTACTGGCTATTTCACCTTGTCTCAATCAGGCATTACTTAACTCCAAAAATGTAAGGCAAATCTTCAGTCACATAACTGACTTGCATATCTGTTTTTATGATTATTATTTCCTATGACCAAAGTTTTGATGTGTAATGACAACAGAGTTCAAGGTGATATTACATGTCAGGAACAAGGAGTTTGAATGTTCTATTTTATTGACGTAATATAGAAGTATATGCTTTGGCAATCAACTGGGTGAAGGGCAGAGATAATATACTCATAAAAACTGATGAACAAGAATTTTGTGCCAAAAAAATAGTTGTCACACATTTTCCTGAGGGTCAGCATGAAGTTAGCAGGTCCAGAATTTCTCTCAGGAATCAGTTCTGAGTTAGCTCCAAGTCAGGGACAAATATTTGAATGAAGAATTGTCAAAACAAGTATTAAGGCCAGCAGGGTAATAAACAAACAAGAAATTGTACAGCATAGATTGACTACCTAATTTTAAGTTACGGAATATCCTAGTCATACTGAAAAAAGTAATCTGTTTGCAAAATGTGCTAGAGGGGAACCCATGAGTTGACCAGTTGTTGAGGTTGAAGGCAATCTGCCACAAATTGTGATTTTTATCAGAGTGGATGGTCGTCAGCTATGCATCCTCAATAGATTTTAATAACGAATATATTGAATCTTTCCCTCACTTAGGGCAATAAAATTACGTCTTTGTCATGTAAAAGATATGCTATCTTAGTAGTAGATGTGATTTTATCTGCTACTGATATTCTTTTCAGGGAGGAAAAGACAGTGATCTGATTGCTGCATTTGTGCTAAATACCTGTACGTATCTAATTCAGTTTCACTTTGAAGGTGAAGGGAGGGAGAAAGGCTGCAGCTAAATAAACAAACAAACAAAAGACATGATTTTCTTTGGTCTCAGACATGAAATAAGCCTAACTGTACAAGTTTTGCCTCTGCAAGGGTGGAGGCAGTGTGAGTCAGAGAGATTACCTGAGATCATTCTGACTCTTTATCTCCCCATCATTGAGTGTCAAACAGACAAAATTCTAAGGTTGTTGTTTGGAAGTACATTGTTGCAATTCATGTAAGTCAAAATCTCCAAACCAGTTTTATTCAGCAAAAAAGTTGATATGTGGTCTCCATCTTCCTGACCCTTGCATCTCTCGATCACTTTCAATCTTTGGGTCAAAGCTAGGGTATTATTTAATAGAGTCTTTCAAATCCCAACAAGACCTTCAAGACTTGAAGAAATTATGTTTTAGCAGTTGTTGATGACGTGGTTCACACCAACTCTCTCATAAAGAAGAACAAGAAAAGGTTCACAGAATTTGTATTAAAATTGGTTTGAAGGAAATGGGGGGCTATCAATACAATGAAGCTTTGTGGGGCTGGAGTCTCAGAAAGTGGCAAGCACATTTAGGTCTGCTTTTCCAATTGAGTTATTGCTGATTCCTAAAGACAACTGAAAACAACTTTTGAGAATCTCATAAAACTGGAAGGAAAAAAGAAAATAGAATTCAAGGTTTATCATGGAGGAAAGCCCAGGTAAAAGCTCAGGTCTGGGTTGAATCTCAGAATAGCCAGTCTCAAAGAGTAAGGATGAACCAGAAATATATCAACTCTCACAGAGATCGAAGCCCGGATTTGAATGATCTCAATTCCTGATATGATTAACATAATCTGAAGCTACTTGTGCCTTTTCCTACTTTACTTTCAGAGGCTAAAATCTTTCTAGAGCAAGAGACCATTATGCAGAAATTATCAAAATAACCAAGCACACAGGAGAAAAGGTGTAACTGAAAATGGATAGAGACAATAGACAATACTGAGAATAGAGAATCAGTTCTCAGACATGGATTTTAAAAAAGGAGCGATTAATTTATCAAACTAGTTAATAGAAATTGAGACAACTGACAGAGAATTATAAATCATAAATCTTACTAAATTTATTCATCTAAAGTCAAAATACAATATTTAATTGTATTCCTATATATAGCAATAAACACTTAGGAAATGAAATTTAAAGGACAACATTGACCATAAAGGGAAAGATTGATAAAGTGAGTTTAGGAACTTAGTGAAATTAGGAACTTTCAGTTTTCAAAATACACTGTAAGCAGAATGAAAAAGCAAGCAACAGGGGGGTAAAATGAACTTCCAGCAATAATGACTGACATAGGTCTTGTTTTCAGAATGTAGAAAGATTAATACAAATGACTTGAAAAGGACAAACAACAGTATAAAGGTGGACAGAATATTTGATTAGGCACTTCACAAAAGAGATATATCCAAATAAAGCATTGGAAAAATGCTCAACCTCATTAATCATAAGTAAAATGCAAATCAAATCGGTAAAACTATAATGAAATATCAGTTTCACTACATAATACCTGAATTGCCAAATTTAAAAAGTAAGTATTGAGAAGAATATGAATCAGGTGGAATTCTCATACATGGCAAAAGGGTATTGGTATACTACTTTAAAAATTGGCAGAATTTACTAAAACTGAATATACATACCAGCACACAACATGATATATACCACATAATCCAGCAATTACATGCCTAGGTGTATCTCAGCAGGGACATTTACACAGGTGCACCAAAAAATACAACATGGTCCATAGCAGTATTAATTGTAACCAAATTCTGGAAACAACCCCAAATTCCATTAACAACTGAATGGATACTTAAATTCTTGAGTATTCATATAATAGGATACTATACACTCATGAAAATAAATAAATTCTAACTAAACATAATAAGGATCAATCTCATAAACATAATTTTGAGCAAAAGAAGCCAGATACAATAAATATCATACTGTATTATTCTATTTATATAAACTTGGAAAACATAAAAAAATCTATGGTGTAAGAAATCAAAATAGTAGTTACATTTGGGGAAGAGAATGAAGTTAATATTTGGGTGGGCGCAGAATGGTATTTTTGGAAGTATTAATATTCTATTTATTGATTTGTGTGATGTTATATGGATGTGTTCATTTCTTGGTAATGTATGGAGTTGTATACCTCTGATTTGTGCACGTCTTTCAATGAATGTTATTCTTCAATAGAAATATTTCAAAAGGTTTGAAAAGCTTTAATATTCAAATTAGCAAAAGAAGAAAGCTATTCATTACACATTCCTATTTCATCATTTTGCCATTATTTTCTAGGTTATCTGAAAACTTATTCTGCAGATCCTGGCTTTCAAGGTGGTATTAAGTTTCTGGTTCATACAAACATCAGTAAACTGGGGATTTATATTAAAATCATGCAGCCCAACCCCAACAAAATCCTTGTCCATGGGGTCTACAGTCAAGGAAGGATCAATAAAATAGTAGTCTTAGGTTGACTTTGAGAAATTTTGCAATAAGATGGTAGAAGTATGACCATTTTAAATATTGGAATGGTACTGCTGTGAACACACTTGGTCTTTGAGAAGAATACTGACTGCACGTATTTGGGTTGATTTTTTTTTTAAGATTTTATTTTTTCCTTTTTTCTCCCCAAAGCCGCTCGGTACATAGTTGTATATTCTTCGCTGTGGGTCCTTCTAGTTGTGGCATGTGGGACACTGCCTCAGCGTGGCTTGATGAGCAGTGCCATGTCCATGCCCAGGATTCGAACCAACAAAACACTGGGCTGCCTGCAGCGGAGCATGCGAACTTAACCACTCGGCCACGGGGCCAGTCCCTTGGGCTTGATTTTTAATTTTAATTGGACAGCTAATAAGAATTTTGGTCCAGAATTTGGAGAGGAGAAGCTGAGGTAGAAAGACTACAGTCTTAGGAACCCAGTCACAGAATACAAAAGGAAGAAATAAATTGCAAAGAAGAGCATTCACCTTTTGGAGAAAACTTAGAAATGCTCTAGATGACACATATCTTAATAATTTTTTAAGTATAACGTATGACATAGGAAGGCATTACTGAAGCTCTTTCTTTCAATGTGCAAGACTCTGTAAAAGCCAGGGCGGTTGACTTTTGTTTACAAATCTTCTTGGAATGCCCATAGAGTGGAGGTCATGCTGTGCTGCCCAGATCTCACACTTCAGAACAGAGAATCTTATGTCCCCACCTGCTGGGAGTGTGGACTACCAACAAATCACAGCCAAGTTCATCCCTGGAAATTGTCCATTGCAGAAGAGAACTGCTTTGCTCGGGACCAGATCTCCTCCTGTCCACGATGATGCATGTCAAAGAAATATTGCACCAGATGAGTTAAACAGACAAAACTTTATTCAAGACTATTGCAATAAAGGAGAGAGATTGAACTTAACTCCCCTGAAACAAAGCATAGGAGAGGTTTTAAGCACTGGGTGAGGTAGTGGAAAAGTATTAGACGATGTTAGATTGGTCAATGTAATTGGGGAATCTGTGTTTGCTAATTATCCCTTACCAAAGTGGCCCCTACCCTCTCACAGAGACTGGGAGATAGAGTTACTGTCTATCTCGATGATTATGTTTCACAGAGATAATTCCCGGGTCCTTGAGAAGGGCATTCCTGGCTTGTAAAACTGGCAGTTGCAGCTCCAGAGGTCGCACAGAATCAGCTGAATTCTCTATTAAGCTGTATATCAATCCAAATTCTTCTGGAAAATGAATCTTGCTTCCTAATTCCTCCCTCCCTGACAGATGTAGCTCCTGAGAGCCCTCCCGAACAGACTTCCTCCAGGCAAGTTTCCTCAGTCACCTTCTCAGGGATCCTACTTGCACACAAACCATCTCCACTACTTTCGCTAGAACAATACCACTCATTTTTTAAAAGTTAGATGTGAAGCACCTTCTCAAAAACAACCCCTCCGTTTATTCTCTTCTCTTACTTCATATGCAACTTGAAAATTGATTTAACTTGCCCTCTTCTACGTTTTCATAGCACCTCTGAACTGGGAACATTATTTCCTGATGCTCTTTTGTTCTTTTTTCCCCACTAGCTTAAACCTCTTAAATGAGGTAAAGGAACAATAAATACAGTAGAAGGTCACACCCCAGATTTGGTATGTAACCAACAAAAGATTGAATCTAATAAACATAAAGAAAATTTTTATATATATTTATAAAATAATATGCAAGTAGTTTACAGAGGAAGAAATATGAATGGCAAAAAAAGCACAAAACATGAAAAGACGCTTTGTCTCACTAGTAATTGGCAAAACCCAAGTTTTAAGTAAGTAAAATTTCATGTGTCACGCTTAAAAACTTGCAAAAATTAACATGTTAATATTTTTAACAAGATGTTTTGGCAAGCATGTAGGGAGATGGGAACTCATATTATTGGCGGGAATTAAAATAGTTACAACCACTTTAGAAAGCTATTGGAAAATGGTTGGTAACATGTAGCATCATAATCTCTCAATGAGTAGTATGCATCTTGATGTCTATTATGCAGAAACTCACACTTATATGCAAAAGAAAAGAATGTTTCATTGAAAAAGTGATTGCAATAGCAAAAGTGGAATAAACTGTTTCTCAGTAGAGGAATAAATTAATAAATCATGGTTTATTCATATAATCATATTCTACATAGCAGTTAAGTTGAATTATATCCATATGTATCAATATGGGTATATCTGAAAATCATAAAAGAGTGAATAAAGCAGTATGATTCTATTTATGTAAATTTTAAAGCACATAAAACAATAACAAATACATTTATGTTTCCTTTCCATTGGGTTCCCTGTAGGCACACTGAAAGATGGAGAGTTGTGTGCAAAAAATTTAGAGGATATTGCCCTAGGAAGAGATAAGAAAGTGAGAAAAGTGGAAAAGGGAAGAGTGAGAAGCCAAGTCACAATATGTTTGTAACTGAGTTCCCAGCCCGTCCTATAGGAAGTTCTGGAGCTAGATGGCTCTTCAGAGTTACTACACATTGAGGCAAAGGGGCTGAGTATCTGCTATAGACTGAATTGTGGCCCTCCTAAACTCATGTGTTGAAGTCCTAAACTTGCTTGTGATGGGTTTAGAGACAAAACCTTTGAAGGTCATAGAGTCATAAAGGAGGTCATGAGGACAGGGCTCTCGTGATGAGATTTATGGCTGTATAAGAAGAGGAGGAGAGAACGGAACTCAATCTCTCTCTCCACCATGTGAGGACACAAGGAGAAGGTGGCCATCTGCAAAACAGAGAGCCTTCAGCAGAAACTGACCCTGCTGACTCTCTGATCTCAGACTTCCAGTCTCCAGAACTGTGAGAAAATAAATTTCAGTTGTTTAAGCCATCCAGTCATGGTATTTTGTTATGCCAGCCTGAGCTGACTAAGATGCCACAAGAAGCACATTCAGAGAGACTAGAATTCCAATATATGTAGTTTATTGGGAAGTGATTCCAGGAAATTTCGGTAGGAAACTGGAGACAAGAGACAGGAAATGGAAGACAGTGGGTAAGAGTTATTTATGAGGCAAGTTAAGACTGTGAGTAAGCAGAATCTGAGCTCACTGGGGAAACTAAGTGCCAATATAGAACATGGCCTTCAGAGACGTTCCGCCATGGGGCTATGGAGCGGAGTACCTATACATCCATTTCTGTCAATCATTTGTTGAGCAGTGTTCCCAGGGGATGTTAATTTTGAGGAATTTCTGGGCTCCCAGGCTGGGGGGTAAAGAGAGCTTTGGAAGCAAAAGACTTTACACCAACAACTGCAAATGCTGCACCAGAAAGTTTTTCTGATGTGAGTGGAGATGGAGAGTGTCAAGGGATTGTGTGTGAGGAACCAAGGGACTTCACTCCACTTTTTTAAATAAAACCACATCTGTACTTGACTGCTAATTTGTTCTCTTTAAGAACAAGAGTTTAGAGAGCTTCCTCCTCTTTTAAAGTTATTTTGCCCACAGATAATTTACTGTTTCTTCATAGTAGCTCATCTCTTATTAGTCTTTCCAAACAATTCAACTCTCTTTATTCATGATTTCTTATACTACTCAATAATTAAATTACATAATTACAATAACAAGCACACTTAGTGTCAACAAGTTTGGAAATAAAAGCTCTTGGCTCTTGGTAGGTTTACAACTCAAGTGCTCGCGTGAGAGTAGGGGCATATTGCCTAGGAGCATTCAGCGTGCAGTGGGCATCAGCCAGTACAAATTTCAGAGGGAGTAAAGATCATTGGTTATTCCAGTGAGTCTGTTGAGTGGATGTAAGTAAAAATAACTCCTAGTCTATAAGAATAGCTGTTACATGGAAAATAAATTTTATTTGCCCCAGGGATAGAAATTTTGGATGGAGTTAGGGGAAGTATGGTAACTTTGCTCAGTATCAGGTACATTTTTCTCACAATTGCATTTTCCACAAAAATGGAAAGGATACATTAGTTAGCTATAACTGACTCTAGCTAGAGTATTCAAGCAAAATGTAGTTGACGATTCAGCAAGTATTTTTGGGTGGTTAATGAAATTTCAGTATCGTTTTTTAGGTTGGATTAACTGACCTTTTTGGATTCCTCATTCTTTTAGATTCTTTGATGGAAAACATCACTGTTATTATTTGTTCTCAAAGCATCATTCAGTTCCACTGAGTTTTGTTAGAGAACTATATTTACACTTCACTCTTCTTAGGGATAAACATTCGGGCAAAATCAAGTGTTTGTGGTAGCTGAGGCATTTTAGCATTATGAATCATTCTACTTTTCGGCCAAAGTCAAAGGCCTTAAAAATCATCATGTATTCCTGGGGTGAAGCTTTGTATAGGTTCCACAAGAAGCTAGCTTGAGTTGTTCAAAGACAGAATGTTGAATTCGACCCTCTGTGTGCCTGTGATGAATTCTGTCTTCAAAGAGAGAACACTGTTTATTCATGTCAAAGTAACTACAGAGGGTGTCCTCATGTTTCCCTTTGTTAGGAACACTTTTGTAAATCATTGTGTGAAATACACAGTGGGCATTAAACAACTTTTAGTCTGTTACTGGTGCTGCCAGATCAGTGTTCGTGCAGGGCTTGGTATTCCAGAGGGTCTCATAATCTGGCCCTGATATCTTTCCAGCACTGTTCCCCCACCTTCGGAATAAACTGCTGCTCTATGCCACCCCAGGCCCTTGCCCACGATGCTTGCTCAGCTGCCCATTCCTTCTTACCTTATTTTTCTGATTCACTTTGAAGCTTCATGATTATGTTTCTGTCCCACCTCCCGGCCTTTCTTTAGCCTGAGTCAGCTCCATCTCTAGAGATTATTTGCAGTCCTCCACCCTTCCACTATTCCAAAGAAATATGTACAACGACATCAATCATGATGAGAGAGATTTAATGCCACAGGAAGTGGAAATTCACGTAGCCCACCTTCCAAAATTATCACGGCTCCAGGATCTCAGGGAAGTTTGAATGATTCATGAACAAAAAGTGGTCTGTGACACCTATGAATCTTTGAGAAAATCATCATGTATACCAAGACTTATCCAGCTAATTTACTCCCCAATGCACAGTTAAAAACAGTTTAGCAGTTTAACAGTTTAACAGAGTAAAAAGCTTAGCTTTGCCTGTTTTAGCTATTGCCCAGAATGTAGAAAAAGACTGCCCTAATTTCAATAGAATTTTCACTCAGTCTCAACATTTTTTTCCTCTTTAAGTAATATTATATATATATATTTTTTTTTTTTTTGAGGAAGAGTAGCCCCAAACTAACATCTGCCATCAAACCTCCTCTTTCTGCTGAGGAAGACTGGCCCTGAGCTAACATCTGTGCCCGTATTCCTCCACTTTATATGTGTGATGCCTGCCACAGCATGGCTTGACAAGCTGTGCATAGGTCCACCCCTAGGATCAGAACCAGAGAACCCCAAGCTGCCAAAGCGAAACGTGCGAGCTTAACCATTGCACCGCCAGGCTGGCCCCTAAAATATATACTTTTAAAAAGCAGTTTCTTGGATCAGCAACTTCTCTACCATCAATTTCATTTCCCCTACCTTTTTATTTTTTAGTTTTTCTTTTCTTTCAAGGAAACACAAAAGAAAGAACATAATTTCTAAAATAGATACTCTTGGAGAAAGCAAATTCAGATGCCAGGTTTCTCAGAGACTGCTAAGAATGAAGGAGACTCATAACAAGTTAGCTTGTCTGGTTAAAAATATGGTGCTTGGCAGGCAAAGCAGTAAATTTAGTTCATGAATATGTCTGCTTAGTGTCCTTCCTTCCATTTCAATAGTCTCCACTCTCAGTTATCTCTTGAACATTAGAAATCCAAAAGGATGAGGTGTGGCAGACTCATTGAGTTATAGGAAAAATTCAAATGTGCAGTACCTATGGACCAATGGCAAGAAACCCCATCGCATAAAATATATAGGACAATACAAGACAATTAAAGGACATCCGATATCTTCAGTAACCACATAATTTGTTCAAACTGAGATATTTAATTTTTAGACGATCTTTCACAAAGATGTTACCTGGTCTGAAACACTAGATGATATAATTTATAGCAATCTTTCAATTCTCCTAAATTAATGTCTTCCAAATAAGTAATGTCTATGAATTCTTTAAATATTACTATGATTTATGCTGGGAGAGTTTATACTAAATGTAGTAAAGTTATAATGAAAGCCCAAAACATTCTATAATTTTGGAAGTCCTCATTGTATAGCTGTCAAATCTTAAAATATAAGGAAATAAGTTTGTGCCGTGCATTTACACTCCCTTTATTTCAAAAGCACCTTCCAACAACTACTGATTCACCCCAAATTTCCTACCTTTCTGATATTTAAAATGCTTTACAATGAGAATTGCTATTTAGGATGATCCCCTTTGAGAATTGTAATGTGCCAGGCCACAAAAATATTACAATACTTGTTAGAATAATCTGCCTTCTGATAATGAAAGAAAACAAAGACATTTTAAATATGTAACAAATCCTATGACATTCTTTTAACTCATTCCTCTTACTAGCTGTTTGACTTTAGAGGAAATACTTACCTTAAACTTAGTTTGAACTTTCTACAACATGGAGAACATAGTGATATTTACCCTGAAGAACTATTGTAAGAATCAAGAGGCTTAATCCATATAAAGCTCTTAGCAAGCAACAAACATTTAGCAAATAATCAATAAAAGTTAGTAATAATTATTATTACCACATTCATTCATTCAACTCTTATTCATTAATGCACATTTACTAAGCTTACAGTGAGCACGTAAGGTTCAGTGAACATATTAAAGAATAGTGAAATAAACAATTTGTTTTCATGATGCTCCCTATTCAGCATGGGAGAGAGCTGTCATTAAAATCAACTGCTTTGGTGTCATGGTAGTTGTATAAGTAAAGTGCTATGGGAGTGCAGAGGAGAGTGGATTTATTTTATCTAACAAGTGAGGGAGAAGGCTTTTCTAAGGAAACTCATCCTAGCTAGGTCTTTGAAAGACGAATGGGTTTCAACAGACAAAGGAAGAGGAAGACAGCATGAAAACAGGCACAGAGAGGAAAATCTATTTTGAAATTATAAGTAGTCCTCAGTAGCTTGAACACAGGATGCATTGGATTTTAGGTCTGGCAAGGATATGACGTCACCACTCACCTTGTATGGGATGCTAAGGGATTGTACCAGTTAGTCTCATAGGAATGAGGAACTTGCAAAATGATCGGGGTTTTGAGGAAGGGTGATTCATCACCTATACAAATGTATGTGGGAGAGATAATTCTGGCTTCAGTGTGAAGGATAAATTGGAAAGATAAAAAATGTAGACAGTGAGACTATTAAAATAGTACAGGTGAAATCATTTTGGCTAGAAGAAGTTAAAAAGAAGTGGAGATTGATAGGATGGGATGGGTGAGAGGGACATTGTGGAAAATAATAAGGACATTCATTTATTTAGGTAAGAGAAAGAGCAAAGGGAATTTTAAAATACAAATGAGAAACTTGAAGCTCAGATGAGTTAAATGATTTTTTCCAAGGTCAAAAATTATAGCTTATTCCCCTAAACTTTCTTAGTCCTCAAACTACAAGGTCCTTTCCCCAAACTGTCTGTTGCTTTTCTTTTGGCCATAAAGATCACATATACAATAAAATACAATTGTGTGAATGTTAACCTGCTTGGTTCCCAGGATATATTGTTAATATTTAAAATGAAAAGCTAATGTGTAATGAAGCTGGTCTCACTCTACTTCTGGTTTACAGCATTCACCAGAAGGAGAACAAGAACAGTAGTGAGCTCCGTTCTTCTCAACTCCACTATATCATGCACATTTAATTAGAAGCAAAAATAGAAATGCATATTTAGCTCCTTATTCAGCAAGAACTGGAAAGACACCAGATTATGGGCACAGCAGAATACAAGGATTGACATTTTGACAAAGCCTCCTTTCAGAAATGAGCACTCAAGAATGATGACTCAGGCAAATTACTCGTTAATTGCTGACCAGTTTTTAACTGGGTCAGCCCCAAATAAGGACATAAATTGAACTGGATGGAAGAAATGCTTGTTACTTGGTTTGTTTCAGATGGACTTGGCAGAATTGGGGATAGATGACAAGAAACATTTTGAGCTGGGTAGTGACACAAGTTTAATGACTCAAGTAATTAAAGAAAGAAATATTTATAACATAAGGCATTATTCTAGAAAAATTAAATATTTTTCTATATATGTGTATATTAGTTTTCTATTGCTGCATAACAATTTACCACAAACTTTGAGCTTAAAATAACACAAATATAATTATCCCACCGTTTTTATAGTCAAGATTCCAGGCACTTATTAGTTGGGTCGTCTGCCTAGGGTCTCACCAGGCTGAAATCAGAATATTGGCTGGGTCTCTTCCAGGCTAACTGGTTGTTTGAAAAATTCAGTTCCTTTTGATTGAAGCGCTCAGCTTACAGAAGCTGATTGCCATTCAGTCCTCTTCACAATATGAGTTTTCTGCTTTAAGACCAGCAAAACAGCATCTTTGTTTTTAGTGCTGTAGAGTCAAAGAGTTGACTCCAACTCCTAATAACCCTGTGGACAGCAGAGCGGAACTCTGCCTGGTCTTTTTGTGCCATCCTCTCACATTCCAGGGCAATATCAGACAATATTCCACTGTTATTCATAGGGTTTTCATGGCCAGTTCTTTCAGAAGTGGGTGGCCAGGTCCTCCTTCCTAGTCTGTCCTACTCTGGAAGCTCTGCTGAAATCTGCCCACCATAAGTATCCTGCTGGTATTTAAAATGCTGGAGGCAGAGCTTTCAACATCCCAGCACAAACAGCTGTCACTGTATGACAACTGACAGATAGGTAGTATGGTTCCCTGATTGGGAAAGAAACCTGGTCACTGCAGTGAGAACACCAAATCTTAACCACTAGACCACCACAGCTGGCTAAAAGAGTATCTGTGTTGCTTTAAATCTCTCTGACTTCTCTTATCTCTGACTTCCTGATCCTCCCTTACAGGGCTCATCTGATTAGGTCAGATGGACCCATGATGCAGCCTTTTTGATTAAGTTAAAATCAACCCTTTAAGGGCCTTAATTTGCAAAATATCTTTATCTTTTCCATATAAAGTAACCTAATCAAGAGGGACATTCATCACATTCATAAGTCTTTCCCTTACTTAATGGAGTAATCAAAACTATACACCAGGGGAAAGAAAGCTTTGAGTCCATTTAGAATCCTGCCTACCACAATACATTTTTTTGGTATATACTTCTGAAAGGTCCAGAATTAATGGTGAATAGGTGCAGATGTGTACTTGTTCAAAACACACTCTACTTTGAGGCAGGATGTGGATTCCAATCCTTACCATACTACTGACCATCTAAGCTTCCAAATTTTCCTCTAAGAAATGAAGTTATTAGTAATAAAAATGTCTCAGTGTCATGGGCATTTAACATTAAAAAAAAGAAAACATCTGACATACAATGAATACCCAAAAGAGTGGGAAATAAATGACCCACTTGTAATCTTTGGCTGGGATTTCAACCAGGAAGGCAGAAATTAGGTATTTGAAGAGTATAGGAAAAGAAAATTAATTGAAATGTAATCTTGAAGGATATGCAACAGTAAGTATAAAATTAATAATAGCTAATATTAATCAAGGATCCACTATATGGCAGGAGGAATACATATTATTATATAATTATATAAACATATGTTATTTTGAAGTCATATAGTAGCCTATATTGCTATACGCATTTGCCAACAGAATCAGCATATAAATGGCAGAGAAAAGACTCAAACCTTGGCATATTTGGCTCCAAAGTCCACACACTTTCCACTATAACCAACCATCTTTGAATTAGGATTAGTCAGGATGTCTTAAATGGCAGAGTTTGGCAAAGTGAATATTCAAAAGTCCAGAAAAATAGGCAGTAAGTTGTCATTTTGGTAGGTTGTCAAGAGGTATCCAAAAATCCAGCCAACTAGCTTGGAATTTTTTTCTTACCGTGAGAAATGCAGGCAAAAGGAAAGAAGGCTCTATTTCTATACCCCAGGCATTGTATCCAGAGAATAACTACCCACAGAAAATAAAGTAGTTCCAGATACTCTATAGCCAACACACTAGTTCTATATTGCTGTGTAACAAATTAACACAAACGTAGTGGCTTAAAACAACACACGTTTATTGTCTCACAACTTCTGTAGGTCAGGAAAATGGGCATGGCTTAGTTGAGTCTTTCGCTTAAAGGTCTCTCACAGACCTGAAATTAAGATGCTGTTCAGGGCTAGAGTTTCATTTGAAGGCTTGACTAGAGAAGGATCTGACTCCAAATTTACATGATTTTTAGTAGAATTCATTTCCCTGTGGGTTGTAAGATTGAGGGTCTGAATTCCTCTTTGGGCAATTGAACTGACAGATGAAATTCTTCATTGGCTATTGGCTGGAGACAAGCCTCAGTTCCTTTCCACACGGGCCTCACCAACATGGCAGCTGGCTTCATCCAACCATACAAGCCAAGAAGGCAATAGAGAGAGTCTGCTAGCAAGACTGAGGTTGCAATCTTAAGATAATCATGAAAGTGATAGCCCATCATCTTTGCTGTATCCTATTGGTTAGAAGCAAGTCAGTAAATCCAACACATATTCAAATACAGATTACACAAGGGCATATATGCCAGGATGTAAGGTTCATTGAGGGCCATCCTGGAGTTTGTCTGCCACAGGAAGTACAGCAGAAGGGTTGAGAATGTGCACCTTCAGGCCCAACTCACCTGGTTGAAGTTTGGGCTGTCCCACTCAATGTGTGTGACATTTGGTGAGTTTGTTTTTTGATGTTACATTTTTCTCACTTGAAATAGGGGTAGTAGGGCAGATTAAATGAGACAATGAGTGTAACACATTTACCCCAGCATCTATAACACAGTAATTCTCTGCTACCTCTTAGCTATGGTTGTTAACAATACATTAAAGCGTGAAGGAAGACATTTTGCATGATAGACTCATTGTGTATTTATTTGATATTTATATCAAAGCGATTATGTCAAAATATAAAATTGTTTTATTTACATCCTTGAATTTCCCCATCACTATCCCTCCTTTCTCATGTACTTGAGCTATAACTTAAGGTTAGGGATAATGATGGCGCTTCTTTGTAACACTTCTCAATGTTGAATTTCATATTTTTAATATGATTATGTCTTTCTCACTAGACTGTAAGAGGCTTCATGTGGACTGACAATGCCATGTGTTCTCTTGCTCTCTTTTCTCCACTAGCACCTCGACCAATGTCGGACACATAGAAGACACTCAATAAAATGTTTAAGTGAATGACTATACGAGACCATGGATAGACGAATAAGTGAATAAATGTTCTGTATGTTTATTGATAATAAAAAGATGAAATTTAACCATCTATACTTATATTACATCAAAATAATCCCGATCTAAAATTTCTTTTAAATCTAATGAGTCAGTGCTTTATGTACACATACATCTTCTAGAAGTGTAGTTCAAAGTGGAGAGGTTATCAGAAGATCAAGGAGAAGCCTGGGAGCACAGGGTCAGAGAAGGCCAGCAACCTGCTCAAATGGGCATTAAATCACATTTATTAATTACCTAGGCCAATAAAATCACTTCAGCCCACAGGCCAATTTCTCCCTAAAACTGGATCAGGCTAACCTTGTAAGTGTTCACTTTTGGGATTATTCAGATACTCCAGTAGCCACGCTCTCTACCACAATCTATCTTGGCAAACTTTAACTCACAATTAGTACAGCGATAACATGATTTTGGAGACCAAAACAACAAAAACCCTTTGATATTCACGAATCCTGTCACCTTGGGTGGCTTACTCAGCTTTTCTTTACCCCCATTTCCTTGTCTGTAGGGTGGGGCGAGTAAAGGTGATGTTGGAAGACAGTGAGTGTGGCAATGAGGCAATGAACTCCCCGTACAAATGCTCCAGCATTGATGAGTATTGGTTATTGCCGTTGTTTTTCAAGACCCAGCTCAATACAACTCTTTCCAGGAGGCCTTCTTTGACCACCTCAGATAGTTTGCCACTTTTACAAATTTCTATTGTTGCGTTGGTTAAACTATATTTATCTACCCTTTCACTAGGCTGTTAATGGTGTGAAGTTTGATAATTGTCAGCTTTTCCCTCCAAACTTCAACACAGACCTTGGTATAAAGCAGGGATATTTAACAAATGTTTATTTGATGTTGATTGTGGGTGGAAGAAGGGCTTGAGAGCCAGGGAATCACTGACTCTTCCGTAACATTTTATTGATGGTATTAAAAATAAAAGAGAGTCTTTTTTGCAGTAGTTAGATAAGCCAGAAACATGGATGGGCTGATGATCCAGGCCTTTCTAGACAAAACTTTTCTTTTCCTTGAAGTTCCTGTTCAGGTATCCTTGAAGTGGAGCCATCTTTTTCGCACCTTGCAAAACTGGCTTTAGAGAAATACCTTTCCATGGAAACAGCAAGTGCTGATATTTGTGTCGCTCTCAGGATAATTTCCCCCAACTGTCTTACTGCATTTTCTAAATTATGAGCACTTTAGAAAAATTTTACTTGATCTTTTTTTCTAATCTATGTCCATCAGCTCTTTACTGAATTTATTTATTCGTGAAAATGTTTCACATATAATAGACTGAGAACAACTTGTTTTCTCCTGGTTCCTTGTGAACACATTATAAGTTCAATTTATTGTTTACGTTAAAATCACCATTAATTGTCCCATACTAATTTTATTCTAGACATTAGTAAATTACAAGGACTCATGCAGATCCTTATAGAGCCATAACATTTTTTTCTGATAATAGAAGGAGTTTCTTTAAAAAGAAGTGTCTAAAATATAGATGCAATGGTGATATACTGAATTAAAGATTTCTGCTGTTTCCTCATTTCAAGGTGTTTCAGATAAAATCTCTAGTATGCAAATCTAGGTGGCAAGTAAACATCTATTTCTTAACCAAATAAATCTCCATCATTTATGAAGGGAGATTCACGTATTTGAAATACATGCTTATATCACACACTAAGTGGGTCTATATAGTGACCTGCTAAAACTCAATGGGAGAAAAATTTCTACACACAAAATATTAATCAAATTACCTCTTGTTTCTGCTGCTGTGGTAACTTCCTATTATATTTATTATAACATGATACTTGATATATTTTACGTATTATGTTGTGTTGATTTTTTTTTAACTATCTACTGCTAAGATCGAAAAGTGAGTTTAAAACTTAAGAAAAATCGCTTTTACTTTATACAGTTCTGTATTTGATTTTCAAAGTTCATATTAAGGGCTTTTGCAGTAACTTACTATTACAACTTTAGCGTGATTTAAGAACAGAACACATATTGCAAGTCCTACTGGCAGATTACTGTACTTAGGTGAAAGGGGCTGAGGAATGAAGCAAGATTCAGATGGAGAAGTAAACGTTGATTCGAATAAGATCAGATTCCCCGGACAGCTTCTGGAACTGCCTTGGAGTAAGTATATTATATGTAGCTTCACAGACATCAGTCAAAACTCTCACCAGGGGCCAGCCCCATTGCCAAGTGGTTAAGTTCGTGTGCTCTACTTCAGAGGCGCAGGATTTCGCGGGTTCGGATCCTGGACATGGACATGGAAATGCTCACCAAGTCATGTTGAGGTGCCGTCCCACATAGCACAACCAGAGGCACCCACAACTAGAATATACAACTATGTACTGGGGGACTTTGGGGAGAAGAAGAAGGCGGAGGGGAGATTGGCAACAGTTGTTAGCTCGGGTGCCAGTCTTCAAAAAAAAAAAAAAAGTCTCACCAAAGGGACTAAGTCCAGAAGAGAAGAGCATGATTTATTCCTTGTAAAACTGACAGAACATTCTTGTGAGCATCTGTGAACAACTCCATGGATTTACCATGAAGGGAGATGATGTAGCTGGGGCTGGAGACACTGTTGGCAGATGGACCTGATAACTAGCCTGATCAGACTATTACTGGTAGTGGGACCTCATTTTTACCCCTAATCTGGTAAAATGGGGGAATATATCACATATATCATACATGCATACGCATATGAATCACATGCATACACACACCTCACATTTGCCTGTATTTGCACACACATTACAGATTCTGGCATCAGTTTCCTTGTAGGAAAAACTAGGAAGCACGAACTCTTCTGGAATTGAATTGGGTATGTATTTTGGGTGTGTTAGACACTGTTAGAGCCCTATTTGAATTCACTGTCCCTTTCACTATGCTCATGACCACTCCCGACTGCCGGTATCTGCATGCATTCCAGAGGCCTCCTTTTTTTACCTAAATTGTGGGAAGCCACTCTGCATCTAGATGAATGTTTGGAGAAATTGATAACCCATGAGAGCAGTCATCAGCCCATGCTTGTTATAAGTTGAAGTGTAAATGCTCCAGCTTCTTCATCCCTTGGGAGGAGATAAATCTTAGGTACACCAACTCCCAGGGTTTCCCAGAAAAAATATGCTTCAGTTGCTCACTGTGCTAGCCGGATAAATGATGCGCCCTTTATTAGTCAGCTCAGGCTGCCATAACAAAACACCACAGATGAGATGACTTAAACAACAAACATTTATTTTCTCACAGTTCTGGAGGCAAGCCCAATCAAGGTGCCAGCAGGACAGGTTTCAGGCGAGGCTGTCTTCCTGGCTTGCAGATAGCCACCTTCTCGCTGGGTCCTCAAATGGCGTTTCCTCTATGCTCGCGCAAAGAGAGATAGAGAGTTCTGGGGTCTCATCTTCTTCCTGTAAGGACACTAGTCCTATTGGATTAGAGCCCAACTCTTATGACTTTGTTTAACTTGAATTGCATCCTTAATGGTCCTATCTCCAAGTATAATCATGTCGGGATTAGGGCTTTGACCTGTGAATTTTAGGAGTACACAATTCAGTCCTTAACACACCATTTAACAGCTTCTTCCCTTCTGTGTATCACATCCTGACCCCCACCCCCACTCCCCAAAAACAAATCTACTTTCACTAAATATGTTGTCTAAGAATGTTTATGGAAGAGCTATGCTAAGACTTCGGTCATAAATGATTAAAACAGTTCCTAGGGTCAAGTGAGGGTAGGTCCAGCCATAGAAAAAATGTAAGAATCAAATGCTTACATTTGAGTTACTTGACACAAGATTTCTTGTTTTAATCTGCCTTATATTCTATCTGTAGGTTTATCCATCTATTTTTCTATCTATCATCTTTCTATCTTGACAGGGTTACTTTTGCAAACATCAAAGCCACACAGAATTCTCCAAGATAGTTCCCTTCAAAAAGATTCTTTATAAATAAATTATAGGCAGGAGGCTGAAGTTTCCGACTGTTATTAAGGCTCCATTCAGAGTAAAATTTGATTTTTTCTGTTTTGATGGCAGCACCTCAGCAGGATTCCAAGGCAGCGATTTTTGCAGAGCCAAATCATTATTCAGGAGTCAGATTTATTTCGAAGGCACACCAAGAATCCTCAACTCTGAGCGGTGGCATATCTCACTCCAATTAGGGGAAGCAGGAAGCACTCCTTTCCCTCATGGCCATGCAGAGATGGAGTTACTCCTGGAGAGGAGGAAGAAAGAGGATGGAAGTCCAATGTACTGATGATGAATTTCTAAGGAAACATTCTTCATGAATCTTACATATGAAGCTGAAAAGTAGCATGTCTAATTAGGGCCTTGTGACTGGAAATAAAAGGAAATGTGGAGTTCACAGGAATCTTTTTAGGACACCCTGAGGTCATGAGTCTCCTAAGTTTTCACAGTGAACTTTGTGGGGAGATCTATGAACTAAGGCTCTGAAGACAAAAATTTAAGGCATAGCTCTTCTGCTAGTTGCATGACTTTAAATCATACCGTCTTCTTGGGCCTCAGTTTCTTTGTGTGTAATTGAAATTTATCTCTTCAAGCAACCGGAAGAGAGAAAGTATGAGTACTAGGACAACTGAAAGGAATGATGCACCTGAAATCCTTAAATGGTGGCTGGATGAAATAACTCAGTGATAAAATTGCTAATGATGTTATCTATAGGTATCACTATTTAGTATTTAAAAAATGGTCTTTTGTGAGAAAGCCACATCATCTCTGTGGTATCACTCCCAATTAGGCATATCCATAAATTAATATTACTCAATTTAATCGTGAGAAAATTCAGGCAAACCTATATTGAAAGTTATCCTACAAAATAACGGACAAGTACTGTTCAAAACATCCAAGGTCATGAAAGACAAGGAAAGTGTGAGGAACTGTCACAGATAGAGAAAGCTGGGGAGATAAGATAACTAAATGAAATTAGGATCCTGGATTAAATTCTGGAACCGAAGAAGAACATTAATGGAAAAACTGGTGTAATCAAAATAAAGTCTGCATTTTAGTTTTATTTTTTTTAAAAGCCATATAGAGACAAAAACAAACATAAACAGTTTTGACCCTCAAAAGGAGTCAAATAATCAACCTAGTGCTGTTGCTACAGTGTTAGGAGCTGTGGGGACTCATTTCACTACAAACTTTCTGTGCAGCTTTGGGCTATTTGTTTTCATTACATGAAATCTTATGAGTTTCTTGATTGATATATATATTAAATTCAAGAATTAATTCTGCAAAAAACTTCTTAGTAATAACTTGGTTTCTAGTAACGATACTTGAATAACTACCAACAAAGGCAAGAAAATAATTTATCCCCTACATTCTTTTCTCAATATGCATTGCCCATTAAGCAGGTCCTAGATGAATAATATGTGAATCAGTAGAACAATCCACTTGGATTATCCTGGATCGTGCTTGTGTGTGCATAGCATTATCGCCACCATTACTCTCAATATCATCAGGACTTTAAAATTTCAAAAATTGGAAGTGTCATATGAAAAACCATTTTCCTTCTCTGAGCCTCAGTTTCCCCTTTGGTAAAATCAACGGGTTTTATTCAAAGTTGTCTAAGTGTAACATTCCAAAGTTATTTCTTGTTAAAGAATGATTAGCATCGCCAAGCGTGGGTATAGAGATGTATTAATTTGAGCTACTGCTTTAAAGAATCCATAATATATGTAGTATGGGCAAGAAAAATAGGGCAGCAAAAAATGATCACCTGGGGAATATTGATGATCCCTTTGATAAGTCCTCGTTTTAATTAGAATGTCCTGTTTCAATCTATAATACATTTAACCTCTGAAATTCAATTTCCCAAGGTTCTTGGTTAGGATGCTCCTATTCAAGGCTGTGACACAGGACGGAAATCTCAGCTGGTGTGAAGATGCTTTTGTAGGAATACATATGTGAAGAAAGATAAACGGAAAAAAAGTACCAAGTAAAGACAAGTGCTTCATTGTTTTTCTTTTTTTATTTTCAAGAAAATACTGAGCTTAGGTGGAAAATATATTTTTTAGTACTCCTTACATTTTCCATAGCCCATCACTGCCTTTTCACCAAATGTCTAACAACTGAAGATGGGAAAAGTTTGAATTAATCTGTCAGGGCCCACTTGTAAAGCAGTCGTGTCTCAGTTCTATAATAGGAACACAGCTGCTTTTTTCTCATGGAAATGAGATTTTCAAGTCTCAAAAAAAAATGCCCGGCAACTTTAAAGGAGAAAATACAGAATATTTATAAGTGCATGGTGCTTTTAGAGTGGAAATACTTTTATTAGAGGAGAGCACACTTTTCAGATATCTATTCTAAAAATAAACATTCCAATTTTCCAATCACAAAGATGTGTCTCAACGTGTTGGCCCCAGTCATAGTGAGAAATTACAGTTTCCTTCTGTTTACTGTTTATGTCTGAATCGTGTAAACATGATCATAAATAACCTAATTTGTGTTTGTACATGGAATATGCATGATTTTGAATATTCGTTTCATGCATGCTGTAATAAACTGCTACTTTTGCTGAGTGTGTGTTTATAAAGATTATTCCGTTCTACTAAAGAACAGATTTTTCGAGAAAATGAAAACTTGTCATTTAAGATAGTATTAAAAAAAGTCAGGAGACATGCAAAGGGATAAAAATAAACAAACCAAATACCGATCAAAACTAAGGAGAGAAAACAGGGGAAGAGGAAAAGAGGAAGTTATCCTGAGAGTTACATCCGAACAGACTCCCAGAGTACATGAAATGCTGGTGGTTGACACATATACTATTTTTTAAATATACTGTTACTGATTGAAGTCTGGATGGCAGAATAGGAGGAACATAAATTTAAATCAAGGGACCTGGTTTTGAATCAAATTTTGTTGTTAATTGCTTTGCACTTTGTAATTAGTTAGAAGATGAGTCATTTTGACACTCATTTGTCCCCAACAAACCTGAAATCCTCTGAATTTTCATGACGTAAGGTATGACCATGGCAGGATAAAACAATATCTTCAAATTGTGTTCAAACATTTGTGTTATTTTAGAGTAAGCATGCTGAAAGGGCCATCGATTTACAAAAGAGAGACATTCATTTACTCAAAATAGAGTAATTGAGCACATACTCTGTTCTAGACACTGTTCTAAGAGGAAATACAGCAATGTATACAACAGTCTCTGCTCTCGGAGAGCTGCTATTCTGGTTGGGAGTGAGACAGACAATAAATACACTAATAAACAGACATGTCCATTAATAAGTATTATGTTGAAAAATCCAACAGGGCAAGGTAAAACACCAAGATAAGAGCATGACTGTTCCATTTATTGAATACTTATAATGTGAAGTTATTTCATATACATTTTTTTCAATCCCAATAGTCACAAAAATTAACATCATTTCCATTTCACAGAAGACTGTAGATACCGAAATGTATCTTTGTCAAAGTTTCACAGTGCAGAAATGCAAAGTGGGTATTCATACTGGTATCCTGGCCACAGAGTCTTTTTCTACAACATGACACAATCCCATTGACCTCACAAGTACTAGGAATAATTTTTTCACAGAAAACAATTCCCTGACCCTTAACCTCCTTTGATTTACAACGGCAGGAAGCATTCCAGCAGATATCTGCCAGGAAGATAAGAACTGTTTTTTAAAACACATTTCTAAATCAGTACTTCTATACAAGAAAAACATCACATGTCCAGAATGGTTAATCTGTGCTACATTCAGTAAATATTTAGAATGCCCCTACTCTAGTACCAGGCACTGCTCCAGACAACTGAGGTGCTGCCACGCACAAACGCATTCTGGTACGATGGTCACTGCACTTGCTGCACAGGGCATCTGGAAGTGGATAACCACAAGGTAACAGACAAGCAAAAATAGTGTGATGGAAGAGGTGTTATAGAATATAGGAGGTGTACCTAACTTGAATTTGGAGATCAAAATCGTAAGGGATAAAGTTAATTGAATATCACTGTGTTGGAAATTTGTACATACCTTTATGTCTATTCTTAAACTGGTACCAATTAGCTACTGAGAACATTGAAGTCAGTCTTCTAATAAGTGCAAGGTAATTTAATGGCCTCAAGTCCATCAACTCTTAACTAGTACTTTCTGGCTGTGTCCTTGAGTAAATAATTTATTTTCTCTAAATAATAGGTTCTTCATCTGTTTTAAGAGGCTGGTAAAACACACTCAGATTTCTTTGTAGTATTGGATGTGAAATGACAGAGAGAGAATGGATGTGAAATAACTTAGTGAGTCATGATATTTATACGTTATTATAATTCACTATAAAGACTATCAAGTACAATTTGATCAATTTAATATACCTATAAATGAAGAGAAAACTAGTTAGCAAGTCATTACATGATATATACCATATATCTGATGTTGAGGGAGAAGGCGCTATGAGAGATGTCATTCCAGAGCAGACAGTCAATGGATGGATTTGACTGGGTTGGCTTCAAGTGTAGAGTGTACATATGACACTGCACTGAAAACATTTATAAGGCAAATTGGCTTGATTTGTACCATGTGCCCTGAGCACTTCTTTTCTTTGTATAACTTTCCAGAGCTATTCCACTTTACCTCAGGGTAGTTTTGACAGCTTCAATGATGACTACATCATAGATAATTAGAAATGTAAGCTTTTGCCTTTTCCTATTTTCTATGTAACGTGTATTAAACTTCCAGGCTTACTTTCTTTTGAGGTATGGATACTGAATCATGGTGAAAAATACAATATGAATTATTAAGATAAATAGTGTAGAAGCGCTCAACACGCAACTTAACATTTGCTACATGCTTATTATATGCCATACTGCCTTAGTCAGCTCAGGCTGCTATAAAAAGTACCATGAGCTGGGTGGTTTGAACAACAGAAATGTATTTCTCAGAGTTCTGGAGACTGGGAAGTCCAAGAACAAGGTTCTGGCAGGTTCAGTGTCTGGTGAGAGCCTGATCTAGTTCATAGACAGCCACCTTTTCATGGGTGTCCTCATATGGTGAGAAGGGGTGAGAGAGCTCTCTGGGGTCTCTTTCATAAGGGCATTCATTGCATTCATGAGGGTTCCACCTTCATGACCTAATCACCTCCCAAAGGCCCAACCTTCACACTGGCAGTTGGGATTTCAACATATGAATGTTGGGGAACACAAACACTCCATCCATAATACGCGCTCTCTGTTGTGCTAGTTTGGGTTCCCCTAGAAGCAGACTCTGAGACAAGGACTAAAGCACAAGTGGTTTAATTGAGAGATGACTCTAGGAAATGTACGTATGGGAATAGAGAAAAATGTGACAGAGAAAGCAAAAAAACCTACGAAAGGTATGTTGTCAGCAAATTACTACTGAGGGCTTAATTTCCCTGGGGAAGCTGGAAGACAATACAAAACAGCACTTTAGATGTATCCCACCCAAGGGAGAGAGAATTGGGTTTTTAAAGGCCAGCTCCCAAAAGTCACAGTACAGTCCTGCTGTTGAGGAAGGAAGCATACACTCTGCCCATTTTCAGGCAGAAAAGACTCAGTAGTGAGTTAAACCATCAGGCAAGGAACAGTAAATGCTGGTAGCTGGAAGTTGAACAGTCATTCCCCAAAATGGTAAGGGATGTGAATTTGTCACTGACAGCAACTTTACACATATTACGTAATAAATTTTCATAACTCCATGCAATCAGTATTATTCTCACTCCTACTTTATAAATAAGGAAACTGATGTTCAGAGAAGTTAGTTAATTTGCTCACAGTCACACAGGTAGTAAGCAAAGATGCTGGGTTCCAAACCCTGAATGTCATCCTGCTTCAGTGCTCCAATTCTTGACCTTTCATCTACATTCCTTACTTGGCAGCTAGTGAGTTGGAAAAGTTGGCTCTCTCTGGGGCTAATTGGAAGAAGCTATAAATTAAAATATGCGAAGAGCCTGCAATAGTTTTTGAAAATGGATTTAGAAATAAATGAATCTCTAAAATGGGGTAGTATAAACCTCTATGTCTCTCGCTCTCTTTTTTTGTTTTTAAAGATTGGCACCTGAGCTAACAACTGTTTTCAATCTCTTTATTATTATTATTGTTTTACTTTTCTCCTTTTTTTCTCCCCAAATCCCCCCCAGTATATAGTTATATATTTTTGTTGTGTGTCCTTCTTCTTGTGGCATGTGGAATGCCACCTCAGCATGGCTTGATGAGTGGTGCCATGTCCGTGCCCAGGATCCGAACCAGCAAAGCCCTAGGCCGGAGAAGCAGAGCTCACGAACTTAACCACTCTGCCACAGGGCCGGCCCCTCTCTCTCTTTTTTAATGTCCTTAAATATTTGTTGCAGTGGGCTGACGTTACAGTCATGTTTTGTGTATGCATGTGTGGGGGACATCAAAGTGGGACATGCCTAACATATATAAACTTTGGGAAAATTTTACTCTTAGAGCCATCATCTATTCCTAAGACGCTAATGAACATTGTAAGTTCAATAAATTCTCCTTAGCTTTGACAATCTGAACTGGAACTCGACACTGGATCTCAGGAAGCCATAGCTTTTAAGGAGAAGGAAAAATTCAAATAACAACAGAATACAGAACTACAAAAGGTAGAGAGGAAAAGAAAAGTCACTCCAGGTGATAAAATTTGATATGAGGATATTTGTGGGAGCAGGACACTGCAGAGTGCTTTCTAAGGATATGAGCAAAACAGTTTTATAGAATGGAATTTATGAGAAATATGGGATTCAAGGTCAAAATGCTATATTAAGGCCAGATTGTGGGGCCTGCTGCTTGCCAGGCTTAGAAGTTTGAATTTTACCTCATCGCTTAGGACATAGAGAAGACATTGCTTCCATAAATAAAAGGGAAGCATTTATTTCCTAGCCGTCATCATAGCAGAATTATTGGTTCTGTTACATCAGCACTGATATTGTCTTTCTGGCTTGTTTGTTTTTATTTATTTCGTAAAATAATCCAGTTCATTGAAAACAAATAGAAATAACCAAATCAAAAAATAAAATCCCTATATGAATCTACTCCACACACAGTCACGGTTTAGTTTATCTTCCAGACAAATACATACATATACGTATAACACACCTGCACACAGTCTTAGTAAACAAGCTACTTCTTTGTAATTCTGCATTTCTTCACTTAACATAAAATGAAGATATTTACTTGAAAGACTCATCAATCTAACTCATCAACTTATTTATATAGATATTGGTGAAAAAATAATTAAAAAATCCATAATCTGACTATAGTTAGAAAAATAATATTTATATTTTTGATAGAAGCTAAATTTCCCCAAACCTATTCCATCCCACCTCCATAAGGTAAACCCTGGTTGACAAATTGATATGCATCATTCCTCCTTTTTAGAAAATTAAATGTATGTTATATATAAAAACAATGTAATATGATATCAAAATGTACACCCATTAAAACCTATACATATATGTGCACATGCACATTTTTATATGCACACACATATATTATTTTAATGAAATTGCAATCATTTCATATTCATAGGACTGAAATTTGCATTTTTTATTTAACACATAACGGAAAAGATATACCTCATTCTTCTTAATGGATCAATAGTACGGATGCAATCAGCCACTTTTTCTATCGTTGAAAATGAAAGTTTCTTCCTTAGTTTGTTTTTGAGTCATGTTTATTTTATGAATTCATAATGTCTTTTAGCTATGAATATAATATGAATACACTTCTATTTATTTGCCCAAACCTCTAGTCCAAATTGTGCCTTCAACACTGAATTTTCTGGATGACATTCCATCTGACCAAATCTCCAAACAAATTCTGTAGCCTAACACTCATCTGTTTATCCACCAACCACATTTTTTTAAGATTAAATACCTAGTATGTGCCAGAAACTGTGCATGCTGTTAAGGATTCAAGCATGTTTAACACTGAATTCCTGCTCTCAAGGATTTTGGCAACAGCAAGTTGAAAACATAATGAACTCTACCGCCAACTTTCAAATGCTTCTGTGAAGGCTTAGTTTTGTCCCTGACACAACCTAGACTCATTTTTCCCTATGATTCAGACATATCTCAGATTATTGAAGAACTGCTGGTATGTACATACATCATATATCTTCTATATGATCGACAGACTCAGGGTTTTTTTGTAAAAAAAAAAAAAAAAACCCTAAAACAGAGATCTACAATGAGCATAATGATTGGTCTGAGGCAAATTAGAGTCTGATTGTATGGTAAATCTGAAGACAGTAAAATTTCAGCCTCTGTAGTGTTGTGTCTCAAAGTCTGATGTTACAAAACTCTTGCTTCAAATCCCAACTCCACTACTTTTCAACTGTGGAACTTTTAACAAGGCATTTAACTTCCTTGTGCCTCAGTTTCTCTATCTATAAATTTATGATTTTAAAATTCCATATCTCGTAGAGCTGTTGTAAGGCTTAAATGAGAAAATGCAGTCCATGTACTAATCATAGTGCCCAGGAAGAATCACACAGAGTAAATATACAAATAAGCTCAATAAATCAAATAAGCTCAATAAATTTTAGCTATTATTTGATTAGTATTTATTTTATTCATGTTTTCTTATGGGATCATACTTGATTTTTAACTCAAATGGGCAAAAATTATTAAGGAACAAGTACAAGTAAAAACGTTGAGTTATGATAATCTCCAGGGACCTTGAGAGTCAGACAGAATCAGTAGTGGTTAATGTGGTCTCTTCCTGGACAATTGTGTCAGGAGTCCTCAGGAAGACCCCCAGGTTCAGAGATTCACTAGGAGAGCTCACAGGAATCAGTATATAATTACACTCATGACTATGATTTATTGAAGTGAAAGGATACAAAGTGCAATTAGCAAAGGAAAAGGCACATGGAGCAAAGTCCAGAGGAATCAGTGCAAGCTTCCAAGAATCTTCTCATGGTGGAGTCACACCAGATACACTTAATTCCTCAAACAAGGAGTCATGACCACACATGTGAAATGTCCACAAGGGAAGCTCATTACAGACGCATCACCAGAGTTTTTATTAGTGGCTGGTCACACAGACACCCTCTGCCTCCCAATGTACCAAAATTTGGGACCCCAACTGAAAAGCAGGTATTCAGCATAAACCATCGTGTTTGCACAGTTTAAGCATCGTGAGCTATATTTATCAGTTCTGGGAATGATAGGGAATCTAAGTTCCCAGACACCAGCCGAGGGCCAACCCTACAAAGAAGCCTTTCTAAGGAAAGCAGTCTCCGATATGCTGAGTTATCTCTTTTCTGCATAGCAATGAAAAATAAAAATACTGACAATGAAGACACAATTGCCTATAACAGCAAAGCCACAATGAAAGTAGCAATATTTGCAACAGTAGTGATGATATATGGCATGTAATATCTGCACTTATCATAAAGTTACTCCCCCCTCAAACTTATTCCAATCCACTGCCAGGAGGTTACCTCCACACTGGGGAACTAGAAGTGAGGCCAAAGATGAGTGTTCCCAGTCTTGAGCATTCTGAAAGTCCATAGCAACAGTCTCTTCATAGATGTTGGCACTTTCAGGAGCATCTTTCTCACCAGTTTTTTTTCTTTTTGGCTTTTGACAGCTTTAGCCTAGGAATCATCAATAGAGATGACACGTGGGTCCCAAGGCAGTTGTGCCTTTGATAGGCATTTACTCTGACCAAGTCACACTTGGATAGAGTGGGAAAGAAGGAAAATTATGGCTACAATTGGGCCGCCAAGGGTAGGTTGGAGATTAATATGAACCAATTCATTTGATGGTCTAAGACTGGATGAGAGATACCAAGGAGCACTGGAGTTCCTGCAGAACTGGTGAAATGCATTTTTGTATATGCCCTTTTCCCTGGTTTTGTACATTATTAAACAAAATTATATTGAACACGAGTGTCAGTCAAACACATATTTGAAATAAAACAATGAATCAGACAGAAATCTCTGCCTTCATGCAGTTTATATTCTGGTAAATAGAGATCTTAAACTTGTTCCGAGTTTGCTAAACAGATCTTTTATACCTTTATTCAAATCATATAAAATTCTCAAGGGAACAAAGCTAAGGATAATCACTGAATTCTTCCTCTAGAAAACTCTTGTCTGTTTAAGACAAAAGGATTGCCAAATCTGCTTCAAATAAAATAAAAATAATATCCCACTTTCATCTCACTATGTTAACTCCACGATGAAATACTACTTCCTTCATCCAAAAAAGGTACTGGAGGAGTTTGGCAAGACTTGCTCTTAAACAGTCCACTTAGTTCTTCAGTGATCACTAATTCCACTCCATCTGAGTCAATTCAGTTTATCGGATATTTCTTAAAGATCTATATCAGAGACGTCACATATTCTAAAAATTCAAATACAATATTTATTTAATTGCCTACTCTCGATGGTGCCAAAAATCTGCAATTTATGATATGAGTTATTTTCTTCTCTTTAAAAAATCGGGACAGTTTCTCACCTTTATAGCTCCTGGCACTTCTCCCTTCCTTTAGGATTTCTCAATGTGCAATGACAGCTGTTCAGATATCACATCAGCAGTTTCCTTCAGCATCCAGATATGTGACTCCTGACTCTGCTGTATAAATTAACGTGTGATTGCAGATTTCGTGTAACTATGGCCTTCAGAGCCATCACATCCAATGACATCCCCTATCATTGGTTACCAATAAATTTAATCAGCAATATCTCCATGATAAATTTGTTTCATCCAAGAGTGAATTTATATCATTCATGGGAGAGGTCCTCTGAAGTTTTTAATTCACTATCAGGACCATGTAGTTTGTTTGGGCCTAATATCTGTTGCTGGGGCAACAAGCAAGGAAAATATAATTCACGTGTGACAAGCTGAAATAGGATGTCAACAGATTTTTACAAGTATACTGTCAAACATAATTGGAAGCAATGTGGCAGAGCTGTTGATTCTTGAGAAGTGACATCTGCAAAGAGGCTACTAGTCAATCTCAAGCCACGCGGCTCTGCTAGAGCAAGAAAAGGCAAAAACGTCCTACAAGGGAAAAAGACAGACCTTTAACGACAGGAGGGCCTGGGAAACCATAGTTATTTTGGGGTCAATTGCTGTAGGCACAGAAAACACAAAGGTCTCAAAGTCATATATCCGTCATATCTTTGGCACATAGCCATTACCATTACCGGCATTTTGGGATTGGTAAAATGAGTATTTAGCAACTGACTTTCAAATGACATAGAACCATGCACACACACATATAAATCTTTGGAGTATGGTTTTGAATTATAATCGGGAAAATTCCAAACTATACTGAAAAGTCCTGGACAGAATAGAAGAACCGGGTGCTTTTCCAAGCTTTTCTACTTACAATGGGATCTTAGGTAAATATAGTGTTAGTCACGTTTACAGTCCCTTTTCAAAACAAGACATAGTCATGAAAGCTCCTGTGACTTAAAGGGGAAAAGAAAGACAGACAGAAATGAGCTAAAGAGAGGAAAGGATGTAACAAGCAAAAACAGAAAGAAAGACATCGACGTTTGAAAATTATTGCTATGGAATTACCTAGCTCCCAGTAAGAACTTTATGAATATGTAATACATATTTATTGATTTTAGATGATCTTGAGACCAATAAGAGATGTTAAATATTAAAACAAAACAGCATATTTGAAGGTTCATGAATCTGAGTTGTGCTAAATACAGACTAGAACCTGCTTTGGTTGTGGATTTGTTATTACTGTTGAAAGAATTTTGAGGCTCTTATAAGTACAATTGGCAAATAATGCTGTGAAAACAAATGGATTTCTCAGTGGATGAATTATCATTAATGGGGTAATAAACACAAGATGGCAGACTGAACCCACTTCCTTACCTCGCTACTCAACAAAAAGCAATCAATGTAAGCATGAAAACCATTTTTGGATTTTTTAATAATAGTAACATTATTAGAAACTACTCGTTTGTGCAGCTTTTATCCTTAGCAGATCTGGGGTTCACGGACACTCTTTTATGCTAACTGATCCTTTGCTTAGTTTCAGGTTTTCCATCCCTGGTAGTTATTTTCTAGCCACCAATGTTTACATAACCTTAACTAGTAATATGCTGAAGATCCTTTTTAAAGGGTGTAAATTTGACTCCATAATTTGTTCATTGTGCTTGGTTTTAGCATTCTAACCATGTCTTGGTTAGATATGACTGCTTAAGCTCACTTATCAGGTGACATTCTGCTCCCTCCTCACTGGAGGATGAAGGATGTAAGAAGAAAGAGTGAAGACGTATAGGGAAGGAAACGAGAAAGGTAAGCTTAAAAGTGGAATGTGAGCCTATCTCCATGAAGGGATTTATGGCCAGATCAGTTTTGAGATTAGAGGTGACTGAAGTTTTTACACAAAAGGATTTTCAGCTCAAAACTCCATCACAAATTACTCAATATAATTTGACTTTCTTTGTTTATATACTTAAAAACAGACACACACAAAACTACCATTTCTTAGTTATTTCTCTTTTGTGGACTTCTATCTGCTTACACAATGTCCACTTTTAAAAAAATGACTATTAGTTATACCAATTGTCCAATGTGTAACAGAGCAGCTGAAAACATTCTTTCTGGTGTGTGAAATCAGTAGGAAGTGCATGTTCACACACTCCACACAGCTTCCTAATCACTTTTTAGAAGGGCTACTCCCCTAAATGCCATCTTTTAGAGGCATAGAGTTAGTGATTTCTAACTTGAGTGTCTGCTTCAGGTCTAAACAGACACACATGAAACACATTCTCAATCCCTTAAAGAAAGAAACATGAATCACCAAGCATTTGAGGAAAACCAATGCACAAAAGGTAGGATTAAAATGAAAAAAGATATTAAAACCAAAAGAAACAGGTAATTCATGGGCAAAACCAAAATTGAGACATCTACACATAGTTTTTAATATAAATGGAATCATGCTGTATATACATGATTTGCAACTTTTTTTGTTTGTTTGCTTTTGCTTAACACCTATGAATGGAGAGCTACACTATGCTGCAGGCTCCAAGAATCAGCTACTAGATTTTCCTTCTGTGGCAACAGGTCATAGATCTTCCATCCTATTCTTTGTCACCTATTGATTTAAACCTCACAGGTTTCTGGACAGCCTAGGGATTGAATGCTTGAGGTTAGGTGTCCAATTCTGACCAAACCAATGGTCATTTCTTGATTAAGGGTCAGAATTAGACTACTTCCCTCACTAGAGGTCCGGATATATATTGTAAACAGAAAAGGATTTATATCATTGTTTATAAGATCATATATTAAACTTTCTGCTTTAAAACGTTCATTTTTAAAACAATTTCTGAAATTCTTGATTTTTTTATTTTTTTCTTCCATCCTTGCCCTCTCTCCATTATCATACCCAAGTAACCAATATTAACAGCCTGTGCAAATCATTCTATATCATTTCTTATGTTAGCATAATCATAGACAACACACACAGGCACACACTCATTGAATTTTTCCATTAAAAGATTTTCAAAAATGCTATTTTATATATACGTGATTGACATTATAATTTTTTTTTTGTTTTTTAATGAGGAAGATTGCTCTGAGCTAAAATTTCTTGCCAATCTTCCTCTTTTTGCTTGAGGAAGATTGCCACTGAGCTAACAGTTTTACAAATCTCCCTCTGTTTTTTGTATGTGAGATGCTGCCAGACCATGACTTGATGAGCAGTGTGTAGGTCTGTGCCCAGGACCTGAAACCGTGGACCCCGGGCTGCTGAAGCAGGGCATGCAAAATTAACCACTACACCACTGGGTTGGTCCCTATAAAATATGGCTTTTAACATAAGGGAAATGGCCTTGTCATTCCCTTTGTTGAAAATATTGTAAATTGCTATAGTCTTTTGAGAAGGTAATTTGGGGACATTTATCAAAAATTTTAAAATACATATATCCACCAATGGAGTAATTCTAGGTATGTGCTCTAGAAAAATACTTATAAATGGTCCTAAAAAAGAGAGAGAGAGTACAAGCATGTCAACTGCAGCATCACTTCATTAGTGAAAATTGTGTATGTGGTAGAATCATCTTAAAACTTATTCAATTAAAAAATGGTTAAATGAATGTGAATATTCATGATAAGAGTTTCTATTCAGCCAGAGCCAACTTCAACATTAGGCTCAATGCCTAGGGTGCAGACAAATATTTTAATTTTAATTTCTTTGAAAATCATAAAAAATATAAATATAATAATAATTATATAATTATTTCATCCTAGATTATATTCTGTTTTATCCTAATCTAGTCATAAAAGATCACTTTTAACATTGTTTTAATGTAGAAAGGGCCCATGAAAGTCTTACTTCGGCTCTTCATTCAGCTATTAAAAGCAATGATACGTACTTACATAAGCTGCAATGTTAAAATTTCAAAGGCAACCTGTTGAATTCAAACAATAATATTTTGAACAATATAAATAGCGTTCCACAAATTATACTTCCACAAAGTATGCTTTTATATGTAAAGTATATAAATATAGAACCCATCTGCAAAAATGCATATCTAGCTTAAAATAGGGGATATTTTTTACTAAGAGGCATGGCTTGAAGGTATGTGTGTGAAGGGGCCTTTTAATTTGTCTTTATATTCTTTCTTGAATTGTTTTACAACAGGGATGTTAACTTAAAATATGTTCTAAAAAGTTTTCTCTAGAATGTACTATTCTGGTCACTTTTGTGCATAACACATTAAATCGTAGGTTAGTGGCTTAAAACATGTCTTATGTTCTCAAATTCTGAAGGTTAGCAACTTGGGGAGAGTACAGCAGAGACATCTTTTCTCTGCTCCATGATGTCTGTGGTCTCAGCTTGAATGAATTAAAGACTGGCCATAAGTTGATGGCTGGGGGCTGGAATTATCTGACATGTCTGGTGCCTGGGACCAAATGAATTGAGAATGAGGTCTGCTGACTGTAGAGCATACATGTGATCTCACTATGCCACTTGGCTTTCTCACAGAATGGCAGCTTCAGGGCAGTTGGACTGTCTAAGTAACAGCTGGGGCTTCAAGTGTGAGTGTTGCAATGGATAAAGCAAAAGTTCCATCACCTTTTAGGATCAAGCCTTGGAAATTGCAACATCACTTCTGCCATATTCAAAGTAGTCATAAACCCCTGACCTCATTCCCCAAATCTTGAACTTCACACTATAAAAAAGCATGTGTGATGTTGTCATGGCCATCTTTTATAGAAACAACTTGCCACAGTCTGCCCTCTGGTCATAAAAATTTACGTCCGTCCAACATACAAAATACACTCATGCTTTGTGCTAACACTCCAAAAGCTTTTGTTCCATTATGGCATCAGCTGTAAGTCTAGAATCCCATAATCAAAATCAGGTCCATAACCAGATGAAGCTCCTTCTGTGTGACAGCTCCAGGATAGTTTCTATCGATTTAAAGATCTGTAAACTAAATAATCAACAAAGTGAAAAGATAACCCACAGAATGGAGAAAATATTTGCAAACCGTGTATCTGATAAGAGGTTCATTTCAAAACATATAAGAAACTTCTACAACTCAATAGCAAAACAAAATAAATAACATGATTAAAAAATGGACAAAGGACTTGAACAACATTTCTCCAAAGAAAACTTTCAATTGGCCAACAGGTGTATGAAAAGGTGCTCAATATCACTAATTATTAGGGAAATGCAAACTAAAACCACAATGAGATATCACTTCATACCTCTTAGGATGTCTGTTATTAAAAAAAAGAAAAAGAAAAGCATTGCTGAAGATGTGGAGAAATTGGTACCCTTATACAATGTTGGTGGGAATGCAAAATGGTGCAGCCACGTGAAAACAGTATGAAAGTCCTTCAAAAAATTAAAAATAAATCTAGCATTTTATCCAGCAATCCCACTTCTGGGTTTATATCCAAAAGAATTAAAATCAGGATCCAGAAGAGATATCTGCACCCTCATATTCATTGAAGCAATATTCACAATAGCCAAGATATGAAAACAACCCAAAAGTCCAGCAGATGAATAAAGAAAGAAAATGTGAAGCTACATGGCAGAGTGAGCTGTTTCCTTTATCTCTTCCCCTTTGAACTACAACTAAATGAGCATTCATTGACTAATGGAGGATATCCAAACAGCACAACAGGACGCCTGAGAGACCCACACAGCTATACATTTGACAGTGGATAGACTGTGTCCCCCAGGAAGTAGGGGAGGTAGGTGAGCACTCTCTAAACCTTCCCTGGCAGCCCTGTCATGCACGCAAATTCTTCCCCTGCTGACAAGAGTGCCCATAGTGCCACTACAGTGCTGAAATTGCACCTTGGTGCAACTGTAAGAAGAGGTAGCAGCAGTCCTGAGTCCATGTATAAACACTATCTTAGCTTGAGGGAGTGCCCACCGTACTCCCACAACATCCAGTAGATGGGGTGGGATCAGAAACACAGCTGCTGCTTCCCCCCAGCAGTAAGAGATGGACTTTCTTTCCTGATACTACCACAAATGCAGTGGCAAAGGATTAGTTTGTCAAAAACCCTAAGAAACTACTACAGTAATTCAGAGCAGAAGGAAAATGACAAGTCTTCAGAAACCAACCATGCAGTCACAGAAATTTACAATCTAAATGACAGAGAATTCAAAATAGCTGTCATAAAGAAATTCAACAAGTTACAATAAAACTCAGAAAGAATTCAATCAGATCAGGAATAAAATTAGTGAGAAGAAGGAATGCTTCACCAAAGAGATTAAAACTATAAAAAGAAAAACAAGCATAAATTCTAGACATGAAGAACACAATTAAAGAGATAAAAATAATCTAGAATCCTTAAGAAATAGAGCTGATGTTATGGAGGAAAGAATTAGTGATTTAAAAAATAGAAATATAAAAATGCTTCAGGTGGAGGAGGAGAGAGAACTAAGCTTTTATTAAAAATGAAGGAATTCTTCAAGAAATATCTGACTCAATTGATAAAAGCAATATAACAATTATAGGTCTTCAAGAGGGAGGACAGAGAGAAAGAAGCAGAGATTGTATAATAGCTGAGAACTTCCCAAATCTGTGGAAGGAACTAGACTTACAAATACATGAACCCAATAGAATCCCTAATTACATCAATGCAAAAAGACCTTCTCCAAGGCATATAGTAGTAAAATTGGCAAAAATCAATGACAAAGAAAAAATATTAAGTTCAGCAAGGTAGAAGAAAATAACCTACAAAGGAACCCTGCATCAGGCTGTCAGCAGATTTCTCAGCAGAAACTTTACAGGCTAGAAGAGAATGGAATGATATATTCAAAATATTGAAAGACAAAAACTTTCAGCCAAGAAGACTATAACCAGTGAAACTATCCTTCAGATATGATGGGGAAATAAAAGCTTTTCCAGATAAACAAAAGCCGAGGGAGTTCATCACCACTAAATCTCTCCTCTAAGAAATGATCAAAAAATGTCCTCATCAAGGAGATAAACAGACAGACAAAATCATCAAATTGCAGCTCTCTTTCAGAACAGAGTAGCAAATACTTAATTATAACTTAAAAGATAAAAAGGAAGAAGAGTATCAAAAGTAACTATAAACACTTCAACTTAGTCACAAACCAACTACACAAAATGGAATAATTTGTGACACAATAACTCAGAAGGGGAAGAGGAAAGGGATAGAACCTGCTTAGGCTAATGAAGAGAAGAGGCTATAAGAAAATGTGCTATCTCATCTATGAGATCTTTTATACAAACCTCACGGAAACCACCAAACAAAAAAGTCAGAGCAGATCCACAATTCATACAAAAAGAGAAAAACGAGGAAACAACCACATAAAACCACCAAAATGAAATGGCAGTCAGAAATACAAAGGAAGAGAAAAAGTAGAAATATAGAACAACTGGAAAACAAGTGATAAAATTTTATGATCAAGCCCTCATTTATCAATAAGAACTCTAAATGTAAATGGATTGAATTCTCAAATCAAAAGACAGAGAGTAGTTGGATGGGTTGAAAAAAAGACCCACCAATATGCTGCCCCCAGGAAACACATCTCAGCTCTAAAGATGAACACAGGCTCAGAGTTAAAGGATGGAAGATGATACCCAAGTAAATGGAAAACAAAAGAAAGCAGGTGTTTGCATAGTTATATCAGACAAAGCAGACTTCAATATAAAAAAGATAATGAGAGACCAAAAAGGGCAGTATATAATGATAAAACAGACTTTCTACCAAGAGTACATAACATCTATGAATATATATGCACCTAACACAGGAGCAACAAAGTAAATAAAGCAATGATTAACAGACCTAAAGAAAGAAATTAATAGTATCACAATAATAGTAGGGGACCTCACCACCCCACTTACATCGATGGATAGATCTTCCAGACAGAAAGTTAACAAGGAAATAGTGGATTTAAGTGAAACACTTGATCATATGGATTTAATAGATATTTATACAGCATTCTATCCAAAAAGAGCAGAACACACATTCCTCTCAAGTGCATATGGAACATTCTCAAAGATAGACCATGTGTTGGTAAACAAGGCAAGCCTCAATAAATCTGAGAAGACAGAAATTATATCAAACATCTTTTCCAATCACAATGCCATGAAACTAGAAATCAGTTACAAGAAAACAGCTGGGAAAGTGACAAATATGTGGAGACTAAACAACATGCTACTGAACAACCATTGGATCAGTGAAGAAATCAAAGGAGAAATTAAAAAATATAAAGAAATAAATTAAAATGAAAATACAACATACTAACTCTTCTGGGATATGGCAAACTCAGTTGTAAGAGGGAAATTCATAGCAATGCAGGCCCACCTCAACAAACAAGAAAAATCTCAAATAATTCAACTTAAACTACTCATAACAGAAATAAAAAAGAAGAACAAACAAACCCCAAAATCAACAGAAAGAGGGAAATAATAAAAATTAGGGCAGAAATAAATGAATTGAAACCAAAAGAACAGTAGAAAAGATCAATGAAACTAAGAGCTGATTCTTTGAGAAGATAAACAAAATTGACAAACCCTTAGCCAGTCACTAAGGAAAAAAGAGAGATGGCTCAAATAAATAAAATTAGAAATGAAAGAGGAGAAATTACAATGGATACCACAGAAATACAAAGAATTATAAGAGAATATTATGAAAAACTATACGCCCACAAAGATAGCCTAGAAGAAATGAATACATTCTGAGACTCATACGACCTCCACAAACTGAATCAAGGAGAAATAGAGAATCTGAATAGATCAATCACAAGTAACATGATCGAAACAGCAATCAAAAACCTGCCCAAAAACAAAAGCCCAGGACCAGATGGCTTCTCTGGAGAATTCTACCAAACATTCAAAGAAGGTTTAATACCTTTCCTTCTCAAACTATTCCAAACAATTGAAGAAGATGGAATGCTTCTTAACTCATCCTGTGAGGACAACATCACCCTGATACAAAAACCAGGCAAGGACAACACAAAGAAGGATAATTATAGGCCAATATCACGGATGAACATAGATGCAAAAATTCTCAACAAAATATTGGCAAACCAAATACAGCAATACATTAAAATGATCAATGCCAAGACCAAGGACACAGAGATGGTTCAACATTCACAAATTGATCAATGTGATAAACCACATTAACAAAATGAGGCATAAAAATCACATGATCATCCCAATAGGTGCAGAGAAAGCATTTGACAAGATCCAACATCCGTTTATTATTAAAGCTCTCAATAAAATGGGTATAGCAGGAAAGTACTTCAATATAATAAAGGCCATATATGACAAACCCACAGACAACATCATACTTTACGTTGAAAAACTGAAAGCCATCCCTCTGAGAACAGGAACAAGACAAGTGTGCCCACTCTTGCCACTCCTATTCAACACAGTATTGGAGGTTTTGGCCAGAGCAATTAGGCATGAAAAAGAAATAAAAGGAATTCAAATTGGAAAAGAAAAAATGAAACTCTACCTGTTGGCAGATGACATGATTCTTTATACAGAAAACCCTAAAGAATCCATCAGAAAACTACTAGGAATAATCAACAACCACAGCAAAGTTGCAGGTTTCAAAATAACTTACAGAAATCAGTTGCATTTCTATATAATAATAACAAACTAGCAGGAAGAGAAGTCAAGAATTCAATCCCATTTACAATCTCAACAAAAAGAATAAAATATATACAGATACATTCAACCAAAGAGGTGAAAGACCTATACCTATAATTGAAAGAAACTGAAGAAGATGTAAGTTCAATTGCTTATCTAATTTTGTGAGAAATTAAATGAATGCTTTCACTGTTATTGGTACTCTCTCAGTAATTTTGTATTGATATGAAAACCCAGAAGTTAGAACAGTATTATGATTTTATTTTTTTTCTTCCCTTTTCTGGGTCCTTCCTCTTTAAATGTTAATAAATAAAGCAAAGGGCACCTTGGAGGAGAGGTGGAATGGTACTGTTTTTCCTGATTCAATCTCTCTCCTTTTTTAGCTGTTTCAATATGATAGCTTTTGACCTTTCAGAACTTCCATTTTCTCTTCTGGAAAATGGGCTTGGAAGATCTACCCTTTGAATTTTGCATGGAGAAGTGTTATGGGCTGAATTTTACTACCCTCCGCCCCACAAGAAAAACTGTTGATTACTAAAGTGCTGATCATAAAAAAAAAAAAAAATGTTGATCACTAATATGCTGATTACTAACACCCAGTACCTAAGAATGACTGTATTTATAGATAGGTTCTTTAAAGAAGTAATTAAGGTTAAATGAGGTCAGCAAGGGGGCTCTAATCCAATATGAGTGGTATCCTTAAAAGCAGAGGAGATTAGGACACAGATAAACAGAAGGAAGATCAGGTGAAGACACAATGAAAAGATGGCCATCTTCAAGGCAACGAGAGAGGCCTCCCAAGAAACCATCTCTGCTGACATTTTGGTCTCAGACTTCTAGCCTCCAGAATGTGAGATAAATTTCTATTTAAGCCCCCCAGCCTGTGGCACTCTGTTAGTCAGCACCAGTAAACTAATACAATGAGGTTATGATTTATCCTAAATTTATATTTAAATAGATAAGAGCATATTCAGTAATGTGGAAGTGCTTCCACATCATTCTTTTCTCTTCTTGAGCTTTCCACAAGTCCTGGAATCCCACGGACAGAAAAGCCACAGGAATTACATTCAGATTTCCATGCCAAATTTTCCTCATCTTTTTAAGGTCACGATAACTATTTTTTTTTCTTATAATGTTTCTTGAATTAAAACCTATCAATTTCAGGTCCCACTAGAATCTTCCTGGACTTACAACATTAATGTTTGCCTGCGTGAGACTGCCAATGAAATTGATACATGTTTCTTACTCTAATAGGCGTATTTACCTCTTGGTGAGTATGCATTTATCTTCCAAATGTTAATGGGTCTTATGCATTTCCCTTTCCAGGGGGACTATAATCTCACTCACTAGATACAGATACACAAGGAAGGAAAACCACCTTTCATGCTGGTCATTTCACTTAGTTTTCTCGTTTCTAATGTATCCAAACTGACAATTCCAAAAGCCAGGTGGCTCGTGCTGCCCCACAACAAAAGTGATTGCTTTCCTACTGTCTCACTTGAGTAATGTGCTAATAGAAAACCAAGTTATGGATTTCCAGAACCAGGACAATAATAAAATCATAATGATATTGTTAGCAATCTGGCCCCAGTGCTTGTTCCTTCTCCCAGAGAAATACTGTCATGAAAATACAAAAACTCATCAATCACAAAAATCACACAAGAGCCAAGCCAACCAGCTTAAATTTACACACAACATTACAGGTGAGACTGAATTTCACTGCAAGAAAGCAGTTTCTCCTAGAAAAATCCAATTAGCACACTAATTGATGCTGCTGCCCCTTGCTCGGTAGGTCCTGAGAAGTGTGAATTTACCTGACCTTCACAAAGATATACAAATAACAGGAGGTAAGACTAAGATTAGAGCTCAGTTCTGACATCAAGCCCATGCTTCCTCTCTGGCACTCACATTTTAAGCTTTAGGTTTTCAATACATGGCTAGACCAAGGTTTTGCCACCTCAGAAGTTGGAAACAAATAAGAAAAACAAATGAATATGTAAGTACATATATAAAGCAGTAAAATAACCTCTTAGCCAGCTAAACTTAACTGGTAAACCCTTAAACCTTAAGCATCATTTCTTCCTTATAGCTGTGTAATCATTACCAATAGATAATGATGATTATGCAGCATGAAGAATAAGAGGAGGTCAGAACTCCAACTTTTCAATTAATAGATGCCACCTGCCATACTAATTTTCTATGGGATACACACTCCTAGAATATGGGTACTCTATCATTAACAGTATTATTGTTATTTTTTCCAAACTTAGATTAGTAGACCTAATCGACTAAGGGATTAGACTAATCCCTTAGATTATTAGATTAGACTTCTTTAGAGAATAAACTCATAATTGAACCACTTCCAAAATGAATTGTTCAAATGGAACCTCTTTGAACATGACTATCAAAAAAACAAATCATGCTGATACTGTTTGGATTTCTAAAAATATAGCCAATTTCAGAAAAAAAATATTGATACCTCTGTAGTAAGTAATTTTTAAAAACAATTTGTAGCTTATGCAATCACCTTGAATCTGAAATTTTTATTTAACAAACATTTATTGAACGCCTGCTCCACGCCAGACGATGTTCTCCCTGCTGAGGATACAGCTATGAACAAAAATCCTATGTCCTCATGATCTAGTTGGAAAAGTGAGATCATAATAAAATAAAGAAGAAAAATGTAGAGTGCTGTAGACAAAAATGAATCAGGATGGGTAACAGGGACAACCATGCTGATAGTGAAGGGACAATATTTTTGCTGCTTAAATTAGGGTGGTCAGGAAAAAGCTCACCCCTAAAGTAATATTTAGGCAGAGACTTGAAGGAGCAAGAAATCCAGCTATATCACTATCTGAGCCAAGAGTGTTTCAGATAAAGGACAAGGCTAAAGCCTTGAAGTGATGTGCTTGGCATACTCAAGAAATTGCAAAGGAGTTGCTATGGTTGGAGAGTAGAGACAGGAGAGGACAACTGAAGGTGAGTTGGAGTTGGACAGGGGATGGGAGGAGATCATTTAAGTCCTTGTAAGCTGATGGGTAGGTTTGTGGATGCCATCTTGGGCAGAAAAGTAACATGATTTACATGTTAAAAGTATCACTGTGCTTCTGTGTTAAAGATAGACTAGAGGGGGCAAAACTAGCCGGAAAGAAACCAGTTAAAACACCGCTATTCCCAGGCAAGAGGTGGTGTTGTCCTTGAACAAGGACAACAGTGATGTTGGCAAAACGTGGTTGGATTTTAAATATATTTTGAGGGCAAAACCAACAAACTTACTTGATGGATTGAATGTGAGGTATAAAAGAGTAGCTAAGGATGATGCCAAGTTTGTGATTAACTAGAAGAATGAAGTTTCCGTCTATTGAGATGAGGAAGACTGTGGGGGAGGTGAGTTTGTTGAGGGAGAGAAGAGCTAAGGAAACACATGTTCCCACAATGTATTTAAGTCAATGAGTCCAGGTTTAGGAGCAATTACAGTGAAAATAAGGTGAGGTTAGTTTAAGAATAGTTTACTTGGCATGTGTTGGAATTCTGTTGAAAGAAGCCTCCTTGGAATAAATTAGGTTTAAGATAAGATTTAAAGAATATCTAGGAGTGAGGAAAGTGAACAGGAGGACAGGTGAGGGTTCCGTGGAAAGGCCTAGTGGGGTTCAGGCCCAGGAGCTAGATAAACCACCACGTATCAAAACACAGTCAGGCCATCACACTTGTTTTTAAAAAATGAGGTTTTTCTGATACAATTGGTATATTAGGGAATGATTTAAGCACGAGCAAATTTTGCATTTGCTTATGAGTAATTTTCTCTGTGAGAAACACTGGTGAATGCAGAAAAATCACACCTGGCTGAACAAAGCTGTGTAGGAATTCACTAAACACCCACATGCAACACCTTAAATATACACTGGCCACCACAGTCCACCCCGTGTATTTTGATCCACACTTACCTTTCCACATCTGGTGTGACAACTTTCCCTCCAATTTTACATAATCCTCCTGCTACCACTTTACAATTTCTTACATGCTGCCCCCTGCCAATTGTCACGTCCATAAACAAACTTCACGTCTTTTTTCCAAGGTGCAGGTCCAGTTTATTTTGTAGCATTTATTCATTTCTTATCCATTTGGCATGTGTGAAACTGGGTTCCTATTTTCACTAGGTTTCTATTTTCTTTTTATATGTGTCACAAATGAAAATTTCGAGTGTTATGCCCTTGACCCCATAAGCCTTGTGGTTTATACTACATACTTTTGCAAAGTGCCATGATTTTTAGGAAGGCACATACCATGTTATAGCAGAACTGACTATAACTGAAAGAAATCCAGGTGCTTTGCTGGCATAGACTGCAGGGGCAAGGATGGAAAGTGGGGAAGAGGAGGAGTTGGAAGATGAAGTGTGGAGCTGAGAAAGCCAAGGTCATTGAAGGTCAAAACATAAGTTGTTTGAACTTTGTCATAAGGTCATTCATAAACTCTGAAGAATAGAACCAATTATGTTTTAGAAAGATTGCACAGAGTGTGGAGATTAGATAGGAAGTGAGTGAGGCTCTAGTCAAGAAGCTCAGTGAGGAGTTTGTTTCTTTAATACAGACTGGACAAGATGGTGGCTTGGTTGGTGACAGAAGAGATGGACAGAAGTACACTAAACCAAACCAAGTGCTGCTTATTGATATGCTCGTAAACTGTTTATCTGGAATATATCCACAATGATGTATCCAGGAATAAACAAAGTAGTCAAATAAAAGGGTAAGAGTTGGAATATCATACTCTTACATCTACACATTTAAATATCTTCCTTTTGTTCCAGCTTATTTTTGCATTTAACGCTACTGAGAAGTAATGAGATTATAAATGAAAAAAAATGGTAATGATAATAATAATAATAGATGCACACTATATATATTTATAGTTTTTGAAACAAAACATTTTGGTGCCTATTATTTATCCATATAATAGGGATAATAATAATACTCAGTTATAAGTCTGTTATTTGCTAAAACACCTTTAAAGTGCTTATACAAGACGAGCATATGATAAGCATTACTAGGAATTTACTTATTGTTAGTTCAAAATGTTTCCTATACAGTGCATCATTCTATCCTCATAATAACCCCTGAAGGGGGTATGATACTTTCAATTTTTTGAATGAAGAAGTAGAGGGTCAAAGAGGTTAATCAATTTGCCAGAAGCCACTAGCAAGCCACAATGTCGGTTCTCAAGCCTTTAAGTGTTCAGTCTTTAACTCCATGCACTATTTTTCACATTCTACTCCAGGGTATAAAGGATTAAAAGATGAGACAAGCAGGGTAGGTGAAGAACACTTCTCTCATGTCTGACAACTGCTCTGCATCTCTCCTAATTCCTTCTCAGGCTTCCATTTCCCTGAGTAACCCTATTGCAAGCATCCGGTGAGATCTGCAACCCCCAAACTCCATTATACCATTTTTAGGTTTCACAAAATTAGACTTCGTGAAGTTCTTTCAGGAAAGTAACTTAATCCTTCAGCTCAGCATCACTCTACCATGTTAATTAGCACAGAGTGGAATTGACTGTGGAATTAAGACGGTGGAATGGTTTGATTTCAGCCCACAGCTTACAAAACGCAAATCACATTCCCTGCGATCTAACCCCCCTATTTCAGAGAGTAGAAAATCATCTCTTTTCTTTTTGTCTTTCTTTCACATTCAAGGCAAAAATAAATGGGAAACATTAACAATCCAATCAACTTTCCAGGCTCTGTATCAAAAGTGTCCCTCAATCTTAGAGAAAGGCCTCAAAGTAGAGATTCAGTACTCACTGCTTCAGTCCTAACTATGTTTCATTCAAGAAGAAATTACTTTCTGGGAAACTTTCAGGCCTCCTCACTCATTTCATATTCCAAACAATTTCCTCTTCCTTCTTTCTAGAAGGTAGCAGAATATTTTGATTCTGTAGACCTGTTACATAAGCAAGTCTGTGTGCAGAAAATAGTTTCGTAAGAGCCCAGAGGTTGAACTCTGGGAAAATCACTACAATCAGAACTGGGGTCTGATGGCTGAAAGTAAGTGCAGTTCTCCAGAGAGACAGCTACATCTTGAACATATTGTTTCTGTTATTCTCGCAATAATTCTAGAAAATGCTTAGAGACTAATTTCTTCTGCCACAGCATTTTATTATTTGTTGATTATGCTCAGGTAAGTTAATTACTAGTAAGAAGATAATGAAAAACCCAAAGATCGCAGTTAAGTGGAGGGGAGCAGTTCAAGCATAATGGGAATTTTAAGTGTTTTCAATTCCTCCCAGTTTTGAAGACCATGAGGAGCTATCACCTTCCCTTCCAGGTAATGCCTTTAAAATCAAGAATTAATGCAATGGAAAAACCATCAAGCTAAAAGCAGCTTTTTGCCAGAGTGCTAAAGGACAGTTTTTCGGTGATTCAGGACTGAAGCTCAGGAAAGCTATATTTCTTTGATGTGTTTGCTTGGTTTATTACTGAATCTTATGATACTGGGCCTGAGGGGATTCAAAGAGAATTTAAACTATACAAATAACTATCTTTTAAACCAGCAAAATCCTAAAAATCATAGAAGAATGTGTTTGTCGTGTGCTACATGACAACTGGACAACAGATGGTTAGGGAAGCGGGCTGACCACTGTGTGCCATTCACATCTAGCTCAGGAAATGGTATTCAGACTCCAGTCTGCAGTAGGACCAGAAAAGAGATGAGGGGAGCTGAGAGGCCTCCTGTGTTGCTGTAACATAGAAGGTAAGGGGGAGCAGGTGACATGAGACTGGGGACAGCAGTGGAGCCAGGACACACAGGGTCCTATCTGCCTCACTCTATGGGTGAGGGAGCTATTAGAGTATTTTAAGACATGGGGCAGGGGGAAATGATTATATTTAATGCTTTAAAGATCAATTTGGCTCTTGTAAAGATAAAAGCTTAAAGAGGGAAGTGAATCAATAAGGGAGAACCATTTAGAATTAGAAAGAGTAGTCTAGAAAGATAAACTTATAATGTGTGATGGTTTCCTGTGGCTGCTGTAACAAAGTACCACAAACTGTGTGGTTTAAACACCAGAAGTTAATTGTCTCACAGTTCTGGAGGCTACAAGTCTGAGATCAAGGTGTCAGCAGGGCCATTGTCTTGGAAAATGCCAGGAAGGATCTAGTCCATGCCTCTTTCCTAGTTTCTGGTGGTTTCTTGGCATCTTTGGTGTTCTTTAGTTTGTAGGGGCATCACCCTGATCTCTGCTTTCCTGTTCTCCCTCATGTGTGTGCATGTGTCCAAATTTCTCTTCTTATAAGAACAGTGATCACATTAGATAAGGCCCTGCCCTATTCCAGTATGACCTCATCTCAATTAATTACATTTACAACAGCCCTATTTGCAAATAAGGACTCACTCTGAGGTACTGAGGGTTGGAACTTCAATATATGAATTTTTGGTAGGATACACAATTCAACCCAAGACATAACATATTCCGTAAACAAAACCACAAGACTATTAGCCAGTGAAGAAGGAAACTCCAGAGAAGTCTGGTCTTAGAGAAAAGAAGGAAGGAAGAAAAGTGGATAGGAATGAAAAAAGGAAAAAGGAGAACAAGGAAGAGATAGAGGAAGGGAGGAAAGCAAGATAGCTCTGTTTATTACTTCAAACATTTGAAATGGAGAAACACATCATAAAGGTGGGTCCTGATGCATCACAATCATTACGCAAGGATTCACAATCACCTGTGAGATATACAGAGGGGAGGGGACCTAAAATGCCCAGTGTTGGTCCACATCCCATTTCTTTATTACATTATTGTTAGACATCTAAGACCAAGGATGTGCAAAGCTAGAATGGTGTAAAAATACAAAACAATGAAACATAAACATTTAGGACAGCTTAGTTGGGAGAAAGATCTGGTAACATCCTCACTGGGGTGGGAAGGGGAGAGAAAGAGAATAGAAAATAGCATTAATCAAAGGGCTTACTAAGACATAGTCACTTTATAGAAATAATTCTGTTACTTTCCTCTATTTCATCCTCTCTGTCTCCTTCCCTCCCACTCCTCCTTCCTTTATTTTGTTAAATGGTTATCTTCCCCTGCCAGGCACTGTTCTGGGTGGTAAACAGTACAAATGGAGCTAACCGGTGTAGTATTTATTAATCCTATTTCAGTAAAGAGAAACTGAGGGTTAGAAAGTATAAGCAACTTCTCCAAAGCCTTGCCTCTAAAAGATACTAGATATGGAATTTAATTACATTGTTTTCCTGAAGCCCTCTCATTTCCCCAAATATACTGCTGGATCCCTCCTCAGAACCTCTCCTGGGAAAGCAGAGCTCACAGCAGGAGGTTTGGTAGAGAAAAGGCATGGGATGTGGGCTTAGGTTAGCAGGCAAAAGTGTTAAAGCCTTTGTGGGTCCCTCTAAATAGCTTTTTCTCTTTTCCTTTCACTCGCAGAAGGAGCATCTTTGATTCAATGGGTGTCAGGTGACCAGAGTAGTTTTCTGAGGGGCAGAATATGACCCTCGGTGTTTAGGATTGGCTCTAGACAGAAGAAAGAGAATAAATGAGGTCTTTATCTTCCTTTCCTCTTTTTTGGTCTTTTTCTATTTTTTTATTGAGGTAACATTGGTTTATAACATTATATATGTTTCAGGTATACATTGTTATATCTTGATTTCTACGTAGACTACATCATGTTCACCACCCGAAGACCGATTACCATCCTTCACCGTACACAGGTGCCCTTTTACTCCTTTTGCTCTCTGCCTCCCCCAATCCTCTCTGGTCAGTCCAAATCATCCTTGGAGCAGGGAAGCAGGAACTCCATGGACTTGACATTCAAAAGGACTGGAAGGATACACAACAAACTGTGGGAAGCCTGTGAATGGTAATAAGGTGGATGGGGGTAATTTGCAATTTTTAATCTATATGCTTTTATAGAATTTTATGAAGAACGTGACGGTAAATGAACATAAAATGATTAGGAACTCTTATAGTCACCACTATTTTTGTACAATAAAGACTGTCTCATGAACTAAAATGGCGAATAAAGATGGAGTCTAGCACTGATGACCCTAAAAACAGAAGGTATTATGTATATATATATTAAATATATTTATATATATTATATATATATATTAAATATATTTATATATATTATATATATATAAAATTCTGCCACCAATTGGCCTGTGGAAACCTGAATCCCTAGAAAATTTCTATTGGACAGTTCTGGATATTTTTCTGCTTTTTTCTCTCAGCTAACTGTGGAATTATTCACTCTTTTTAAGAAAATAGGGAGCAGCAGACTTGAAGTAGCAGCTGTAGAGAGTGCAACTGCTGTTTTCCACCGAGGGTGAACGTTGCTATTGAGGCAAATGTTAAGGGTGCTGCTATCTGTACCCAGGACAGCCTCAATGTGCTTCAGGCACAAGTGCTGATCTGGAAGGCCAGCCACTTGGGCTGTTGATGTGCTGGATACCCCATGTCTTTCTCTTTTAAGATTATTTTATCTTCTATTGCACTACCTCTCCCACCAGCCCTGGCCCCAGCTCCCAAGAAGAGATACAGGAACAAGAGGAAAGGAATGAATCAGAGGATTATGTGAGTGGAATGTTCTCAAGGTCCTCCCAGCCCTCTGATTCTGATTCGCTGTATTTGAACTCTATTCCAGCATCTGGTCTCTCCCTTAGGAGGAGTGCTTACTCAGGAAGGTTTTTCTTTTCTTATTTGAATAGAAATCGAGTTATCTCAATGGTTCTCCAGGATTGTTCTAGACTATATGAAAACTAAGTTTAGATGCAAACTGAAGAAGAAAACACAGAAAGAGAGAACACAGTATAATTGGCAGAATGAGGAGGTGTTTTAAAGTCAGACTAACTTGGGCTTGAATCCTGGTCCACCTGCTTGTTAATTGTGACATGTTTTAAAATGGAAAGAATATCAAACAGGTATTTGTGCAATAAAAGATACAATAATATGTATTAGGTACCCAGGAACATGGTTGGATCAGTAAATAATATTTAATACAATGTGGTTTTTTTATTAGTTAGCTAAATTAATTACCTTAGGGTCCTGTTTTGAAGTTACACAATTGGCATTACTAGTACTGGTTTACAATTTACCTCCATCTAGGGGTGGGAGGTCAAGGAGGAGAAATGAGTGTGATAGAACCTGCAATGAAAATGGGAGCCTCAACAAATCTATTTTCCTATAGTGACCACAATGAGGATGACTCTCAATTAATATGCCAATTTTAATATAAGGGCTATATACCCATAAGGAAAACCAGTTCTACCTTTTACTAAAATGCAAAATTAAACATACACTTAGAAAGTAAAGTAGCATTATCCAGGTGTGTCTGATAAAAACAATTCTGAAATAGGCATGAAAGAAAGATACAATTGTGAACATACATCTGACAACCTTGAACTAAAAAAATTAGGTAAAAAAAAAATAAAAGCTTTCACTCAATAGCATATTACATGTAAAAAACACAGTTTACAGATAACATTTCATATGAATGAACCTTTTTATGCTTTGGGAATAAATACCTATCTTTAAAGTAAGTACATAACTGTCCCTGTTTTATAGTTGAGGAAAGTGAAGCTCACAAAACTTAAAGAAATGAATCAAAGACATTCAGATAGTAAATTAAGATAAGAACACAGGTCTTTTGGGGTATTTTTAGTACTAGATTAATAAACCTTATTAAGCAGATGAGATGCTGAAATATTACATCAATTATGCCGGACTATTTAGACCGTGAAGATCTGGATCATATGTTTTACCCACTATTTTATCACCAGCTCCAAGCACAGTGCCAAGTATGTGAGTGTTTAACAAATAATCATTGAATTGAGGGAATAATGAGATTGTTACTAGCTCAGCTTGTTAGGGACACAGCCTACACTTTAGAAGTTATCAAAATTGCTTGTAAGTTGTGAGCACATTTAGAACACTGATTTTCAGGTGGCAACAACTTGAGACTGCGTCAGTTTGAACTTGTGAGGGAAATGTATGTGTGTGTGTGTTTGTGTGTGCATGTGTGTGTGTGTGCCCATGCAAACTGAAGAGGTGGTGGTATTGAGGAACTAGGATGAGGGATGACAGATCATGGAAAATATCACAAAAGACAACTTCAATGCAAATAAAATATCACTGCTATAATCTAATTTTACATTTATTTTGGGAATTTTGCTCTAGTAGATATCTTACACGTATTTGGGATCAGGTAATACTAGAGAGAATGTGCATGACCTTTAGAGATCATTAGTCAAGGAGGTGGCAAACTACACCACGCAGGTCAAATTGACCCACTGCCAGCTTTTGTAAACAAAGTTTCGTTGGAATGCAGCCATGTTCATTCACTTATATAGTGTCTGTGGCTGTTTTCACACTAAAATGGTAGAACTGAGTAGTTACAACAGAGAATACATGGCCCACAAAGCCTAAAATATTTACAACAAAATATGTTTTCCAATGCCTGATTTAGTCCAAAGCCCTCATTTTGCAGATGAAGAGTGTGAGCCTCTGAGGGATGACAGGACTTGCTCAAGTTTACACAGTCTTAGAGTGTGGAACTAGAACTCAAGTCTCTTAACTGCAGTATCTTAGCATCTTCCTTGATCAAAATGCATCCCGTCTTCCTATTCTAAAGAGTGACACTGATTCACGAACAATTTAGTTACACTTTGTTATAAAATACACATTTTATTTCCAATACATATGATTTGTAGTGTCTATGCAAAGCCCAGCATCTTCAGCTGCTTTGTAACATCTGCCACCCACAAGCACCTGGGACCAGTAAACCCCCAGGGAAAGTTGCAGCATCATTAATTGGGCCTATAAAAGCTGAGTTGAAAATTGTCACAAAACCATACAAAATTTCATAGAAAATTGATCTGAAAAAGCAGGGCTTCATCAATAACTCAAATCCAATTGTATTAAGATGTCAGCTGGATATTCTCCTTCTGTGGATCTTTCATTAACGTAAACAATAGAAATAAATTGCTCAATGGTAGCATTTAGAGAATGGAAAGGGAATGAGTTTGGACTCCCTACCATAATAGAAAATATGGTGGAGATTTCAGTGTCAATAAGGACACCTACACGCAACAGGGGGTGTCTAAGTTATCTTTCCCTTATCAGGTGGAGAGTGGGAATTGACTGGGCCAATAAAGTCTAATAAAGCAAGATGGAAGAACTCCTACTGAACCTCTGTGGGAAATACACAAATTAAAGAAACAGGCAGAATTGCAGACAAGCTGATAAACAGACCAAAAAGCCAAAGAAAGAAGTAGATTACCCTAAAAGTGGAAGAGAATTAAGGAAACAATTAAATATTGATGGAAGGAACCAGTATCCAGGAGTCAGAATTGGAGGTGAAGACGGGAGAAGGAGTTAGAGGCGTGTGGTCCTGGTCATCATGGCAGGGTCAGGGGCCTTCCCCAGCAGAAAGTTTGTGCTGGTTGGTTGCACATAAAGGGCCAGAGGAGGGCCAGCCAAGCAGATGAAAATAAGGAAATTCTTCTTTCACCAAAGGATGTTCCAGAGAATTTCTCATTAATTAACAAACCAATGAATCAATAACTGAATACTTCTGGCACATTATGACAGACCTATGTAGATATCTGAGTCTTTTTGACAGTACAGCATTACTTTCATTGGAGAGTTGACCATTTCCCAAACTATGTCAATACGCTATTGATGTCAAACTAGGAGCTCCACTTCCCATCAACAGGGTGGGCCTCTGATTTAGGTTCACTATAACAGTAGGGTAATTAGTTGCAAACATTTGAATCAATTCTTCCTAATGTAGTGAGAAAATGAATTTCTTGCTATCAGGTGGCACCAAGAAACTCAGAGTGTCACAGAGTCATTCACTCATAAGGACAAATGTCCAGAAATGAAGCCTGAAGACACCGACTAAACAAATCTGAAACCTGTTATGCCAGCAGCTACCCTTGCCGTGGATACATTTGAAATGTCATCTGCTCCCTCTCATTGCTCTGTTATGAATGAATTTCACTTGGATGAGTCCAACAGGTTGAATGTAGCACTCACGCCTATTCCCTCGATGCAAGGGAGGCTGGAAAAGGGCATTCCAAGGTAATACCTTGGAGAGGCTAGATTCGTTTTGGGGGAATTCTCTAAACATAGGAAGAATCCTAAAAGATATGGGATATCCATAAGATATGGTACCACTATTCCTACTGCTACTAATGTAGTAGACATTCACTACTCTGGCCAGTGAGAGGGTCCCATCTCCCTGGAACTAAAGTTAAATTAAGGTGGAAATATATGGGCCAGGCAGGGCCCGTGAGACTTGGGTAAGTGGTATGGATGTTGAAAGATAGTTGATCACTCTTCTTAGATCAGGAATCTTAAGTACCATACAGGCTTGAAACTTCCGACTGTATCACTTTGACATGTGGCAGGAAAACCAAAGAATGGAGATCATACAGTGGAAAGTACAACTAAGAGATATAGTAAAAGACAGGGATGCGACTGCATCACAAACACCTAGATGCAGTTGTGCCTCAAGCCACACTATCGCTGGATTTTACAACTTTCTGAACCGGCATTCTCATTTTCTCACTTAGACTAGTAGCGGAGTCTTTTCTCACTTAGCCAAGTAGCAGAGTAGGGCCAGTGAATGGAAATTACTAAGAGGGGACATAAAGCCTGGGGGAATTCTGGAGAAACAAAACTAACAGGAGTTTGCTGAAGGCAGGCCTGGGTGAACAGATACCAAGGGTCAGGGATTCTTGCTAAACTGACTGGAGGTTCTTGTTAAAAGTAGATTCTATAAGGAAGTTCACAGATGGGCCCAGGAGAAGATTCAGGAGCCTGACTAAAGTTTGGTCAAGAAGAGAATCTTTGTCAATGTCTTCCTCAGAAACTAACAGAAGAGAAGCAGCATGTTGACAAAGCAGAGTTTGGGGAATTCTGGGCCTCCTTTTCATCAGAGCATCTTCACAACCTCAGAAGTGCAGTGATAACTGGTAACTGTTCCCTAGACGCTGTGCAAGACATTTTCACCTTTACTGTCTAATTTAATTCTCGTGAAAATTCTGTTAGGAAGGTTGTTATTATTTCACATCTACAACAGAGGCAAGTATGAGTCAGAGAGACTCTGCAATTCAATGCCAAAGAACATAGAAATGGGAGCACCTGTGGTTTGAAATCAGGTTTGTCTGAATCGAAGTCTGTATTTGCTGCCTTACACCTGGCCCCCGGGTTGTGACTCAGATGCAAAGTGAATCAGTTTTAGCAGAAGAGGCAAAAGGTTGAAAGTTCTCTATTTAGTCTGGAAGTGACTATCTGGAAGATCAAAACTGGCAAAAATGAGTATGAGGCTATTGTGTATAAGAAAGATTGAACTGGGTCTTTGTCACTCTAGAAGGAAGAGGGCCCAAATGTTAGAAGTTGAGGAAAGCTCATTTCCCACTCCTCATGCTCCAGGAGGAAAATATGGGAAAACCACTACTGACCTATCTCCCCACCTCAGCCTCTGGTTGCTGAGGAAGAAAAAAGATTCATCAGGCTGATGAGATGATGAGTTTGGAATGCGAACCGAGAATGTACAGTAACATTCCCTTCTAGACCCCTGTATTGGATGGAGTTCTCCAGAGAAGGAGAGCTGATAGGATGAGTATATACATATAGAGAAAGAGATTTATTTTAAGGAATTGGCTCATGCAGTTGGGGAGACTTGGTGAGTCCAAATTCTGATGGTGGAGGCTGACAGTTCAAAAGAGTTGCAGTTCAAGTCCAAATGCAGTCTACTGGCTGACAAGAAAGAACCCATGTTGCAGATGAAGTCCACAAGCAGTCTGCTGGCAGACTCATTCCTTCTTGCTTAGGGGAGGTCAATCGTTTTTTTCTAGTAAAGCCTTCAACTGATTGGATGAGGCCCATCCACGTTATGGAGGGAAATCTGTTTTACTCAGAATTCACCAATTTCTTTGTAAATCTCATCCAAAAATACACTCACAGAAACATCCAGAAGAGTATTTGACCAAATATCCAGGCACTGTGGTCCAACCAAATAGACCCATAAAATTAACCCTCGCATCCTTTTCCGCCTCCTTTTTGCATGCAGGGTTCTGATTTTTCCAGCACTCCCAGGGACTAGGTGGGTAAGTTTAATTCACAGGAAGAGGATGTATTGAAAGCCTGTTGGTAGCAGTTCTAAGACTGTATTAGTAATATTCTCATCAGCTATATCAGTAATAAAGATAACATTTTAACTTTTTTTCTGATTCCTCATGAATGGGTTTTAATTTGATTAGAGGAACACGAGGTGCTGTTATATATGGGCACAAGGGCTCAAAGTCTTAGGAATTAGGGACTAAAATTAGGCACATAAAATTCAGATGGACTGAGACTTTTGGCTGTGCCAGGATGAGATGCTTTAGGATGTAAGCTTTAGTAAGTTCAGGTCACTAAATTCTTTTCGAATGCAGTGGATCTCAACTACCCTCAGTCATAGACATGTAGCTATTTTTAAAAAGGTGAGGGCCTGAGTGATGACCCGTTGGCTCTTATTAAGCACATCCCAGGGGCCTTAGCTTACAGGACTCTGTAGCCAACCTTGACCTGACTTAACATAGTGGGGCTGAGTCAGGTAGCAGGTTATAGGGAAAATATTTGGGCCCAATTAAGACTCCTTAGTGAAGAGACATTTTAGGCACTAGCAGATGAGATGATTTTTGCTCCCATTGTGAGTTTTCTTTTGCAAAAGCCCCCAGCATTGACTTAACACTATGACTGCGTGGTGTTCAGCATAAGCTACAAAGCATGAGGTGTAGCCTTTGCATTCATAAAGTGCCCTAACAGACATGTACTCTGAGTAATGGTATTAGATTACAGAGCTGCAGCCTCCTGGAGAAAGGGTAGTGGATTTTACTAACAAATAAATAAAAAGGAATAACATCTTTTCTATAGAGAGGCTACTATTCTTGGATTGAGGTAGAAAGGAACTCAATGAAATAAAACAATTCCCAACTCAAAGATTAAGAAAAACACATTAAAAAAGGCCTGTGCTTGTAGCATCCACTTCATCTCTAGGAATTTTTTTCTCAAATTGAATTGGTTTGAAATTTGTGTTTCTGTCTTTCTATCACAATAGCAACAGTGGAGAATGACAGACATATGAGAAAAAACAATGTGTTTGTGCAGAAAGAATGGGTGGTTTCATAGGTAGAGCTTGGATCATTGAGGCCAGACTGGACAAATATGAAATGGGAAAAGGGACTCACTTGGGTTGAATGCCCTTGAAGGAAGTTTAGAGAAGAGGCAGGTCTCTGTTGATATTAGATCAGAGAGGACGATGTCTCTGCACCCAGTTATGCATAAGAAGGCTGTATTCCAGACAGCAGAGTGCAGAGACCCCCAGAAGGAAGCCAAATACAGGAAATATCCAAGGCCTTTAAGAGCTTTATCATAATAAAAGGGAAAAATTCCATAGAAGACCAGAACAGCTTTACAGAGTGATAACAGACAATTTGCTCTGATTGGAGAAGGAAAGATCAAGGAGGGGGATATTGGCTACTCAAAACCACAGAAAGTGTATTGCAAGCAGCTCAGGTGTAGTTAGGGATGCAGCTATCCCGTTGCCCTGAGTGAGCATGATAGGGATTAGGACTCTAAGGAAGGCACAGGGAGCCAGTGCCACTCCAAAGGGAACCAGGCAGAACAACGATAAATCAAGAAGGGGACTTGCGTAGATGTTAGTATGAAGGAGAATGCCACCAGGGTGGGGTTATCCTACTAAGGAAGGTGAGAGAGGGCAGGATTGTTCTGGACAATGGATGCTTTTTTGTCAGACTCACAAATCATTTGCTTTGTACCTCTCATTATGATGAAAACATACAGAGAAGGTTCTAGGAACAACTACCTATGCCTCAAAAGAAAGAGAAATGAAAGATGGTGCTCAGATCCAGTCAACTGTTTGGCATAATGGCTAAGGACAGGGAGCGACAGAAAAAGTGGCTAAATTGGATTAAAGCATTGAACCTTCCTTAAAGGAGTATAGGGAAAGAAAATTAGATGGAAATAGAACATGGGGGCCCTATCTTATTCTGAAAAAGAGATAGCAGAAAAATCACTTGAAGCCTGAAATGCTCAAAAACTGAAGGTAGACAGAGTCTTGAGGAGTTTGAAGCAAAGGTATTGATTCTTGCTGTGGTAGACTGAAAAATAACTGAAACTAATATGCTCCCTTAGGTGCCTAAGAGCACAAGCATCGTAACTGTCTCCAGTGGCCTTTGGTCTGGATTCTACGGAAAGTGATCCTCCAACAGAAACACATATGATGCCAAGGAGGAAATTGTCCCTTAGCAGACAGTTTCCCATAGTCCTAGGAGATTCCATGGCAAAAGGCCATGGCAGGAGGCACTGTGGGATGAAACTAAGAATGGCTGCTTATGAGATGGAGCCTGAGCCACAGAGAAGCCCATACCCAGTGCAAAGCCAGAGCACCAGAAGTCCAGGGCTCAGAGTGAAATTAATTTTAGGAGCCTTGAACGTGAGGGGAAGGTGATACTATGTGGTGGTTGGGGCTGCCAACTACCTTTGCAAGAAAATGGGTAATATCCTTGATGTCATGCTATAAGAGTAGGTATGGATTACAACTGACACTCCTCTCAGTGGGTGATCCTGCTTAACAGAGGTTAAGGTCACAGGTTTTACTGTCTGGATGCTTAGCACAGACAGACTAACTGGTATCCTGGAGAGACAGAAAGCAATAATTTTTCTGCCCTCGCAGTCTCTCAAATACTGCATCCCCAATAGGCTCTTTGATGGGTAACAGGAACATGGCTCTGCATTGCACCAAGTACTGGATCTTGAGACTTAATTTTACCTGGAGTAACTGCTCCTAGGGTCTAAGTGTTTTTCCATTTTTAGAATCAATGCATATAGTTGAGTTATTCATACTTTTTAGTTCAGGTCACACTTTCTTAATAGGTACCAGGAAAGAATCTTGCTTTTTATTTTATTTCTATAAATTCCCTCTTTATCTCCAGTCCCCACTCTTACTTCTCTCCTCCCTCTAGGCATCCATGAAAATGCATTTGGTATCTATCTCTACTTATGCATTGGTCTTTCCTTTATGTTTGAGAGAGTGAGGCCAGCCCTGGCTACTTTATTTAGAACATTATTCCATACCCCACCCCCAAAATATTTTCTGACTCCTTCCCAGCTTAGTATGTTTTCTCTTCTTGGCAGGTCAACATCAAACCCACATATATTTGTTTGTGTATCTTTTAAATATTTTTTCCTTGCCCAATTCAACGTAAGTTCCGTGAGTGAGGGAATTTCCATCTGTTTGGTTCATTGCTGTGTCCCTAACTTCTGGCATAGTGTCTTTTACAGAGTAGGCACTCAATAAATATCTGTAAAACGAGTGAATGAACAGCTACATGAAATAGTGCTGAGAGTGGATATTACTCTGGTTTTGCTTGTGTTTAGTCAATGTAGAATGTGTTGAACTGGTGATGAGGAAGTCTATAAGGTCATATTAACACCTGAACTCTTAAAAGTGAAGTATGGAAGAAAGGTGCTGTTGAATTAACTCACCTTTGGACACCAGAAGACAGCTACCCCTTTGTGGAGTTCTGAGTAAGACTGGCCCAGAATGAAGAGTGGGTAAAGAATGGTATTGTTAATTTAACCTAAAGGAGAAAGGACATGGGATATTCAAGCTTTATATCTTCTCTGAGGATTTGAGAGTAGAAACGTGTTTACATGAAAATTGGGGGTATTTTGTGTTGAGAACACTGTAATAAATGAGTACCTTTAAGCTGTCCTATGTAGTTACTGCTAACCAGTGAAGCATTATATGCTACACGGAATGGTTGTGCATAATAGAACAAGGAACACAATTTGGTCCTTGGGTACCATAGGGTTTTAGGATTAATTCTGATTACTGTTCTGTTCTATTTAGCATTGGTGGAAGGGGAAAAGATAAACTATCCACTAGTGGTTCTGGAAGGAAAAACAAAGGAACAATGCTTGGTAGTAGAGAAAAGACTCATGAACGAAGATTAAGTACTGCCCTAAAAGCTAGTGTTCTAGTCTCCTGAGGGGGACAGTCACATGTCTTGTCAGCCATAAAATTAATAAGACCAAGAGTTTAAGGAGCAAAACCTAAGAAATTAAGAAGTTATGAAGACACACTTACTTCTCCTTCCTCCTGTTCCCATGGAGCAAAGAAATCGTCCATTCTCCAGGAGGTGCAGGAGATTTCTCTTATTCTCTTAAGGCTTCCATTGTTACTTTCTTTGTAAGTGATTTATCTTGTTGGTGTAGCAGGAGAGAAAGATAGAGTATTTGTAGCTCAGTCCCTTTCTTGTTTTCTTTCTGAATGACTCGTCCTCAAGTGACTCATACTTCTCTACTGATCCAGGGGGTAAACATGCCTGAAAACATGTAGCTTTACAGGCAAGGTTCTATTCATGAGAGAGAAACAGGTTAGGGGATTTAGTTGTAGCCGGGCTCAAGCAATTTTTTCCAATTCTACTTATCAATCACAAAGTTAATAGCTTTATCTCCATTCTTTCTTCTAGTTCTCAAGGAGTTCCAGACTCCAGAAAGAAAACATGGTATTGATTGGCTTTCCGAAACCTTAGCATGTACCAAAATAGATTTTGACCTAAGATAACAAAGTTCTTTCTCTCATTATTTGGAAGATGTTTGTAAAAAAGGAGGAAGCTGCTCCATAAGGTATTGAGATTCCTTATCACTAGAGGCCAAGACACTACCTATCCAGACATTGTTGAATGAGTCTTTTCCCTAGGAAAATATTTGAGTTATTGTAAGATTAATAATGGTTCCTACATTGGTGCAGAACTTTAGAGTTTACAAAGGGCTTTAAGATGCCTCATTTCCCTTAATACAAGATCATGTGTATTTATTTTTATATTTATGTATCCGATTCATTTGAGATGATGCATTATTCTAATTTGGATGTTCAAGTGAGTCATCTTCAAAGTAGACCCTCGAGAGTTTACTTGATTTTATGAAGCAATGAAAATAACAAAGTTTAAAACTGTGAATTAACAATAGACATTAGTTATTATTATCAACAGTAGTAATAGTACAAGGTTAAATATGCTTTCATTACTCAAACCCTTGGAGTATCCTCATAGGTCCTACAGCATGTTTTGAAACATTTATTATAATGAGAAATTGTTAACTCTGAAGGACTGATTTTATTTTTATTTTAATTTCTGGTCAAAACTTATAAATAAGGTAAGGGATAAAACAAGGTTATAAATAAGGTGAGAGATCAAAGAATAATTCCTAGTACACCAAGAAGAATAATTTTTTGTGTATTTGCTTGATTTTTTTATTTTGAGGGCCCATTACTCTCCTTCATATAGTACAATGCCTCTTTGTGAGAGGCACTGTAAAGTAAATTTGAACCTAGACCTGGAAAATAGTTTTGTAATGCATAATAGTGATAAAAAGCAAGACCTACTTTGAATTTTGGCTTCACCACTTATTATTTCTGGACTAGTGCAAGTTGCTTGAGTTATCTCTAAGCTTTGGATTTGAGGTAAAAATTAGTGTAATAATATCTAGTATCAGTATCTAAATTTTATAGTAAGAATTGCACTAAATCATGGATGGAAACTACCTGGAACAGAGTAAGTGCTCAATAAATGGTACAGATTAATACATGCATAATCAGGCACCCTCTGCCTCCTACAGGATTTCTTAGCAAGTGCAACTTATTTTGATCCATACATTCTAGTTTCTTGATTACAGAGTCAAAATCATGGCAAGAGAATCAGACTCCAGAGACAGAAATAAATACCTTAGAATCAGGTAGTTGGCTTAGAGTCCTGTGTCCTCAAAACTAAGCAGACAAGTCACTTGGGGATAGGTAACAAAATTTTTCAAAAGAGGCTGGGCTGTAGCATAACAATATATGATCAACTTTCCCTGGAGCTATATTTTGTGCTTACTTGTTCTCTATTGCAGCCCTTCCCTTTGAGATTCTGCTTTTAGTTTGCCTCCCAGCTTGAACAGAATACTGGTCGGTTAATTGATAGCCTGGATAGATGAACGGAGGGACAAATGAAAGGCAAAAGAGAATGGTGTGGGTGCTAAAAGAATACTTTTACTGTCAGACAAATCAGGGTTATCATCCTGGCTGATCCATTTCTTAGCTGCTCTGGATTTCAGGATTCTCTTCTGTAAAATGTGTGTAATAAAGGGGTGACACCTAGCAGTGTTGTGAATATAAAATAAGATAATGTCTACGAACATTTATTATGGCTTGTCAAATAGTAATTATTCAATGAAATGTGATCTATTTATCTATCATCATCATCTTCTTCTTTTCTTCTTCTTCTATCAGATTCTCTTTCAGAATTAGTAGTAACATAATAAAAAAAATAATAATACTGTATTTGTGCTCTAGTACTAATTTGCCACATGACTCCAGTCAAGTCACTTAATTATTCTGAGAAATCCAAGACCAAGGCATCGGCAGATTCGGTGTGTGGTGGGGACCTACTTCATCGTTCATTCACAGCCCACCTTCTCGCTGTGTCTCACTGGTAGAAGAGATGAGGAAGGGAGTCCTCTGGGGATCTCTTTTATAAGAACACCAATCCTATTAATGAAGGCTCCACCCTCAGTACGGAATCTCTTCCCAAAGGCCATACTTCCTAATACAGTCACATTGAGGATTAGGTTTCAACACATGAATTTGAGGAAGACAAAAACATTCAGTTCATTTCAGTCCTCATTTGAAAAAAATAGGATTAATAATAACAGTTCACACTATACATGCTTTTCTTCAACCTCTCTTTGACATAACTGGTAACTGCATGCAGATGAGGTCTTCTTATTCATCTCTGGCTCTGATTTCCTCTTTGAGATTTAGACTTCATAAATAAACTTTCTCTTGAATATAGCCATTTAAATGATCTTCTAAACACTCAAATCTAGCGTGTTTAAAATGGCATATATAGTCTCCCTAAATCATAACCCATCTCCACACTTTTTTTTTCTTTATTCCCTACTTTAGTTAATAGCATCCCGATTTACCAAGGAAATTAAGACAAAATCCTCAAGATAACATATATTTCTCCCTCTGCTTTGTTTCCACATTCTATCAGTTTTGAAATTATGCTGATATTACTTTTACAATTTCTACATTTATACTATTAGTGCCCAAGGCTCTGGTTTAGAATTTAATTCTTTATGGATTATTTAAACAGCTTAATATCTCTTTTTCCTCAGACTAGCTCAGGCATACAAATGCCAGAATAGTTAACTGCTGCCACCACCGTCACTCTGGGTCAAGAACTCACATGCGTTCACCCTGCTGCTCTAGGGAGAGAGTCTACTTCTAGGAAGGCTGAGCTTCTGTCTCTGTTGCTCACCATTCTTCTCCAGTGCCAAGCTCAGTGCCCAGAAATATTTACTGTACATTGATTATGCAAAGAGGAGATCAAGTGTATGAGGTGGACAGACCAAAACTTAGGGAATCCAAAATTTATGAACACTTCAAATCAGAAGAGGGAAATCTAGGCCTGAAAAAACCTCATGATTTAAAGACGTTTGCTGTAGAATCTTTCCTGGGACGCTTGGGGCCTACACCTTAGCGAAGAAGAAGCCATTAAAGTCACTTATCCATCTGAATACAGCAAACTGTGGGCTTCTTATAGCAAAGGGCTGTCTCTTCTCCCTCTTTGTCTTCCACAGAAAGCAAAGTGTTGGGCACAGGATAAATCCTCAGTAAATTTGTTGAACTGAACAGAAATTATGAGTTGCTTTTTAAACAGAAAGCACATTGTAACTATAATTTCTCTGAAACACCGTGATTAAATTTCTTTAGGCATTCAACACTTCAAACTGGTAATTTATTTGTCATGCAAATCAGTGAATGCATATTGTTTCAATAATACACATTAAAAAGTCAAATCACCAAGGTAACTTGAAGGAATATGATTAACAGCAGAGGCCTGGTACATGATTTCTTTTAGCACCTTCTAAAAAGTCAGGGACTAGAATCTCTCATATCAGATGGGGAGATAATACATATAAATACACACACACACAGAATTAATCCTTCCTGTGTATTTAGGTAAGGTAAAAATATATATGTACATAAAAATGTATTTTTAGAGTTGGCATTCTCCTTTGGAACAAAATAGTCCTCAATAACAAGCTAACTCGTGTACATTTCCAATGTATGCATCTGGTTATAGACAAAGTTAAAGAAAAGAGAATGAATTTTAGAATCTCTTCCTTTTAATTCATTATTTTTGTGATCAGTTAAAAGAGACAAAGGAACTCACACAAAAGGACATCACAGCAGAGGCTGAGAAGTGGCATTCTGCAGTGCTCGTGAGGATGTGGGGTTTGGTTTCTGCCGTTCTATTGTGCTACCCAAGAACTGGGGTGGTGGCAATCAGAGACTCAGGTTAAAAGCCTGGGAAACAAGGGAGAGCAGATATATAATTTGAAAACTCTTGCCTGAAACTAAATAAACTGACCAAATAAGCAAAACCCTTCTTCATCTCTGACGTTATGAAACTGTGTCCCCTTTCTTTTCAGTCTGGAAACTCATTCGTGGAGACACCAAACAAAAAGTCTAAAGGAAGTGGAGCTTCTTCCAACAAAGCTTCTCATTTATAGAAGGACACTGAATTGAATGAAAATCTCACAGTAGGATTAGATACTCCTAGGAGTCCCAGTATCTCTAGGAACAATGCAGAACACAGAATATATGTTCCTATAAAAAGACTAAGATAAGCAAAAATCCAGAAGTATACTCCTGACTTCTTATGTTGCCATTTTACTGACGGCAACAATTGTGATAAACTGAGAAAGATTCTACTAAGTGACATCAGATTCCCTGCTGGACCTGCTCACTGTGCGGTCTTCCTCTCATGTCCTGCCAGATCATGGAAGGTATAAGTAATAAAAGACCCAGGCTGCAGAACCTCTAGGAGTTTGCAAAATAAATTGATACAATTGTTTATGAAGCTGATTTGCTAGTATATCAAATTCCTGCTTAGTCCTTATGGCTGTTTGTAAATACTTCACTCCTTCCTCTTTTCCCACACACCTGGAAGACGATCTTGCCCTGCCCCTTTTGAAGTTAGAAGTAGCCATATGACATTTTTGCCCAGTTTGAGTAGAAATGTCTCACTGGAAGGTGGAATATTTTATGCTTTTACTAGTTTTTTAAGTTAAAATGAACTCAAAAAATAATTGCAAAGAAAAAGACAGTCAATTTGAATCATAAAATACGGATCATGGCCAGAAAGATCAGAAATGGAAAATAGAGAAAGCATAGTGTGTTTTCGCTAATTAGAAATAGCACATATGTTGTGTAGAAGTCCATAGCTTTGGTTACACAAAGATGGAGATTTGCTGTTTGTTCACACTACTCATACACTATTTGATCTTGAACACGTTATTTAGTCTCTCTCATCCTGTTTTCTACTCTATAAAAAGGCAGAATCAATATATATATCACTGTTGTTATAAAAATTATTATGAAGATTAAATACATAGTTATCACATACATATGCATGTACATATATCACATATATACACACACATATATTTACTACATATATATATATGTAATCACAATGCCTAAAATAAACCATAGTTCTGTAAACATTTGTTTCTTTAGTTAGGATTAACTTTATCTGCATATAACAAAATGGAACACTAACCAACAGTGACTTCTAGAATACACTTTTTCTCTGCCATAAAAGAAATCTTGGAGATGGGCAGCTTGGGGCCAGGATGGTCACTTTCATTCTCCTTTTTGTTTATCCTCACACAGGCTTCCATGCTCAAGATTACCTCCATAGTCCAAAATGAATATTAGAGCTCCTGCTACCACATCCACATTCCAAGCAGCAAGAAAGAGGAACGGGAAAGACAAAAGGGGTCTCTTCTCAGGTAAGTCAGCTTCCTGTTTACACAGCTTTAATCCAAAGTTCACACAATAGGTTTGTGTACATTTGATTGGCCAGAAGTGAATTCCCTCCATGGCTCCCGTCTTCCATTCGACACACTGACCCTGTCAGCCTTCCCAATGGGAAAAGACTTTCTAAGTAGCAGTATGCAGATACCTCAGAGTGAATCGTGTATAATCTTTACTATGAAAAGAAGGTATTTTTCACTTCTTGTCCTCTGCTAATTGGCTGTTCCTCTTCCTCTTAAAGTAGGCCCTGTGTTTTAACCCATATCAACACTTTTTCTCCCTGTGAGCTCTGTGTGTGTGTGCACAAACAAAATCTCCAGCTGTTGTTGAGATTATGCTTCCAGAGAATGCTTCCCAGAAAGCCGATCTATCCTCTTTTCCCTGAATAGAGTTCCCGCATCTTAACTGGGGCTTTGCTGGGGAAACACTTTCCTCCAGAGCTAACCTTACCAAATCATGTCAGTGGAAATGGTGCCCCTCATACAAACGCTATTTCAAATTTCGCAACCATTCCTGAGTCCACTGCTTAGAACTAACGTTTCCTTCTTTGTGCCCTCAAAGAGCTTAGTTTAAATTTGTCTTGTGGACTCCTTCAGCATTGGCTCACTTTATGTTTAATTGGGTTCACATCTGCATCCCCCTCTTGGTACTGCGTTGTTGAGCACAGGGAAGGTGTCTTCAACATCTCTGCCTTCCCTGTGCTTATAAGAGTGCCTGGCACACGAGTTGCTTGTTCACAGCATGATATGTAAATTTGGGTTAACTAAAAAGCATTGGCCTCCAAAATTTCCAAAATAACTTCATCCAAAAATATGTTTATTTTTATCTCATTATAAAAATCAATTCAGAGTCATCAAATAAAATTTGTAAAACACAAATAAACGGAGAGGAGAAGAACTCTCCCACAGCCTGAATTCTACAGTGGTAACATATTTATTTAGATTCATTTTTCTGAACAAGTTTAACATGATTATAATCATACTTTATATATAGTAGCTATCCTGCTGTTTCCCTTAATAAGGGAAATCGTTATAATATAATTTATGACATCCTCTTCATAGGCATTCAGTTTAAATCCTGTATGATATCCATTGAGTATATATACTATAATTTGTTTAATCATTCCAATTTTCTTGGTCATTTAAGTTGTTTCAAGTTTGTTAGTATTATAAATAACTATGTTAAATGTTTTCGAACATACTGATATTTGCATGTTTAGGACTACTTCTTCAGATAGAGTTCCAGAAATGTAGTTATTGGATCTAAGTTTATTAAGCTTATATTACTCTGTCAATACATATCTCTAAGGGGCTTCTTATAAAGGTTTTACCATTTTTCTCACTCACAGTTTATTTTACATCACCCTTGCCTGCATCAGGGATGATGATGACGATGATGATGATGCATATCATTTTTACTGATTTTTTTTTACTGATTTAGCACTAAATGTAAGTTTGTTAGCACAAAAATATAAGACAGAATTACAACAGTATATTTATTTGTTTTCCAATGTTTAGCTTATTTTAGCACTAGTAAAGTAAGGTTGATTTATGAGAGGGAAGGAGTATGAGGAAGAGGAGGAGAAAAAAGAGGAGGGGATGACGGGGAGGAGATGATAAAAATAAGGAGGATGTCTTGTACTCTCCTTCTCCCATCCTTTAGAGTATTGCTTGTTCTTAAGCATTACTATAAGTTTACCTTTTATCTATGATTTTTATTGAGAGATAATTTTTATTATGCAATCTCTTTAATGTATTTTATTGTGACCATGACATTTCGAAACTAGGCAGAGTATAATCCACTAACCTCTCCAGAGAATAACGGGAATTCTTTAATGATACCTTTTGTCTATAAGATGCTATTAAATAGAACTTAAGAAAGCAATTTCATTGTTAAACACTTTTCACTCTCAAAGTACCTAAACTACTTGCAAAACTGTTAGTTGGATAATAGCAATTTGATTAGTCTGAAGATGAATGCAGTAAATGTTATAAGTTCTAACGCCATTCACGTCTGAGTCTGGCTACTAAAACTCTTCCATTCTGGGGGCACAAGAGATCTTACACCCATACCCCTTTGACATCTAGATTCAGAGACTCAGAAAATACTACAGCTCAGAGGAGCTCCCATGAAGTACCTTGGTATGCCCTTCATTATTTCCTGTCCAAACCCTAGCTCACTCCCATTTTACAGACCTGAGCAGGAGAATATGTTGTCCAAATCTGAGTGCTCTTGCCTTCCACACTTGTACTTCTTTGACTTATAGTTTATTAACTTCAAAAAACTAGTATTTTCCTATCATTGTTTTGATCTTATTAGTCCTTTCTTTTTCCTCCTTAATTTAAATGATGAATATCCCCGGAAGGTTCTAACTATTCCAGGCTCCCAGTCCAGTGATCCTTCTGTTTTATCACACATCCCCTTGGCAACTCCTGAGGTCAGTTCCAATCCTATTGCTTTATGATCCTGGAGTTGCAAACAGATTTATGTCAGTTGAGTAGCAATTATTCAGAATGCATTTGGCCACTGAAATTTTCCTGTGGTCTGCAGGATTATGTTATGCTTGTATAAGGAGAAATACATCAATATGAATGAACCAGAAAGACAGGAAAATAAAATCAGATTGTAAAGTAGTCAATGTAATAGTCCAGCTGTTCCATTAAAAAATCAGTTTTCTTTCTAAGGGACTTTTTAATTCAGTTTTTTTTCAATGTTTATAAAGCAAACATTAGTTTTGCTAGCATGTTCAGAAGGCCAAAATCTATTTCTTGCTGTCTACCAATAAGTTTTGCCAGTAATATCTGCAGCTTCAGATAAAAGTTAAAATTTAAGCCAAGTATTTCATACAATCTCCAGAAGATGAAGAATCAAGGAGTGATGGTTCATTATCAGAAAAATAAAAATTCTACTTCCTTCAGCATTGTTTGGATAGAGATTCATAAACCCTGAAGATTGTACCTGATCATAGTGTTTCATTATTTAAATAGCTTTTCTTCTTTTTTCCTCATCTAATCTTTGCAATATCCTTATGAGGTTATTGGGCACTTATTTTCCCATTTTGAAAATGAGGAAAATGAGTCTCAGAGGAGTAAAAATATCTGTCTCTCGCTATATGTATAATTGATGATGGAGAAAGTGCCTCAGCTCCTGCCACGTTTTCTCTTGATGAAGCACTTTCTCATTAAATTTGCTGCCATCCATACCTGGTATCTCGTGTTTCTGGATGAGCTCTGTGCACTCTGGAATCCTTGTGGGAGTAGAATTCCTTATGTCTAAGAATGTTGTACATTTCCTAGGATTAAGGCAATAGAGTAGTTGTGGGTAAGGGAGAAAAAATTATAAGCCAATGGAAAATATGAATTTTAGTCCAGGCTCTAGTTCAATGTGACTTCATTTAAAATGCAGGGAAGTATGGCTTTGGTAAGCTGAAAAATGGTCTCCAACAGTTTTTGAGTCTTATCCCAGGAACCTGTGAATATTAAGTGGCAAAAGAAAATTTACGTAAGTGATTAAGTTAAGAATCTTGAGAATGGGAGGTTTGTCCTTATAAGGGGAAATAGAAGATTTTACAACAACAGATGAAGGCATTGTGATTGCTGAAGGAAAAACTTACACTGCTGGCTTTGAAGATGGAGGAAGGGTCCAAGAGCCAAGGAATGCAATGAATGAAGTTCTTGAATCTTGAAAAGGCAAAGAAACAGATTATGTCCTAAAGCCCTAGGAGACAGCATGACCCTACTAACATCTTCATCTCAACCCAGTGAAACGGATTTTTAACATTGGACCTCCAGAAGTGTCAGAGCATGAATGCGTATTGTTTTAAAGCCACCAAGTTTATGGAAAATTTTACAATAGCTATAGGAAACTAATATGACGGCTTTGCAGAATTGTTATTAGGATTAAATGATTTCTTGTAAGTAAATGCCAAGCACAAGATGGGTGCCTGTCAAGGTATACTAAGACCTCAAATTTAAATCTAGCCGTCTCGTTCTGAATGATCTGGAACATAAAAGAAACTTTAGGTAAATGAGTTCTCTTTATCACTATTTTCTTTCATAAAGTTCTTATTGTCTATGCTTGAGAACTCAGAGGTGTCATAAACAAACTTAAGAACTGTTTCTAATCTTTTTTGAGACATTCTAAATGAAAATCAGTCTCACGCTGCTCATTCCACACTTCCTTTCCTTTGATCCCGTACTGATCCTATTAAACCTTCCAAAGATGTGGGTATGTCCCAGGCCCTGTAGCACTCCCACAGAAGTCTGAGTTGGAGAAGACAAATCTCAGAATGGGAACAGAACTTTGGACTGCTCTCCTATCCTGACCCTAGTCATTAGCCTACTTCAGTGCTTTGTCTCTATCCTTGAGCTGTATAGGATGCAACTTTCCGAAGAATGGAAAGGCAAAAATCGAGAAAGAAGGAAGTTAGGAGAAATCTTATAGCAACCTAGTGTGTGGGCAACACCTAGCACAATGTACATGTTACATAAGTAATAAAGCATAACTTCCCTCTTTCATATCTGCTTCCTATGAAACACTCTTTGAGAATGAGATAAATATTGCAAGGTTCAATTAGCTTCAATTGGACTCTCAATCCTGCTCAGATCATGGCCTTCTCCATGCTAACAGAATTGAGTCTTGGCCGCATATATCCCATGATGTTGTCTTTTCATGAATGAACATTTCTTGGCATTCTTATCCTGGTGTATGCCAGTCTTAGAACATAACATCAACTACACTAATCTTGCTACTGGACTCTACCAAATAGAATGAACCATACTGTTAACAGTCCATGACAACCAAATTATCAGTGACCTTTGGATACTGTTCATTGAACGACTACCTTCCCTTGTAGGATCAGCCTCCTCATTGGATCAAGTTTCCTAGCTCAAACAGAGGGGGCACTTTGTTTATTTAACAATTGTATGTGTTTATGTGTATAGACAGGGGTGTCGATGAAAATAATCCATAACCAATCTATAAATGAAAATTTGGGTAAATTTATTCTGAGCTAAAATGTGAAGACCATGGCCCAGAGACTCTCTTCCCAAAAGAAAAAAAGCCACCAAAGAAGTGGGGTGTACAGAGTGGTTATATACCCCCAAAGAGGATGTTTCACATATGATTGAAATGTCCCTTTTACAATTGTCACAAGACTGCTCTGTTGGCACCACGATTGATGGACACAGCAGGTAGGTCTGCTGTCTCAGTGGACATAGCAGGGTGGCAGATCTGCTGTCTCGAGCTGGGTGGTCACAAGTGAGCTGAGTGGTCAAGGGTGAGCTCAGAAATCAGTTCCTAGCCTAGGAAGAGATGCTTATCCTTAAGGAAATGCCAAAGTGGGGGAAGTTGTACCTTTATCTTCAGGGCATTTTTTCTTGCCATAGTAAACATTTAAAGCAGATATACAATGCATGCTCAATGGCCATGTCAGGCCCTTTTGGAAAAACAAAGTCAGACTGAATTAGGTTTACACTAAATGGCTTCCTCATATTCTCCAATATATCCTATTGCTTGCTATTTCTGTTTGTCAGGGGAAATAAACAAAACATGCCAAAAATATATAGTGTTGCAGTCAAAGATGAAGAAGAATGTTTCAAAGCAAGGAAAAGTTTAAGAAGTGATCCAGAGTCAAGGCTCAGAGTCAAGAGGTTAGCATGTCAAAGAAAACCAGAAAACAAGGAATAAGGTTAAAATAGTCTGGTTGAAGTGTCACTTAAGAAAATATCAGAAACTGTTGGCTTTTGCTCATATTTCCTCTTGTACATGCTCCTAATGTCTAATGTTTCATGTTGGCAAGGCAAGTCAGATTAATAAAAAATACTATCAAGATAACTTTAATTTTCAAGGAATGTTATAACACACATAACCTAAGAATATCCATCATAATAAGCCCAACTTTGTGACTTTGCAGGAAACAATTGCTCTTTACAGTCCAACCTACATTTCTCAATAACACAGCAAAGATCTTGACCTATAAAAGTGTGCCCCAGAGCAAAACAGATTTACAGCAAAAGAACAAGATGTTGCACTCAGCAAAACAATAGTTACAGTTCCCAGAGTTATGGGCTGGACTGAAGTGCCAGCTCAGTCAACACACTATGGTGATAAAAGTGGACTTACAAGAAATACTCGTTGAGTGGATGAGGGATCCAAAGGCAGAGTTAAAAATGTTTTCAATGACTTGAGTTACTTAAAGTTACAAATGCAAATTCCTAAGACTTGGGTTCCAATTCTAGATTTATGATGTGGGTTACTTGGATCTATATTTTTGCCAATTACCCAGGGTGATGTTGAAAGACAGTGATATTTGAGAACCAATAATCTAGATATTGAATTTTTGTGGGTTTCAGGATTGAGTTATTTAGGATATGTCTGTGTGTTTATGTTGCTATTTAGCACATATAAAAAGTTAATAGAAATTTCTACCCTTTCTTTTCCCATACCCTGTCTATGGTAGATGCAGAAATGTGCCTCGCACATCCCTCTTCAAGAAAGAACTTACTGACAGGCTGTGAGGATTATGCCACTGGCACTTGCTAGCTATAAGTTCTTCAGCTCTGCCTTAGAGATTGAGTTGAGGTCAAACTTTTCTTGATTGAGCAAGCTTGTTGTATAAGGGCCAAGAATAACACAGTACTCATCTGAAGGGCAATATTGGCTCCAGAGCTCTCCACAGGTCCAGCAGAGGCTTGATATATCTGCCTCACAGTTTCACAGTTGTCATCTGAGTCTCCCCGCCAGATGGGCTGACAGCAAGCCTCGCTTTGTCCTATTACTTTTCAGGTGCTATTCCACAATAAATCTTTTGCATTCTTAACTTCATTTCAGTGTCTGCTTTCCAAATCACCTAAGTGACACACCTTTCCCTGCAACTTCTTGAACAATTTAGTCCTAAAGCCATTAGTTACTGACCTGGAAGGGTAACTTTGTGTGTGATATCAAAACCCAGACAAGTAGAAGAGGGTTTCTGCACATGGGTTGGAAGGGACTGTCATGGGAAATCAGGTTGTCATGGGGAATTAGCCCAGCTGGATGAGGAGGGCATCCATGACTGTGGGTGGCAAAGCTTAGAGTTTCAGAACCCAAGCATGGTAATGAGAATGTCTTCATGGAGGAATGTCCTTGTTGGGAGTTGGAGCACAAGTAGGATAAGAAGGTGTCCATGCTGGCTGAGGGGCAGGGGGAGTAAGAAGCCTGATATGGAGGCTGAGAGTCCAATGAAATAAGAAGGGCATCCATATGCATGGGCACACCAACTCATGAGTACAGAGCCAAAGCAGAGTGAGAACAGAGCTCTAGTCAGGGCAGCTGGTGTGGGAATTTAGATCTTGAAAAGGATAAAGAGGGCATCCACACAGCATGCAGACTAATAAAGAGAGGAGGCTATCTGCAAATGGGCAGCCTTGAGCACAGCGGAAGAAGCTGAACAAAGTTAAATAAAGTGTTCACATATGCAAAGTAGTAGTGGTGACAATGAGAGATTGGTGGCATAGAGGGAAATTGATCAAATAAATTAGTATATTAGGGAAAGGGGAGCCTCACTGTCAGGGAATGGAGTTACAGATACAAAAAGAAAGAAAAGTAGAATAAACACTGTGACATTGGATAGAAATCATTGGATTGGAAATATTAGTATTAATTCATGGATTTATAGATTTCAATACTAGAGATAATAGATATAAATTAATTTGTAAATCTCTCTATCTCCATATTTATGTGTATGTATACACACACACACACACACACACACGCATACACATTAGCTCTGCCCATTGAAAGGGCCACAGGGCTTTTTCCAGTCCTACATGCTCTTATAGAATGTCACCATTCTCTCCCTTCTGTAGAAAGAGAGTATATTTGTCCTTCTTTTGAAATTGTGTGGGCTTTATGGTTGCCTCAACAAATAGAATGTCTGAGTTTGAATGCTAGGACACAACCAGGAGTACAGCTTCCACTTGGTGTTCTGTTTCTTGAGACACTCACCCTTAGAACCCAGCTGCCATGTTGTGAGGAAGTCCAGTCCTCATGGAGAGGTCACTTAAAGATGTTCTGCCTGACAGTTCCAGCTAATGTCTCAATCCACAGCCACCATCAACCACTCTACATATAAGTGATCAAACTTCAGGTGAATTCAGGTAAAAAACAAATGTTGTGATTGTTTTAAGCCACTGATTTTTGTAATGGTATATTATGGAGCACTAAATAACTGGAACAGTTGTCAAGAGTCCTGTTTTGGACATTTTTCTTTGAGATGCCTATTAGACATCCAATAAAAGGGCACAGGGAGTAATGGCTTCGGGTGAGGTTAGAGAGTTAAGAAAAGATTTTGGGGCATATTAAATATTTTTGATTCATTTTAAAGGCAATTAAATGATTAGACTACCATTTTCAAAATGTTACCTCTAGCTATAGATGAGAGAATGAATTAGAGTGGGCAGAAGAGCCAAAATGGGCAGCCAAGTTAGATGATTAGTGAAGTAGTCTCATCAAGAGATGACTGTGGCTTAAACCAGAGTGATGGAAATACATAAAAAGAGGTTTGGAAGGATTTGAGGGCTATTTGTGAGATACAAAAACCAGGATCATAAATGGACATCTTATTCATACTCGCTTTTCACTTACAGGTGTATGCATGTCATCTATTGATCCATGGACAAAAATTCACCTTCAGCATAGGATTATAACAGACTTTAAAATGTCATGATTATTAGTACAAAGATCATAGCTATTAACTGGTCTTAATTATCTTTGGCCTAATAGAGAGACCAATAGTATAAGCGTCCAGAAAACTGAATTATACTCTGTTTTGACCATTGAATATCTTTGATTCCCAATTTCTGCATCTGTAAAATAGAAGCAATAGTATTTGCCTTTCTGGTAAAGATTAAGTGAACTATATAAATAGCCTAGGGTGGTGCCTGGAACAGAGTTGATACTCATCATATGTTAATAGGATTTGAATTTTAGGAACTCTGAGTATATGTCAGAATATATGATTGGAAGGTACAAATCTCGGCTTCTTTTATTGTTGTTGTTGATGGAGATACACCCTGAGCTAATATTTATTGCCAATCTTCTTCTATTTCATATGTGAGCCACCATCACAGCATGGCCTTTGATAGATGAGTGGTGTAGGTCTGTGTCCGGGAACCAAAACCAGGCCACTGCAGCAGAGTGTGCCGAACTTAAACATTAGGCCACCAGGGCTGGACTTGGATCTTGGCTTCATGATGTTATTACCACTTCTGCTCTGCTAATATTCCAATCCATAGTCCATTAGGAACTCAGTAGGACTACAGTAGGTTGATTGACCAGATGTCACTGGGACGCTTGAAGCCATCAAGTGATGACAATAGAGCTAGAGCTTATGTTAACAGGAGAGAAACAGACTGTTTTCTTAATCCTTTCTGCAGACACAAATGATTTTATTTCAAGATTAAAACCTGGACTGCTCATTTAGTGTGTCCCTTTCACACATCAGGGCCCATCAGATGATCAATGAAAGGCTAATCCACCACCATACTGGCTACCTCAGGTCAAGAACCTCTGAAAATCCTTGCCTCGTTGCTTTACAGATATTTGGGCGCCTACAGAGATAAACGGCAGTATCTCCAAGAAAAATAAATAATTATATAAATCTGCTCAATGGAGAACAAACAAGACTGGATACAACCCACCTATGCTTTTCATCCTGGAATAGGCTATGTTGAAAGTCTGGGAAAGAGGTAGCTATTTCTCTCCTTTATTAAAATGAAAACTTTACCATAATTCATAGCACCTGACACATAATTCTGAACTTACCTGGAAGATAAATGATGCTAAATCGGCCTTCTTCTCCAGGGCAAGTCAAAGGTTGAACGTTGAACAATTTTATCTCAGGAAATTGAAAAAAGTGTCTAAGCCATGATGTTATCATCAAGGTTGTCAAAAGCTTCCGAAGTATCATTTGCTAGATTATTTCCCGCCAGAGTTATTAATTTCTTTAATCATTAACTTATTTACTGCTTTTCAGGTTCTTTGCTAAAGATGAAGGATATAAAATAGAAATCACTGCATCTCTTGAGGTAGTATTCTAGTTGGGAATGAGGTTGGGATATGCAGATAAGTACATAAACTAACAATATTTATACAATGCGATAGATGCTAAAGCATTCCAAAGCACTCTGAGTAGAGAATTTTTTTTTTAAATAAAGGCGTTAGTAACTTATTGTGCCTCAGGGTCTTGGGAAGGCATTTCATTGGATGTGATATTCAACCTGGCCAACTAGTATGACTGGGATAATTTTTCCTCCCAGAAAGAGATATATGTACAGTTCCTTCTTCATATGGAGAGTGTCTGCAGGATCTCGGAGCAGGCTGCCTAGGTTACAATCCTGGTTCTGCTTCTAGCTAGCAATGACGCCTTGGGAAAGCTCCCCGGTTGTTAGCCTCAGTTTCCCAGAAATAATTAGCAGAGCTCAAACTTTATATGAGAACAGAGATAACAAGAATTTCCCTTGTTCTCACTCCTCCACAATTACTCTCAGATGGGCTGCGTTTCTGTAAAAGGGCAGAGTGTTCTCTCACAACAGCTCTGCAGCTTTTCCTCACTACTTTGACCCACATTTGAACCTCTTAAAAAACAACCACAAAAAGGTATCATTTGTCTTTCTTAAAATCCTCCCAGGGGACACAACACGAGAAACATTTTGCTTGTCAATACTGTTTACTGCTTGGTGGAGTAAATGTAAATCTGATGTTTTCTCAGGCGGTGGCTGATGGCTTTTCGTGGACAACGACATATCCCCGGACTCTTTGACATTTCATTTTATGCTCCTGGGGCCACCAGCTCTTTTCTGTAACTGCATGTCAAAATAACAAGATCTTGCCTGCTTATTTAGAAAAACCTGCTTAATAACTGACTGTCTAAACCTGTCACAGCCTTTGAGTTGTGAAAGCTGGCTTTTGCAGTGAGATTGGGATATTTTGTCCCTAGAACATAAAGTACATGCTTAAAATAGCCTCAAGGGTGGTGACCCAGAAAGACAACTCGTGAGGTAGGGGTTCTTTCTGAAATCACGACACTGGTATTCTTAGAGTCCCGGAGATATAAATAATGAACATCAGGGAGCTGGCCTGGTGGCATAGTGGTTAAGTTCGCGTGCTCCACTTCGGCAGCCCAAGGTACATAGGTTCAGATTCCGGGCACGGACCTTGTACCACTCATCAACCCATGCTGTGACGGCATCCCACATGCAAAACAGAGGAAGATTGGCACAGATGTTAGCTCAGTGACAATCTTTCTCAAGCAAAAAGAGGAAGATAGGCAACATATGTTAGCTCAGGGCCGATCTTCCTTGCAGAAAAAAGAAGAAAAAAAAGTAATGAACATCGAATCTTTAAGAATTCTTACCAACCACAGAGAGAGTAGAACACATGCGAGAAACATTTGGTGGGCAAAATAAACTTCTAATTCACTCAACCAAAAAATATTTTTGAATGGTAACAGTACATAGTGTTCTGCCACAGAATTTCCCCTTTGGAAAGTAACTGGGCCTAGCAATTGTGGTAAAGAAATCACATAGATTCAAACTCCTCTAGCATTCATTTAGCTGTGTGATCTTTTGATAGGTAGCTAACATCTCTGAGCCTTGGTTTCTCTTATGTAAAGTGGAGATGACTCTCATCTTACCATGCTTTTTGAGAAATAAGTGAGAAAAATGTATGTACAACACTTAGAAAAATGCTTGCACATATCAGGTATACACATTGATTTTGCTTGTTTTTGGTAGAGTTGCAATCATCATCATCATTGTCACCCTCATCATGACTGTCATTCTCTTCCTCCTTCTAACCTGTTACTTGGGTCTGCAAAGCCTTGTATGATTTGGTCCCTGCCTGGCTCACAGACCTCACATCTTGCCATTCCACCTCCATCGTTTCATTCTAGCAAGATCTGCCTTTCTTCTGTCCAAGCACATTCTCGCCTCAAGGCTTTTGCGCTAGCAGCAGCAATGCCTGAGATTCTCTCCCTCTAGGTTTTTGCAGAGTTGGTTTGTTTCATCATTCAGGTCTTAACTTACAAATCACCTTCTCTGCAACAGCTCCTCTGGCCACTCAATCTCCCTTTGTCACGTCCACATAATTTACTTTGTCAGGGTTCGCACCATAATTAATTTGTTTGCTTGTTGTTACCCACCCCCACAAGATGCTATCTCCATGAAAGCATTGATGTTTCCTGATATTTGCCTGCTTCTAAAAGTGACCCATGGAAGAAACTAAAAAAATGCTTATTGAATAGAGAATATAATTTATCAATTGATTAATGAAAGGTTATACTTCAGCAGAAAACTGTGGACTTTGGAGTCAGACATATCTCAATTCAAATCCGGCTACACACTAATGGAGAAGCTTTGGACTAATTTCTTAATCACTAAAGGTTTGTTTTTTCCATTCATAAAGTCAGAGATTTTATAAATCCTCACTGAATTTTGTGAGTATTTAGACAAAAATGTGCAGGTAAAGTGCCTAAGAAACGTCCTAGAATATAGTAAGTGTTCAATATTCGTTATGGTGAGAATCAAATGCCAGCTAGCACTGCATTCAGCCCAATAGCAACATTTCACCCTTGATGCAGGGCATCTGCATCTTTGTATATTTTGTGCACATGCTTCCAGGAAACTTTGGTTTTAGACAGCAGTTATTTTAGCGTTGTAATCTCCAAGTATTTTTTTTTAATTCAGGTATACTTCACTCTTTTTTTGTGACGTGACAAAATAATTTTTATTGAAATATAACATACATACAGAAAAATGTGCACACTAGAGCCCATGAACTTTTCACAAAGCCATTCCGACTAGCACTGCAGGCAGAGCACTGCCCCACCCAGAAGCCTGCCATATGCCCTCTGCTGAACACCACATCCCTGTAAGGGTGAGCACCATCCCGACTTCTATTGTTTTAGCTTAGCCTGTTTTTAAACTTTATGTAAGATGTAGTCTATACAGAAACTGATAATTAATAATGTATACCTGAAATTACACAATGTTGTAAACCATTATGACCTCAATAAAATAAATACAAAAATATAAAAAATTAGCTTTGACCCAGAAACCCTATTCTTAGGTTGCTATCTAACAAATGCATACATATGTTCATCAAGAGATGTAACAGTTTTATTCATAATGGCCCAAAATTGAATACTACCCACATGCCCATCATTTGGATGGGTAGTTAGTGGTAGGTGGACAGTTGGATGGATAAATAGTGGTAGATTCACACCATGGAATTCTATACAGCAATGAAAATGAATGGTCTACTATTACATTCAACAACTTAAATGAATCTCACAAACAGGATTGAGTGAGAGAAGCCAAAAGTCAAAGATTGCATGCTTTATGATTTCACTTCACCCATTTAAAGCTGTCTTTTTTAAGTGTACAGTTTAATGGTTTGCATTATGTTCACAAAGTTGTGCAATCTTCACCACCATGTAACTTCAGAATATTTTTATAATCTCAAAAAGACATTTCACACCATTAGCAGTCAAATTCCATTTCTCTCTCCCCACACCCTTTATTGACCAGTAATCTACATTATGCATTTATGGATTTGTCTATTCTGGACATTTTATGTAGATGGAATCACAGTATGTGGCCTCACGTTCTTGGCTTCTTTGACTTAATATTTTCAAGGTTCATCCATGTTGTATCACGAATTGGTACTTCATTCCTTTTTTTTTTTTTTTTTGAGGAAGATTAGCTCTGAGCTAACATCTGCCACCAATCCTCCTCTTTTTTGTGAGGAAGATTGGCCCTGAGCTAACATGTGTGCCCATCTTCCTCTCCTTTATATGTGGGATGCCTGCCACAGCATGGCTAGATAAATGGTGTGCAGGTCCGCACCCAGGATCCGAACCAGCGAACCCCGGGGTGCCGAAGTGCAGCATGCAAACTTAACCATGTTGCCACCAAGCCAGCCCCATCATTCCTTTTTATTGCCAAATAATATTCCATTGTTGTACAAATTCCACGTATTGCTTATCCATTCATAAGTTGATGGGCATTTGGAGCTTATCAACTAACTGAAGTTTCCATATTTTAGCTATTGTGAATAATGTACTACGAACATTCATATACAAGTTTGTGTGTGGATATATATTTTTATTCCTCTTGGGTATGTACCCAGAAGTGGAAATGGGGGGCCATATGGTAATTCTATATTTAACGTTTTGAAGAACTGTGAAACTGTTTTACAAAGTTGCTACACTATTCCACATTCCAATTCACAGCGTATGAGGGTTCCAATTTCTCCACATCCTCGCCATGACTTGTTGTCTGATTTTTTTATTATAGCCATCCCAGTGGGTGTGAAATGGTGTTTCATTGTGGTTTTTATTTGCATTTCTTAGTGACTATTCATGTCAAGCATATTTCCATATACTAATTGTCCATTTGCATATCTTTTTTGGAGAAATGTCTATCTATATTCTTTACCCATCATTTAATTTGTCTATTTATTATTGAACTGTAAGAATTTTTTTAATATATTCAGGATGCAAATTCTTTTTTAGGTATTTGATTTCCAGTTAATTTCTCCCATTCCGTGGTTTATATTTTCAGAACAAAAGTTGTTCATTTCAATGAAGTTCAATTTATACATTTTTTGTTTTGTTGCTTTTGTATTTGGTGTCCTGTGTAAAAAAGTATTGCCTGATCCAAAGTCCCAAGATTTACTCCTATGTTTTCTGCTAAGATTTTTTTTTAGTTTTAGCTCTTACAATTAGGTCTTTGATCCATTTGATTTGAGTTTTTATATGAGGTGAGGTGGGAGTAGAAATGTATTATTTTGCTTGTGGATATCTAGCTTTTCCAGCACCATTTGTTGAAAAGACGATTGTTTCCACATTATGTTGTCTCGGAACCCTGGACAAAAATCACTGACCATAGATACATGGGTTTATTTATGGACTCAATTCTATTCCATTGATCTCTATGTTTATCCTTATACTAGTACCACGTGGTCTTGATTACTGCAGCTTTGTAGAAAGGTTTGAAATCAAGAAGAGTGAGTCCTCCAATTTTGTTCTTCTTCAAGATTGTTTTGAGTACGCTTGTCCCTGGCATTTCCACATGAGTTTTATGATCAACTTGTCAACTTCTGCAAAAAAAGAATCTGGGATTTTGACACCAATTTTGTTGAATCTGTAAATATATCTGATTAATATTGCCATTTTAACAATATTGAGCCTTTCAGTCCAAGAACATGGGGTGTCTCTCCATTTATTTAGGTCGTTAACTTTTCTCAATAATTTTTGTGGTTTTCAGTGCACAAATCTCGTATTTATTTGGTTAAATTTATTCTCAAATATTTTATTAGTTTTGATGTTACTTTAAATAGCTTCTCAATTCATTTTCAAATTATTCATTGCTAGTGTAGAGTAATACAACTGAATGTTATGTATTGAGCTTGAATCCTGCAAATTTGTTGAAATTGTTTATGAGCTATAATGGATTTTTTTGGTGCATTTTTTAGGATTTTTTATTTATAAGTTCATATCATCTTCAAATAGAGATAGTTTTAACTCTTCTCCTGCAATCTGGGTGTCTCTTGCTTCTTTTTCTTGCCTGAATACCAAGGCTAGACCTTCCAACACAGTGAGAATGGACATCCTCGTCTTGTTCATGATCTTAGGAGCAAGACTTTGTTCATTTTTTCTTTAGCATTGAGCATGATGTTATCTGTGGATTTTTTGTAAACATTCTTTATCAGGTTCAGGTAATTATCTGCTATTCTTAGTTTGTTGAGTGTTTTTATTATGAATTTATGTTGGACTTTGTCAAATACTTTTTCTCTGTCTATAAAATCATCGTGTGTTTTTTCCCATCTTATTAATGTGGTATGTTATACTATTGATTTTCATATGTTGAATTTATCTGTATTTCTGGGATAAATCCCATTTCATCCAATTTTGACCCACCTGGTATAATTCTTTTTATATCTTTCTGTACTTGGTTAGCCAGTATTTCGCTGATAATTTTTTGCACTTATATTCATAAGAGATATTGGTCTGTAGTAATTTTTTCCTATGATGTCTTTGTCTGGTTTTAGCATGAGGGTAATACCTGCCACATAGAATAAGTTGGGAAGTGCTCACTTCTATTCTAGTTTTACAAAAGTTTGTGAAGGATTGGTATTAATTTTTGAAATGTTTGGGGAAAGTTTTTATTCACCAATAAAGCCATGTGACCCTAAGGTTTTCTTTGTGGCAAGATTTTTGATTACTAATTTAATCTCTTTACTTGTTATAAGTTCATTCACATTTCCTATTTGATTTTGAAAAAAAGTAGTTTGTATCTTTCTAGGAATTTATCATTTTCCTTTAATTTAGTGAATTTGTTGGCATATAATCGTTTCTTGTATTCTGTTATAATTTTTTTCCTTTGAAAACAAGGACTCATTTTTCATACTGATTTTAATAATTTGACCCTTTCATTCTAGCTAATGGTGTGTCAATTTTGTTAATATTTTTCCAAAATCAAACTGATTTTGTTGATTTTCTCTATTGTTTTTCTATTTTCTGTCACATTTATTTTCACTCAATTTTTATTATTTCTTTCCTTCTGTTTGATCTAGTTTTACTTTCATTTTCTTTTTCTAGTCTCTTAAAAAGGGTAGAAGGTTAGTTATGGATTTGAGATCTTTCTTCTTTTTACACATAGGCATTTGCACCCATAAATTTTCCTCTATACAGTACTTTAGCTGTATCTCATAACTTTTGGCATACTATGCATTTGCTTTCATTTATTTGAAGTATTTTATAACTTTTCTTGTGACTTCCTCTTTGATCTATTGACTATTTAAGAGAATATGACTTAATTTCCACATATCTGTAGTTTTTCACCTTTTCTTCTATTAATTTATTTCCAATTTCATTTCATTGTTGTTGGAGAATAAACTTAGCACGATTTCAACCATTTAACTCTATTGACAACTGTTTTATGGCTTAATTTATGGTCTATTATGAGGAAAATTCCATGTGCATTTGAGAAGAATATGTCTTCTGCTCTTCCGCTTATTTGATAGATGTCTTCTACATCTAGTTAATTTACATTGTTTTTTAAATCTTCTATTTCCTTGTTCATCTCATGTCTCATTGTCTTATCCGTAATTCAAAGTTTGGTATTGAGATCTTCAGCTATTACTGTTGAGTTGTCTGTTTTTCCCTCTAATTATATCAGTCTGCTTCATGTATCTTGGAACTCTGGTGTTAGGTACACATGTGTTAATATATCTTCTTGTTTGATTGATCATTGTATTATTAAAGAGTATCATTCTTTGTCGTTAGTAATGCCATTTTGTCTTAAAGTAGATTTTGCCAGATGTTAGTATAACCACCCCAGGTCTCCTTAGGTTATTGTTCACTTGTTTTATCTTTTTCCACCTTTTTCTTTCAATCTATTTGTATCATTGAATGTAAAATATATCTTTTGTAGATAGTGTATAGTTATGTATTTTTTCCATTCTTGCAATTTTTACCTTTTAACTTGATAATTGGAGTATTTAATTCATTTGTATTCAATGTAATTCTGACACATTAGGATTCACATTTGCCATTTTTCTATTTATTTCCTATATGTCTTATGTGATTTTCCTCTTCTTCCAGTTTGTTTCTTCGTTTCTTCCTTCTCTTATGTTGAATAGATATTTTATAGTTCACATTTTAATTCCCTTGCCATTTCATTTGCTATATCTCTTTAAGTTATTTTCTCAGTGGTTGCCCTGGGGATTACCATTATTATCTTAATTTAGAACAATATATTTTGAATTAATACCAACTTAATTATAATAGTATACAAAATTTATTCCTATCCGTCTCTATCCCTTATCCTTTATACTATTATTGTCATACAAATTATATCTTTTCACATTATAATTCCCATCAACACAGATTTAAAACCATTGCCTTATGCAGCTGTCTTTAAATTCAGAAGGGAGAAAAGAAGACATGTGAAAAAAATGGCTTGCTCAATCTTATATTTATCTAAGTAGTTAACTTTAATGATGCTTTTTCTTTCTTCTCAAGGATTTGAGTTATTGTCCAGTATCATTTCATTTTAGCCTGCAGGACTTGCCTTAGTATTTCTTGTGGGACATCAGTCTACTAATGACAAATTCTTTCAGTTTTTTGTTTATCTGGGATATCTTCTTATTTTTAAATGATAGTTTTATTATATTGAGAATTTTGGGTTGATAGCCCTTTTCTTTCAGCAATCTGAATATGTCATCCTATACCTTCTGACCTTCGTGTCTTATGGTATAAAGTCAGCCTTAATCTCATAAAAGATTCTCTGTACACGATGAGCCTCTTATCCCTTGCTGCTTTAAGATTTTCTATCTGCCTTTGGTTTTTGACTGATAATGATGTGTCCAGGTATGAATCTCTTTGAGTTTATTCAACTTGGAGTTTGTTATGCTTCTTGAATAGGTCAACTAATGCTGTCCTTCCTATCAGGGAATTTTTTTGGACAGTATTTTTGAAAATATCCATCCTTCCTTCCTTCCTTCCTTCCTTCCTCCCTCCCTTCCTCCCTCCCTCCTTCCCTCTCTCCCTCCCTCTCTCCCCACCTTCTCTCTCTCTCTCTCTTTCTGTCTCTCTTTCTCTCTTTCTTTCTTTCTTTTCTTTTCATTCTGGGACTCCCATTGTGCTGAGAGTCCATATACAATTTTTTGTTGGTCTGCTTGAATATGTCCCACAGGTCTCTGAAGCTCTTTTTATTTTTTATTCATTATTTTTCATTTCTGTTCCTTGAACTGCATAATCTCAATTAACCTTTCTTCCAGAATGATTTTTCTTTCTTCTTCTTCCTCAAATCTCATGTGGAACCTCTCCAGTGAGTTTTTTCTTTTCATTTAATTTACTTTTCAGCTCCAGACTTTCTATTTGGTTCTTTTTAAAAATTTCTATCCTGTGATTGATATTGTCCGTTTGGGAAGACATTATTTTTGTACTTCATTTAGTTTTTCAGACAGAGTTTTCCTTAGTTTTTTGATCATATTTAAAATATCTGATTAAAAAGTCTTATCCTAGTAAGTAAATATTAGAGCTTCCCCAGGTATGGTTTCTGTTGACTTTCTCTCCTTTATATGGGCCATACACTCTTATTTGTTTGCATGCCTCATAATTTTTTGTTGAAAACTGGACATTCAAAACAATATAATCTGAAAATTCTGGAAACCAGACCCTCCCTTCTCAGGTTTTATTGTTGTTGCTGTTTGTAGTTGTTTTTTGTTTGTTTAGTGACTTTTCTGAACTATTACTACGAAGTATCTCTTCTTTGTTATTTGTGGCCACTAAAGTATCTGCTCATTTAGCTTACTGGTCAGTTTATGGGTTGACAGAGACTTGCTTCAATTCCTGGCACCAATACACTTCCCAAACTTTCATGAAATGTTCAGGGTGCATGTTAGGGCATGCATTTAACACTTAGTCATGCAGTTAACAATTCTACCTTAGCCTTAACTTTCTGCTTGCACAGCCTCAAGATCAAGCACAGCTGAGAACATATGATTTTCTTTGGTCTTTATGAGAATGTATATCCCTCCAAACCCACAATCCTACATATGCAAGTGGTCTTTAAGATTCTCAGAAATGCAACCGAGTTTTTCAGAGCCCTCTAGAGACTTCTCATTTCCAGCTTTTTCTCTTAAACTTCTTGGTTAGCCTATTTGTCTGAAATGTTATGCTTTGCCTCGGGTAGCTGTGATGTTCAACAATTACCTCTGACTGTTTTAGAAAAATGCCCCTATGGAAAAGGCTGTTTGTATTGGGAGAACTCTCAGGGCAAATAAAGACAGAACTGTAATTGGGTTTCCAGGGAACTACCAGATCAGTCCAATAATGCCAGTTCTCTAGGAATGGCGCTTTGAAGGAGGTCCAACCCAGTTTCCCCCCCTCCTTTAGCTATCAGATTGCTGGTGTTCATAGTGATTGTGGTCTCTTGATTTTCAGGTGTACCCTGGAGGCGGGAAGTGCAGAATGGGAATATGGAAAACTAAGGTGCCACAAAGCTCACTGTTCCTACCGAGATTCAGCTGTTTTTCTCAAATGCACATTTTGTGAATTGCTGAAAAGACTTTAGTTAATTTCTAGTGTTCTGAAAAGCTGATTCTGACAATTTTATGACAGTTTTCTCTTAATGCTATGGAGAAGAAAATTTTTGGAGGTCCTTACATCATCATTTTCATTGATGTCCTGCTCCACATAATTTTACACAATAGTTTCATATACCATGAATCTCTAATGAGCATCTTTAAAAAGACAAATGTAAATTAAATGCATACAACGTAAATATATTTAACATAAGAGGACATTAATTTCCATAACTACTGGAATTGTATGTCAGATGGCTAAGACATGTGGCGGGCAAATCTAGAAGTATCTGTGATAGCTTCCTTATTTTAAGAATACCTCATTAATCTATCACCAGCTAATTTGTCTCAGCAGAAATGAAGGTAAAAAAATAAAATAGCAAACATACAGCACATTAATCTTTCAACCTGGTTGCTTTTGCCAAATCACTTGTTCATTTATTCAGCCCACAGACATTAACCATGCTTGGCACTGGGGACATAATTCCCCAAAAGATGCTAACCCATGTATATCTTAGATTCTGTTGAAGAAGGCAATTGCATAAAGACGTAATTGCAGTATTTACTACTAATAAATAGACGTATACAAGTTGTTATAAGAATTAAGAGAGCTTTATTATATCTATCTAGGTTGGGAAGGACGTCCTCATGATGGTAACGGCATTCTAGGTGAAAATGTTGAGATTAAATAGGACTCTGACAGAAGAAGCAGTGAGATTAGAAGAGAACAACATTAAATACTTTATCCTGAGTTAAAAGGAATCATTTAAATTACATTTTTGACAAATATTATTTAATTCAGTCAGATCAAAATCTGGCTTCCAGATATAGAGATAGAGAGCTTACAAAGATTATCTGTCTTATCAATTATTCTTTGCCCTTCCTTATGATGCTATCCCTCCAAACCATTACACATATTTCCATACACTGTGGAACTTACATCTTGCTTTATCCTGTATTATGTAAGTGTACATTTGTGTCTTCTATTAGATTATAACTCAAATCTACATATCCCCATGGAGTAAGCACAACGTCATGCACATAGTTTGTGCACACCAAGCATTTGATGTTAGAAAAGAAAACCAGAGGACAACTTCATAAAATTCCACAGCAGATTCTGGATTACATTATAAAATTTTTGAGCTTTGACTGGGTTTTATCACCACTCTCATGGAACCCTCTCAACAGCCTCAATTCTAGTCACACTCAAGATTATTTTGGAAATGATGGTCATCAAAATCATCTTCAGGAGTGAAGGCCATCCCTGAAATAATTTATTTAGATTTTTTTTTGGTCCAAAATTTCTTCTTAATTTACAAGGTGCATAGTCCAGACTTAAAATGAAACTTTAAATGAAAACTAGTTTGAACTGAAAATATTACCATCATTTCTTTTTATCCAAAATTTCCCATATCCCTTCAAGTAATGTTGTTTTATTTAATAAGAGTCATTGGTCATTTTTATTCAACAGAAACATTTGAGAGAAAAGTTAAATGAAAAATTTGATGTTCCATAATTATTCATAATAGAAGGCACAAACTAGCTACAAAACAAGTATTTACTTTCATCTCACAAAGTTAAAATAATTCATTTTCAAACATCACAAATTAGGAGATTGTATATAAAACTCTGAGTATACTTCCTCTCTCTAAAAGCTCAGGATATCTGTGAAGTGGCTCCAATCTCCTGGAGCCAATGAGCATTTTCTCCTTTCCAAGTCACAGTCCTCATTGTTCTCTTTTGTATTGCAAACACTGAGCACTATTTCAATTGCAATCCATCATCATGCTATTTTGATTTTATAGAAAATTTAAGAGGAAAGTGAAACGCTTTTGTACCTGTATTTTTATCTAAAAAGGAAAAATTAAAAATGGATTATGAAAGCCTCATGTTTTAACAAAAACATGAGAAAATGTATTTCCCCTTTGGAAATAAAAAGAATTTCTACATACTTACTGTGCAAACAAAATATGTCTTTGTCAATGCATACAAATTAAGGTGTCACTGATAAACAAAGCCTATTAAGTCCTATGACTGGTAAATGCAGTAGTTGCATCAAGAACAATTTGATAACCTAAACCTAAAAGACTAAAGTTTCAGCTGGTTTTGTTTCTGAGTAACGACAGATTAAGCGATGCTTCTGTAAAACGTAAGTGAAAAAAGTGACATGAATACCAAAATCATTTACCAAAGGCAAGATTATACAAGTTTTTTTCTAAGTACAGCATAAATTATGAGACCTAAACCGAAACAAGCATTTGTAAATGAAAATTCATACAGAAATGGAATCGTTTAGTATATTGAAGGAAAAAGGGTAAATCCACAGAACACTATTTTTATTAAGGACAATTTATATGCAACCAAGAGACTTATATATATATGTGTGTCCATAAAAAAACACATATCCTAAGATGGCTTCTTCTTGGGTATTGGAAACTTGAAGACAGACAAGTCTGAATTGGTTTGGAATCTGATGGTTGATGATATCTCTGTATGAAAATAACAAACCATGTTTGACAATTTCGAAAGATATCAAATTTAAATCCATCCATTGCATTGTTTACTAATAACCACCTGCGCTAAAGAGTTTCATATGGTCCCTATCAGGCACACAAAAATGAATAATGCTATGAATTAGAACTGGAAATGTTCCCATGATTTTAGTCATAGACAGTTAAAGCTTTGCTTGATGAAATGGATATACGTTTCATCTGTCATACACCTTATAGCTGAGCAACTAAGTAATGGAAGATGTTGGGGCAATTTTTGATCTGTTGAAATTTACTTGCTCATGCCAAGCTGGGAAAAATCCTACCTCCAGCTCTCCAATAAAAGTTATATCAACAATTAGGTATTTTTGTTTGACATTATAACCATACAAACTCTAAATATTTGTCTTCAAGGGAAATAAAAAATAATTTAAAATAAGTGAGTTTTTTATTATTTTTTATTGGAATTCACTTCTTTAGAAATTCACCAAAGAAAGAGTAATCTGGGACACTTTCTTGTGCTTAATTCATTTCCAAAAGTCAAAGTAGCGGCCTGAGCTATATGCTCAAAATTGTGAAGTTGAAAATTGATTTCCAAAAATGTTCTTTGATTCTCAATTTTATGACAATGAATTAACATTACAATTTGCTTTTTTCAGTTAAGAATGATCAAAGAATGAGGAGTTCCAAAATCAATGATTTGAACTGTAGTGTAACATGATCAGAAACAATAAATATGACCATTTGGAGTATCACAAACCTTAAATATATCCGAAATTGCTACTCTATCTATTAAATAAGCCACTGATCAAATATCTCTTTACACAATCTATCTGTATTATAGGTGAACAGCATTTTTCCGTTACACAAATAAACGAGTATATGTCATTCCCAGATAAATGATTCAATGCTGACTTCGTACTGAACATCACAACAAAAAATACAGGAACTGACAATGACATCATGATACAAAAGAAAATATGTCAGTTTTTAGTTCCAAATCAAAGGAGGAAGGAAAATACACCAACTAAATATTTCTATTTTTTCAACTTGTCTTTTTTCAACTTTGAATTTTAAAAAGTAATCCAAAATGTTATACTTGCTTGTATTATGTTACATATCTATGCCATAATTATGTACGGTAAGGACAGTTTAATTATATTTTTGAGACAATTTTACTGACCCCTGACCAACTGTTAACATGTACAACTCTTCTGATACTAAATTTGACAATCATGATTTTTACATATGATCTGTATTTCTCAAACAATTGTTCGAATAGGAAACCTAGAACAAAGCCTTGCTAAATAACTTAATAGGAAAAATACAAACCTATAGAAGATTTTGAAGATATTAAGGGAGGGATCTGGGGAAAGATTGAGGTACCATCAGAAAAGAGTAAATGATGGAAATCCAAAGTAGGTGATATTGAAATGATTATTTACTAAAGTACAAGATCGGGTCCCCATTTTTTATATTGTCAGGTACTTATTAACAGAGCAATGATAAAAATGCTAACTCTTTGGGTTGTAATCACATAATCAATCTCACTGTTTTAATTTTTAAATATTAATTTAACTTAAATTTAAGTAAAATTAAACAAAAGTAGTACAGAAAATTCTGAAATAACTAATACATGAATGGTGAACAGACAAGTGTCAGATCAGTGGAAGGGAGCTAATAGGAGGCTCCCAAGATACCAGAAAGAAAGGAGCAACCACAGAGTTGCCCCGTGACTGAGAAAGGATGCACCAATGAAATAAACAAAATTGAAGCGTCATCACCTCTACTTCCCATTTTGTATAGGGAACAACTTGCTCTCACCCACATGTTGCATGTAGGAGAAATTTCAGGGCAAAGGCCAACAATTTTAGAAGCTATTGTTGAGGACAAATGAGATGAGCATAACCCGGTAAATGACAGACACCAGGGCACCATTCTTGCCTTCTAAAATGCTTCCTATGCCCCAAATCAGCATTTTATTTGCCTTCAGGCAAAATGAAAACTCCCAAGTTGTTATAAAACAGATGCATTACCATTGAGTGTATCTCAGTAATCGAGTAATATTTGATATTAAATTATATCACTGACTTTTATCCTCCTCTAACGATAATAAAATGACTTGGAATAATTACATGGGCAATTATCTGTTAACATTTAAATTACGGCATTATGAAGTGTGCTTAATTGTCTTCATTGGGGGTACCAAAAGTCAAGCTTGCAAATAGCAATTTAAGGTATTTCTACTACCGGTGACTTAACTTCAGGTCAGATGGTACAGTGAGAAGACAAAATGAAGTGCTTCCAGGTAACATTCAATTTGAAAGTGAACCAGGACTTTAGCATCACTTTTATCATAGATCTATGTTGGAAGGGGACAAACAAGGGCCAGACAGTAGCTTACCCTATTGAGCTTCCTCAGTGGGAAACCTCAGATCTGAATCTATGTAGCTGAGGATAAAAGACCTACATGGGCATTGGAGTTTTTTAATTGTCATGACTTTTACAGTAAAATTTTAGTAAGCATAATGAAAACTGCCCTTCTGAAATTCACCTGTTTTCTCCTTAACTCAATACTTAGGGCTATCTTCAATAAATCAATCCCTTGGCTCTCCCACATTGTGTGAAAAGGTTGTGAAGTTGCAGGTCATTCCTAAAACATTCTTAGAATTAGAAGGTCACTGTCAAACCCAGTTTAACACATGGTGCAGATCTTCCAATCCATAAAGAGCTCCTCTTGGCTGGCATTGAGGATCCCTTCTCTCTTCTTGTCTCTTGTACTGTTCTCCTCCACTCACATTCTTCGCTCCTTGCACCTGCTTTATTCTGGTGAGGAAACCTCTGGTTTGTAGCTTCTACGCTTTAATGGGAAAGACTTTAAATCTTACAACGTCTTTGGTGGAACATCAACAAGATAGAATCTTTTCTCATCTGTGTTAATATTGACTAACACAATTTTTAAATTATTTTCCAGTGTCCATCCCATAACTTTCTGTTACCAAGACTTCGGGTGACATGAGGATTAGTGGGAATGAGGAGGAAGATACAGTGATGCTGCCCTTACCAAAATGAGCCTCACAAATTATCTCTATTTTCCCACAAATGTTAGTCTCCAAAATATTCAGGTAATAATGTTTGCTTCATGATATTTATCAGGATCCCATAAGCATTTAAGTAACCTGATTTAGTATGTGACAGAGTAGGTTTTCCTGGGTTCATGCAAAGACAGATTTAAAATTCTGAAATGGAAAATAGGAGACAAGATACTTTCTATTTATTGACTACTACTGTGTATCAGGTTCTAGACAGAAAATTATACAACTTATTTAAGTTAGATTCATGTTCTTATTAAATAGTAAGAAGTGAAGTAAAAGAATGATCTGTCGTATCCGAGTAAGACTTTAGGGGAACCCACAGAACGCAATGGCATGAAGAAAAAGAGGCTAGAGAGCCTGACTGCCAGGGTCAAAGCCAGTTCCACCACCTACTAGCTGTGTGAACTTGAGTTAGCTACTCAATTTCTCTGTCCATCAGTTTCCTTAAAAAATGAGAATAATAATAGTATCTGGTTCTTAAGGTTATTTTAAGGAATAAATGAGACAATGTATATACAGGGCTTGAATCAATGACTGGCCCTGTGTAGACTCTTTATTAGATATTAATTAACTAAGTTAAAATAATAATGTCAGCCCCTAGTAGCGTTCTTTCTGGACACAAACTGTACAATGATATGTGAAGGCATCGGAAGGTCTCTGTATTCTTTTTGGTTTGGTTTCATTTACATTTTGGTTTGCTAGGTTTTTTGTTCACTTCGTTGTTGTTGAACTCTTAGCAGATGGGAGAACTGAGACTCAGAATAAATACAGCTAATCAAAGTCAAGTTTTCTGATGCTTTGATGGTTTCAAACTGAGACTATGGAGAAGAGGCAGAAGATGTCAATAACTATTGTATATCATATCTACCTTTTACCCTTGGAAATATATATTATTATTTATATTTCAAATGGAGAAAATCTCTAGCAAATGTTTGATCTAAGGTTTCAAAATGCATTTATGGCTGATAAGTTTCTCTTCATTCTCCAGAGATTTCATTTTAAAAGTTAGGCGTCTATAAAATATTTATGAATCTTGACTAATGTTTTCTTTTTAAATTTTGCCTCATTATATGTTTATATTTTCTTCATTGTTTAATATTTGTTTTTCATTTGAAAAGGAGCAACTTAGATTGTCCCCATAGCTTTTGCTGCTTACATCTTCAACTTTCTGACTGCCAGGACTCTTACGTCTAATTTGACTATAATATTCAACTCTTTTGGGATCTGAATAAATTTTCGAGATTCCCGAAGTGTCAGATTCATTTATGAAGGAGCCAACAGAGCTAACAGAATCTACCAACCTGAGCTTCCCATCAAACAAAACGTTTATATTTAAAGAAGAAATAGAATTGCACAATTTCCCCTCACCTCCACCCAGTGAGGTAGTAGAGAGGTCAAAATGATGACATCAGCTTGGATGAGACACTACTTAACTCTTCCAGGGAGGGATTATCAGGAAAACACCCATTCCTTTTCTCATCTATCTAGTTACTTCTTCTATCCCAAACAAAATAAAATGGAGTTAATGAAAGCTTTCCAGTATGCAGTCAACAAGTAGAGTAGTTATGGCCTAGATTAGGCACAAGATGACAAGGTAGATTTGAATACCACAACCTACATTTAACTTTCTCTTTAGGTAAAATGAAATAAACACTGACTTAAAAGGAAAAACGATAATATAATTAAACAAACTCTCTTTATCTTGCTTTGTTAATAAGTCTAATACGTCTAAATTATTCCCTATTTAGTTTCTTATTGCCCTATTTTGATAGAAAACATGATTTAGTAGAGTGCATTTATATTCACTGGGATAAATCATATTCAATGCTTTCATTATCAAACTATACCTACTCCCAGTACAGGACCTCAACCACACTTAGTCACTGAGAAAGTAGTGATTTTCAGTAGTGTGATTTCCTCTCAATGACATTTTGTTTAAATAAGAAAATCTGTGTGAAGTGGCTTTGTGCCTAAGGGTAATTTGTTTGAAGTTTAAAATGTCAAATATTGGCAAGAACGATGGTAATTCTGTAAGTTGGGGAAGTAAAGCAAAATAAGTGTTGATTTTCATTTCCCAGGGAGGACCTAATACTATTTAGTAATCCCCAATCCTCTGGCTCCCATTTCTTAAATGACACTTACGCCAGCTGGTGTGTAAATCACAAAAGAATGCAACCATCACAGCACAGGAGGTCTTTTAATCACAGTCAAGACTAAAAATATAAGTCCTATCTATTTTTTCATCAAATCCTTTATTTAAAGGGAAACGCTGGGAGGAAAATGCAAAATTCCCTCATTCCTCTGAAACAACGAAGCAACATTCTATTTCATTTTGGTGCACCTTCGAGTGACTGCCTGAACAACTCAATGTTATTATAGAAATATGGTAGTTCAAAGTAGTCAAAAGTTGCAGACATGAATTCTAGTGATAAATTAACATATGTCCATGTGAGGAAGACATTTTAAAAGGATTCTGCAAAACATGCCAACTGTGGAACATTAGGTAATCCATTTATGTTAAGTCTGGAGACAAGAAGTCTTGAGTAGTGTTAAGTTGATTGCTTTCAAATGTCTGAAGGGATGTCAATATTATTAAAAATAATAATAATAATAATAATAAAACTAGTTTTTGATATTGCTCTAGAGGCCCAATATGAGATGACTGTACAAAAATTATAATGAAGATAATTCATAAAAATTAAAACAGCCTACTGGTGAACTGCCTGCCTTATGGAAGGCTATGCTCTTTATTCCCTAGAGATGTTCATGGCAAGGCTGGAGGGCCAACCTGGTCCCTATTCGTTAAATTTCCATTCAACTAGGGCTGTTCTATCCTGGAGCACAGGGAAGATATGATGTATGATGACTGCTTCTTTATTCATTTTCATGCCCTCTACCTGTATGCAGAAAATGAACCCAAATATCTGAAATGGAAAGCAAAAATCAAGTGAAATACAAATGTAATAAATCCTTCCCATGTTAGGGAATCACCCTCAGATATAGAAAGGGATCCTAAATTGGATCAGAGGTTGAACTACATTTGTGCTCCGGAAACTTGTTCCAAGGCAAACTATAGCTCTGTGACAGATTGCCAGATATTGTACAAAACAGAGAAGCAAAAAGCATCCTGTGGTCAATTCAGATTTCAGAAATAGTTAGGGGTTAGTGTATATAAGCATAAAGAATTTCTTGGGTGCAGAAATTATGAGAACCTTTAAGATGTAAAGTAAAATGTGAATCATTAAAAGGGGATTTAGAAAGGCAATTTTACCAAACGACTTTTTCAAAATGTGTTTTCCTTTCTTTTCTTGAGGAACACCTTTAACTTATGAGATTCTAGTTCCATGCAATGAAATTTGGGAAGTGATGAATAAGTTCAAAGAGTGAGGTTTATCCTGACATATGACGACATGGGCAGTCAGATGATGACTCAATTCATCTCTGAGGGACGATAGGGGTTAAACATTTAATTCCAGGAGGGAACCAGAGTGAAGAGGGCTCACCTATAACGAAATAAGTTATTTGTCCTTGGAAATGTACAAAACCAGAAATCAAGAGCAGAGTATAAGATTCAAATACCAGGAACATTGGAAATGGTGCCACATGTGAGAGAGGTCAAAGATGGAGATTAAGCTAGTGGAGTGAAGCCAAGACATCAGAGCCAAAGACAAGGAATTGAGACAATTGCTGAGAATAATTGAAAAGATCTGCATTTTGTTGTTATGGGTCAGCTATGATGTACTGCAAGGCTGAAAGTATTGAAAGATCATGGTGGAAGTAGGCAATGGTCATAATCAGAGAGCCTTAATCACAGTCAATATGGCCCAACCAAGTCTGGGAATCGTTGAAATGTTCTAGTATCAGATAACATTAAGGTAAGGAGCAAAGCAGGTCTCCATTCCTGAAAACCTGGGTGTTTTAGATCAAGTTCTTCAGGAAACACACTCCTAGATAGAGATCTGTGTGTAGGGATTTTACTGGGGAGAACTCTCTGGCTCCAGGCCTGTGGGTGAAAGAAGGGTGTAGTATTGAGAAAAGTGAGAAGTTGTGCCCTAGTCCCTGTTCCCCCTCAGAGATAAACAAAGCCCTCTGCTAATTCTAGAATGCACCAAGAACTCAGAAACTAGTGTAACCCTTCAAAGTCTCCCCACCTGGAGACAAAAAGTCAGTGTTTTGTATCTTTTCACTGACCAGTTGTTGAATAAAGGCTGCCTGCAGGAATTTTTGCAGGAAGAGGTGTGACATTGGGCAAGGTGACTCTGTTTGGAAATCAACTCAGCTACGAGTTATGAGTCACAGCAGGTTCAGCAGCTGGGAAATGAGTGCCTCATTCTTGAAGGAAGGTTCTGGGTGGTGTACCAGAGCATCCACTAGGCTTTGTCAACGTGTACACTATGGAAATTAAGTCTCAGGGAGCAAGACTCTCTTTTTAGTTTTTTATTACATGTAGGTGTCCAGAGAATACAGAGAAGCCATCTATCTAAAAGCTATTCCAACAACAGAATCACATGATATTCTAGCAAAGACACCCAAGTTTTTTGTGCCCAGTTGTCTCCTTTTCCTTCTAATTAAAAAAATAATAATAAGAGATTTCTCATCCTTCTAGTTTGTACAAGATGCATACAGATTTTTAAAATATAAAAGAACTTAAGCATGTTGATATTAGAAAATTATTAACAAGCTTTCATAGATGTACTATATTAGGCACTATAGAGAGTTATTACCCACATACAGCAATGATATTGGATGTACAGGAAAGTAAAATTAACTAACTGTTATAATGTAAAATTTAATTGATAAAATTCAGATAAAATTACGAATTAATAATAAACATTTACAGTGGAAAAATAACGGAGGAGATTGAGAAAAGCAGTGGATTGAGTCAAAAGCTGTAGTTTCTAGGATTTTCTGATGTGTCTTTTGGGCAAATTAATCTAATCTGACAAGGCTCAGTTTTTCATCTGAAATTAAGACCAACAATCCTTAAACAACAAGTATCATTGTTGCAGGGTTTGTAAGAAAGTGGCCAATAAAATATAATAAAAATAATAATAATAGGACATTTTTCTTGAAAATAGCATGTGCCAGGCCTTTTCCTGTGTATTCTCATTAAATTCCATTGAAACATTGAGGAAATGGAGATTAGAGGTTAAATTCAGCATAATCGTTCAGAGTGTGAGACCTAGAAGCAGACAGCCAGGTTCACATCCTGGCTCTGCCCTCCAGCTGTATGACCTTGAGTAGTTATACAGATTCTCTGCGCCTGTTTCCACCTCTGCAAAATAGAAATCTTATGCCATCTACTGGGATTGTTATGAGTGTTAAAGAGGATAATGTGAGAAAAGTGTCTAGAACAGTGGCTATTACCTATGGGATCGATAAATATTTGCTAAAAATAAGTTAAATAAATAAATAAAATGTAGTTTTTCCAATGTTACAAGGTCATATAGCTAAAAAATTAAGGATCTGGGACTTGAATCCTAAAAGCCTAATTATAGAATCTGCATGCCTAAAACATTCTAAACATCAAGGTACCATGAAGACTGTAAAGGAGCCTTGAGCAAGGAGGTTCTTTTTATAACATTGAAAAGACGTCCCTGGGGCCGGCCCAGCGGCGCAGTGGTTTAAGTTCGCACATTCTGCTTCTTGGCAGCCCGGTGTTCACTGGTTGGGATCCTGGGTGTGGATATGGCACCGCTTGGCAAAAGCCATGCTGTGGTAGGAGTCCCAGTATAAAGTAGAGGAAGATGGGCATGGATGTTAGCTCAAGCCAGTCTTCCTCAGCAAAAAGAGGATTGGTAGTAGTTAGCTCAGGGCTGATCTTCCTTACAAAAAAAAAAAGAAAAAGAAAACAGGTCCCTGACCTTTCAGGATGTATTACAGGGGGCTGCTTATGACCACAGGTACTCCAGTTATTTTTCCTGTGTCCAGTTCCTAATATGTGACATTTTGCAAACCCACATTATGGAGATAATCATAAGACTTATCTCATAATGCAAGCATTAATTAAAGGAGATACTGCACACAAAGCTCTATTCATAGTTATTGATTAATAAGTGAAATCATATACATCATTACAGGATACTTCCTTATTCTCAGCAAGGTACTAGTGCCAGTGCAGCATCTGGAAGGCTTTGAGGGTTCATTACGGAAGAAGAAAGGGAATTGATTGAGAAAGGGAATTGATTGCACAATCGTATGTGTTGTTTGTGAGTTTGGTTGGCTGGTGGTTTTTTCATTGCTTAACATGGCAACAATGTAAACTAACAATTTGCCACTTTGGTAGGTAAAAAAAGGTCAAGTAGCAACATGGTTCAAACATATGTAACTCCACTTCCAGGTAAGGAAATAGGCTGAGTGGATTTAAATAACCTCTGTACATTTATATTAGCAGAGAGTGATAGAGCCAGGAGTAACTTTCAGTTTTGGCTGCTCCAAAATTCATGTTCTTTCTCAAAAGCACAATTAATACCTTTGCTTCTGGAGCATAACAGTCAATGAGGCTTCTTTGTTCCAGACACATCTGATACACAAATGTATCCTCAACAAAGAATAATTACTGAAAAAAACTGTTTTTCTACCAGTTTAAATATGATAGCCCTACAATTATTTCATTCCTGTTTTTCCAGTCTCAGTGCATTTGAGATCAGCACTGTACATTCTCCAGTTCAATTATATTGTGTGACAGTTTATTGAGCACCAAGGAAAGGCTGAGGCAAAGTCTGAACTTTGCCTTCCCACATACCTCCCAGTATGGTAAGAGACGGAATCGTTGTTACCTGTTTTCTATAGGCCCTGCTATATCACAATACCACCATCCTTGAGTTCAGTTGGAATTCCTCAGTCTAAATTGTGCAAGCTACTGTATTGAGCATCATATTGTTTGCGGAAAAATCTCTCACCTTTATGATCTTCATTTCTGTCTAATCGTCTAAGACAAGAATAGCGTGTGGTGCCCAAGGGGGAAATTTTCTATTACTACTGAAAAGATAAATGGTAGGAAGCAAAATGAAGCAGGCTCATTACAACCTTAAAAAAAAAAAAGGCAAATTGGTCTTCAGAAATGATATAATAGCACTGACATTTTTAATATTTTCCTGTTCAATTGTGGCATTTTACATCAGAGTTTTCATAATGTGCAATACAAACACTTACAGATGTTTGAAATAATCTATGATGTTTAGTATTCTTAACTACGTCTCTCCTGGAATCTGTACCTTTCAAAGAAAGGCAGCTATTTTTTAACCAATGCTGACTAAAAGTGAACAGAACGGTTATATTTAAAAAAGCGTGTCAGTCATTTATTTTGCTGTAGATGTGTTTTGAATCTGTATAATAATGGTCCTAATGTCACTTGATAAACTGTGAAAATGCCCCAATTTCTAAGAATGGTTAAAGGCAGACAGCTCATTTGATGCTTTAAATATCTGATGAGCTGCTAGATGACAGAGCTGAAGGGAAGATTGATTTTTCAGAACCAAATACAGTCTACAATAAAAAGCTGATTTCTTGCTAGGGACTCATTTGTAGAAGCAATTTCTAAACATATTTTCATTAGCTTCAGTGAAGATTCTCAAACTTTCACATCTTTGGCATCAACTTGATGAGGTGGTAATTCACTAATTAAGGTGAGCATTTTATGAGTGGCAAAGCAGGGTAGTTATGGATCAGGTGTAAGCCCTACATGGATAAAATCTGTTATTCATATGAAGCCTAAGTACTTGAAGCCTGCATTTGCAGGAAAGGTTGCGGTTGGTTCCATGCCAAACTGGACAAGAGAAAAATGAATCCATGTGTAAATCTCTAATTTCATAAACGATACGTGCAAACTGTTGGCTCAGAGTATGACCTAACTAAGAAGTTTATATGCATTGAGAGTGACCTAGATGTTGAAGGACACTGACCTTCTTTGCTAGGAGTTGATCAAAGCAATAAATGGTACTCTTAAGACACTGGGAACTAATGATGAGCTTCATATTATTCAAAGATATATTGAAAACTGGATTATCAATATAAAGATAGGTAAATAGATAATTTTACTAATACGTGGAAGATGATATAAATTCTCAATTTAAAATATTGGGCAGAATTTGAGACTTTAAGAGATAAACAAGACTGTAAGGATAATAAGCTAGTCTTAATAGTTTTGTTTAATGCACCCAGAAAAATGAATTCAAAACTCGGTTCACTTCCTGTTGTGACCTTTCTTGGTTTGCAAAGACGGTAGAGAACAGATACTCCAAGAAAATGCACACTCTTAAGAGCAAAGTCTTTAGGCTCAAATTCCAGTCTGGGCCATCATCCTGGTGATTGCGCCTGGAAAGTAGAGAAGCATTAGCACCAGTGTTTCCATAAAATCTCTGGTCCCTTATAACCCATGTGGCCAAGAGAAACAAAGAGATCTCTCAGGCAAGTGATAGTGTCAACATAGTGGAAAAACAGAGGGAAGTAAAAGAAAATATTATAAACTCCTTATAAGATTGCCTCACGTGTCCTTGATCTCAGTAATCTTGATGCTACTGAAATCTTGTGATAGGGATCTCATTACTTCACACAATAGCCCATTCCAACTTTCAATAGCGATTGAAGTTCATGCTCTCTCTCTGTAACTATCACTTATTGGTCATAGATCTTCTCTCTAAAGACTCTTTTTAAAAAGTCAAATTCTTCTTTGTTAGGATGACTCTCTGAGTTTCTAGAGAATTCTTTAAGCCGGTTTTCTTCTCCAGGTTAAATATCTCCACTTCCCTCAACTGTTCCTCACGCCACTTTGTGATGACTTGTGTCTCTTTTATCTGCTTTGGCTCCATATTTTAGAAGTCCACTCCTGATGTTATAGGACTGACAGTTTGCCATTGTTGATTGTAAATGCTTGTCCTTAGGATACAAAATTAATAGCCAAGATCTACTGACTTTATGCTGCACGGTTACAGTAATAATGTAGAGAGGATGTGCGTTATTCAAGGATTTTAAAATGCCTCTGCTTTGTAGTTTGAAAAGATAATATATGTTACTAATGATAAAAATAATATTTACTGAGCACTTATTCTGATCCTGTACTAAGCAGATCAGCATTAATTAGAGTTAACTAATTTAACTAGCACTATAATTCTATTAGCTTCCCCATTTTATGAATAAGGAGACTAGAGTTTAGAAAGGTTAAGTATCTTTCAAAAGATCGCACAGTTGTAAGTGACAGAATTTAAATCAGAACACAAATCTATCTGAATCTCAACTACTACTCAATGTTTTCCCACTAACCCCCCCCCCCCAACATGTGCAAAAACACACATTTATCCTCAAACATAATATATCTTTCTTGACTATTTTAACCCTTGTAAAGATAGCCTGGCTTCATGAGCACTACTTCTCTCACTGGATAGCATGACATCGCCTCCAGGTTAGCTGTGCCACCAGCACAGATTCCACATGGCATACCCTGCGAGCAAGATAGAGCAGTGTTCATATCTTTGCAACAACGTGATTCTAGATACACTATGAACTCGATTTACCAAACTGGTGGTTTTAAATTCCAACTCTGCAGCTTATTAGCTGTGTTCTTGGGCAAGTTACTTAAGAATCTTCGAGCCTCAGTGGCTTTGACTGCAAACTAGGCAGTCTCAGGTTTATTGACAGATATTTTCATTAAAAAAGAAAAAAAAATAAAAGAATATTTGACGCAAGGTCAAAACCAGAAACAATCAGGTAATAACCCTGAACTCCTGACCATGCTCCTGGTAGACTTTCTTACTTTGGCATTAAAACAAAACAAAACAAAACAAAACAAAACAAAACAAAAAAGTGTACTTCTTTTCCTACTTGTCTGTCTAACTTTGTGTTGAGGAATCCAAAGCTTCCCTCCCTCCAGCCATCTCCATTTCCTTGCAGAGCCTGCCAAGGTTCTGCCAGATGCAGAGCCTCACCTCATCTTCCTCCCGCCCCCATTCATTGTCCCAGCTTGACTCAGCATGAGGTCAGCCTCTCACCAGCAAGCCTTATGGTATATGAGTCCCTATCAAGCAGTGAATCTATTGAGCTAACTCCAACATCACCCAAACATGGTCAGAGTTCATCACTACAGGGAACAGAGGGATCTAGATTGACTGAAGGAAATAAAATAAAAAACAATAGAGATGAGTGTTGCTTGTCTGGGAAGGTTGGGAGGAGTACATAAGACATTCTGGAAACTATGAGAAAAATGTAGAGACACCTATATTGTGACTTTATTAAAGAAATAGTAAGCGCTAGTCAAATAGATTATAAAATACACTTTTGTTTGCTTGAAATCTCAAGGTCACTAACTTTGCGTGAGGGCAGCTTTACAAAGTGTCAGAGATAAAAGAAGAGGCCAAATATACACTTTAATATTTTTCCCTTATGGTCTCACTGTCCTTATCAAACAATCCACACTGTGGTACCAGCTCAGTCTTTGATCCAGCTCCCAGCTGGTAGCTGACCCTTTCTTAAGTTGTCATGGACTGCTTGAAAATCCTTGAGCAAATCTAGGTCATTCAGGTGTGTAGCCTGCATTTTATGGAAAAAAATATACAGTGAGAGAAAAATCTTATAATTTTGAAGATTATAAAATGCCTCAGCTTATATTCTCTACACCCTCCCGGAATATACGTTTTTTTGACATAAAACACAGAAGACTAAGGAAGACATTATTTCATTTAACTCAGCCATTCGACATGTTTAGTGAATATTTACTATTTTTCAGGAACTGGTGTAAACATCTTAATAAGACTTAGGTGGTCGGAAATATTTCAGGGAGAGAGAAAAAATTGTGTTGTGATTAGTACTATGATTTTGGTGTTCTCAGGCTCTTTTGAAGGAAAGATTATCACTAAAAATTCTGGAAATGGGCAAAGAGAGAAGGCTCATAGAGAACTGGTTATGTGAGCCAGAATACAAAACCATGGATGAATTTGGTTTACAGGGCGTGGTAGGCTGAATAATGCTTCCTACACCCCCAAGTATGTCCATGTCCTAAACCTTGGGACTTGGGAATGTTACCTTATGTGGCTAAAGAGACTTTGTAGATGTGTTTAAGTTAAAGATCTTGAGACAGGGAGATTACCCTGAGTGATCTGGGTTGACCTGGTTTAATCACAACTGTCTTTGTAAGAGAGACCCAGGAGGAGTCAGCATCAGAAGAGAAGGCAATGTGATGATGGCAGCAGAGATTAGAGTGATGATCTTTGAAGATGGAGGAAAGAGCCACAAGCCAAGGAAAACCTGCTGCCGCTAGGAGCTGAAAAAGGCAAGGAAACAGATTCCCCTCAGATCTTCCTGAAGGAACTGGTCATGGTGGCACATTGACTTTATACATATAAAACTGATTTCAGACTTCTGACCTCCAAACCCGTAAAATAATAGATTTGTGTTGTTTTAAGCCATTAAGTATGCATTAACTTGTCACAGCAGCAATAGAAATTAAATACACAGTAGGGGATGACAACTCACTCTAGTCAGATGTTTTCAAGTAGGTAAACGCAGAGCATAAGAAGATATGGTTGGAGAGAGTATTATTTATTTAAAATCTTTGCTAACAATATCTATTCTCCTGATAATTATATTTAAAAGTCCCGTACCAGGTTTTTAAAAGACATTTAAGCTCAACAATTTCCTTCTTACGAAATTTTCCGTTTTTTAAAATTTGAGTTCATAATAGTTTACATTATTGTGAAATTTTAGTTGTACATTATTTCTTGTCTGTCACTATGTAAGTGCTCCCCTTCACACCCTGTGCCCACCCCCCCGCCCTACTTCCCCTGGTAACCACTGAATTGTTTCCTTTGTCCATATGTTTGTTTATATTCCACATATGAGTGAAATCATATGGTGTTTGCCTTTCTCGGTCTGGCTTATTTCACTTACCATAATTCCCTCCAGATCCATCCACGTTGTTGCAAATGGGATGATTTTGTCTTGTTTTATGCCTGAGTAGTATTCCACTGTATATATGTACCACATATTCTTTATCCAATCATTAGTCAATGGGCGCTTAGATTGTTTCCATGTCTCAGTTATTGTGAATAGTGCTGCAAGGAACACAGGGTTGCGTATGTTACTTTGGATTGTTGATTTCAACTTGTTTAGGTAGATACCCAATAATGGGATAGCTGGGTCATATGGATTGTTGATCTCAAATTGTTTAGGTAGATACCCAGTAGTGGGATAACTGGGTCATATGGTAGTTCTATTTTTAGTTTTTTGAGGAATCTCCATACTGTTTTCCATAGTGGCTGCACCAGTTTGCGTTCCCACCAGCAGTGTATGAGGGTTCCCTTTTCTCCACACCCTCTCCGACATTTGCCATTTTCAGTCTTAGTGGTTATAGCCAATTTAACAGGTGTAAGGTGGTATCTTAGTGTAGTTTTGATTTGCATTTCCCTGATGATTCATGATGTTGAACATCTTTTCATGTGTTTGTTGGCCATCTGTATATCTTCTTTGGAAAAATATCTTATTTGGAAAAATATCTGTTCTCCTCTGCCCATTTTTTGATCGAGCTGGTTTTTTTTGTTGTTGCTCAGTTGTGTAAGTTCCTTATATATTATGGAGATTAACTCCTTATCAGATATATGATTTGCGAATATTTTCTCCCAGTCGGTGGGTTGTCTTTTTGTTTTGATCCTAGTTGTTTTTGCCTTGCAGAAGCTCTTCAGTCTGATGAAGTCCCACTTGTTCATTTCTTCTTTGTTTCCCTTGTCTGAGAAGATGTGGTATTTGAAAAGATCCTTTTAAGTTTGAAGTCAAAGAGTGTACTACCTATATTGTCTTCCAGGAGTTTTATGGTTTCAGGACTTATTTTCAAGTCTTTGATACATTTTGAGTTTATTTTTGCGTATGGCATGAGATAATGGTCTACTTCCACAAATTCTTCCAACTCATGTGCATGGAATCTCTTTCCATCTCTTTATGTCATTATCTATTTCTTTCAATAATGTCCTATAGTTTTCTTTGTATAAGTCCTTCACCTCATTAGTTAACTTATTCCTAGGTACTTTATTCTTTTAGTTGCGATTGTGAGTGGAATTGTATTCTTGAGTTCTCTTTCTGTAAGTTCATTATTAGAGTATAGAAATGTAACTGATTTTTGTAAGTTGAATTTGTACCCTGCAACTTTACTGTAGTTGTTAATTATTTCTAACAGTTTTCCAATAGATTCTTTAGTGTTTTCTATATATAAGATCATGTCATCTGCAAACAGTGAGAGTTTCGCTTCACTTCCTATTTGGATTCCTTTTATTCCTTTTTCTCTTGCCTAATTGCTCTGGCCCAAACCTCCAGTACAATGTTGAATAAGAGTGGTGATAGAGGGCATCCTTGTTTGCTCCTGTTCTCAGAGGGATGGCGTTCAGTTTTTCCCCATTGAGTATGATGTTGGCTGTGGGTTTGTCATATATGGCCTTTCTTATCTTGAGGTAATTTCCTTCTATCCCCATTTTGCTCAGAGTTTTTATCATAAATGGCTGTTGGATCTCGTCAAATGCTTTCTCTGCATCTATTGAGATGATCAACTGGTTTTTATTCCTCACTTTGTTAATGTGGTGTATCACATTGATTGATTTGCAGGTGTTGAACCATCCTTGTGTCCCGGGTTTAAATCCCACTTGATCATGATGTATGATCTTATTGATGTATTGCTGTATTGGGGATGCCAATATTTTGTTGAAGATTTTTGCATCTATGTTCATCAAAAATATTGGCCTGTAATTTCCTTTTTTTATGTTGTCCTTGTCAGACTGACATCAAAGTGATGTTGGCCTCATAGAGTGTGTTAGGAAGCATTCCATCTTCACTAGTTTTTTGGAATAGCTTGAGAAGGATAGGTAATAAATCCTCTCTGAAAGTTTGGTAGATTCCCCAGGGAAGCCATCTGGTCCTGGGCTTTTATTCTTTGGGATGTTTTTGATTACTGTTTCAATTTCTTTACTTGTGATTGGTCGTTCAGACTCTTTATTTCTTCTTGATTCAGCTTTGGGAAGTTATAAGAGTCTAAGAATTTATCCATTTACTCTAGATTATCCATTCTGTTGGCAAATAGTTTTTCACAGCATTTTCTTATAATCTGTTGTATTTTTGTGGTATCTGTTATTTCTCCTTTTCCATTTCTAATTTTATGTATCTGAGCTTTCTCTATTTTTGTCTTTGTAAATCTGGCTAGGGGTTTCTCAATTTTATTAATCTTCTCAAAGAACCAGCTCTTTGTTTCACTCATCCTTTCTACTGCCTTTTTTGTTTCAATAGCATTTATTTCTGCTCTGATTTTTATTATTTCTCTGCTTCTGCTGACTTTGGGAAATGTTTGTTCTTCTTTTTCTAGATCAATTAGGTGTAGTTTGAGATAACTTATTTGATACTTTTCTTGTTTGTTAAGGTGAGCCTGTATTGTAATGAATTTCCCTCTTAATATGGATTTTGCTGCATCCCATATGAGTTGGTATGGTATGGTTGCATTTTGATTTGTCTCCAGATATTTTTTGATTTCTCATTTAATTTCTTCAATGATACATTGCTTGTTCAATAGCATGTGGTTTAGTCTAGACATCTTTGTCCCTTTCTCAGCTTTTTTCCTTGTAATTAATCTGTAGCTTTTAGCATTGTGATCAGAGAAGATGCTTGTTATTATTTCAATCTTCTTAAATTTATTGAGGCTTACCGTGTTTCCCAGAATATGGTCTGTCCTTGAGAATGTTCCATGCGAACTTGAGAAGAATGTGTATTCTGCTCTTTTTGGATGGAGTGTTCTGTATATGTCTGTTAAGTCCAACTGGTCTAGCTTTTCATTTACTTCCACTGTTTCCTTGTTGATTTTCTGTCTGGATGATCTATCCATTGATGTGAGTAGAGCATTGAGGTCCCCTACTATTATTGTGTTATCATTGATATCTTCTTTTAGGTTTGCTAATAGTTGCTTTATGTACTTTGGTGCTCCTGTGTTGGATGCATAGATATTTACAAGTATTTTTTCTTCTTGATAGAATGTCCCTTTGATCATTATATCCTGCCCCTCTTTGTCTCTCTTTACCTGTCTCATCTTGAAGTCTACTTTCTCTGATATAAGTATTGCAACCCCTCCTTTCTCTTGTTTGCCATTAGCTTGGAGTATCATCTTCCATCCCTTCACTCTGAGCCTGTGTTTGTCATTGGAGCTGAGATGTGTTTCCTGGAGGCAGTATATTGTTAGGTCTTGTTCTTTAATCCATCTCTCCACTTTATGTCTTTTTATTGGATAATTTATTCCATTTATGTTTAGGGTGATTTTTGAAATATGAGGGCTTAATGCTGCCATTTTATGACTTGTTTTCTGGTTCTCCTGCATTCCCTTTGTTTCTCATCCTGTGTATTTTGATCCATCAGTTGACTTATGCAATCATTTATGTTGTGTTTCTTTGTTTTCACCTTATTTATTATTTGTCTCTATTCTGCTTTTTTGTTTAGTGGTTACCAAGAGATTTGTATTCAAAATCTCATGGATAAGATAATCCTTTTTCTGATGGCCTCTCATTTCCTCAGACTATACCGATTCAGTCCCTTTCCTCTTCCCCTCCTGTGTTGTTTTTCTCATATCTTATTCCATCTTGTGTTATGAGTTTGTGGTTAAAATGACAAGATTATCTTTGTTTTTGGTGTTTTCCTTCCCTTTGTCTTTAATGCTATACTTGAGTATTTGCTATACTGTTCTGATTCTGTCTATTTATCTCCTTACTCTGTGCTTTGTAACCCTTTTCTCCCTTTTTGTTCAGATATGAGTGCCTTGTTGAGGATTTCTTGTAGGGGGTTTCTTGTGGCTATGAACTTCCTTAGCTTATGTTTGTCTGGGAAAGTTTTTATTTCTCTATCATATCTGAAGGATATTTTTGCTTGATAGAGTATTTTTGGCTGAGGTTTTTGTCCTTCAAAGACTTGAATATGTCATTCCAGTCTCTCCTAGCCTGTAAAGTTTCTGCAGAGAAATCCACTGAAACCCTGATAGGGATTCCTTTGTAAGTTATTTTCTTCTGCCTTACTGCCTTTAGTATTCTTTATTTGTCATTCACTTTTGCCAGTTTCAATACTATATGCCTTGCAGTAGGTATTTTTTACATTGACATATTTAGGAGATCTGATAGCTTCTTCCACATGAATTTCCATCTCCTTCCCTAGGTTTAGGAAGTTCTCTGCTATTATTTTTTTGAACAAGATTTCTGTTCCATTCTCCTTCTCTTTTCCTTCTGGAATATCTATAATTCTTTATTTTTTTTATGTTTTAATTTTTTTTGAAGATTTTATTTTTCCTTTTTCTCCCAAAGCCCCCCAGGACATAGTTTTGTATTGTTAGTTGTGGGTCCTTCTAGTTGTGGCTTGTGGGATCCTGCCTCAGCATGGCTTGATGAGTGCTGCCATGTCCATGCCCAGGATTCAAACTGATGAAATGCTGGGCCACCAAAGCACAGCACGGGAACTTAACCACTTGGCCATGGGGCCAGCCCCTGGAATACCTATAATCCTTATTTTGCATTTCTTAATTGAGTCGGCTATTTCTTGGAGACTATCTTCATTTCTTTTTAGTCTTTGTTGTCTCTCCTCCTCTATCTGGAGCATTTCAATATGTCTATCTTCAATTATGCTGATATGCTCCTCTGTGATGTCTGCTCAAGCTTTCTAGGGAATCCATATTTTGTTTTATTTCTTCCATTGTGTCTTCTTTATCTCTAATATTTCTGATTGATTCTTCTTCATAGTTTCAATCTCTTGTGAAGCAGCTCCTGAACTGGTTGAATTATTCCTGTACATTCTCTTTTAATTTGTTGAGTTTTTTATAATAGCTATTTTGAATTCTTTGTCATTTAGATTACATATTTCTGTGTCCTCAGGACTGATTTCTGGGTACTTGTCATTTTCTCTCTAGTCTGGAGATCAAATATAATGTTTGATATTGCAAGAGGGAGTTACTCTGTTTTTTCACATCTTGGTGTTATTTGGTCATAGCTACCATCTATCGCCATTTGCTGGGGGTCAAGAGTTGCGTATTCTGAGCCCTCTGCCTTCATCTGAGATCCAAGGCACTGGAGCCTCACTGAGTGGGTGGGGGGAGGGGTGCTTTCTCCTGTGTACTCTCTGGATTTTCTCACTCTGTTCTTGCTATCTGCTCTCCTGGGATGTTGGCTTGATGAGATCACTCCCTGAGAAAGCTTTTGCCCCAGTAGAGGGCTTTTCCTTAGGCTGAAAGGGCCCTTGGGGATCCTTGATATTCCTCCCATAAGAAAACATCCCCCCCTGTTCCTTCCCTCTCAGAGGACTCCCATGGTCCCAGATTGCAGTCTTTAGGGGAGGGAGCAAAGTTTTCTCTTACCTCGTTCCACCTCCTCCCAGGGGGGCTCTACCCTCTCCATCCGCCATCATGTGGCTGCATGGGTCTTGCCGACATTTTTTTCGTTGTGTTTGTATGTCCTCTTTTGGAGTATTAATGTCATTTTCATTGTATGTTGGAGGGGACAGATTACCAGGAGAACTTACTCTGTCATGATACTGATGTCACATCCAAAATTTTCCTTTTTAAAACATTTAAAATATGAACAGTTTACATTTACCATGTCTTTTCATTTTCTTTTGAGGCAAAACAAAAATGTTGCAAGATTGGGAAGATGACAATAGAGAGTATGAGAAATTTCAATTTTTTTCTAGGGCACTCAACTCTACTGCTCAAGTATGAATGAACTCCACCACCCCAGGGAAGAATTTAAGAATTAAAAGATGACATAAATTTAAACTTTTATATCAGTGCAAAAATTACATAAACAGTTATTCCTGAACACCACTAAAAAAGAATATGTTTTCATCTCACTCTCTAAACCAAATCTATCCATGACTCCCTCATACAAATCTAAAATCACATTCTGCCATCATGTTAAACTCAACTCCTAAATGAGAATGTGTTGAATACCTAAGGGCAAAGTCAGCCGCTTTTGAAATTGAGAGTGCATGGTGTTCTATTTTATGTTACAAGGTCAATTTCAAAAGTGTAGACTTCAGTAGGAACTCCTCTTCCTGCCAGGTTAGGACTCTGAAGAACCACCTCAGCATATAGAAATTATGTTAATTACTCCTGTTTACTTGCTATTTCTCTACCACCTGTGACCTTTCACTGCACTAAAGCTAAAACATAAATTCTTTGGCTTCCTAAATAAGACCTTTGTAGTCCTGAGTTGGCCCATCACACTAACTTCATCGCATCTTGCTCTCTCCATCACTCCCAAAGCTTGGGACACCTGGGTAGAGTCCTAGGATGTGCCAAACTCTCTTTTACCTAATGACTCTTATGCTTATTTTTTCACATGCTTGAAATGCTCTTCCACTGGGACCTCACATATCTGGCTGTCATCTTTATTTCCTCATGTTAACTTCATGTCCTCAGAAAAACCTTCCTTTGGGTCTTCTGAAGAAGGACCAACCTCTTTTCTCTATCACATCACCATGATCATGTCCTTCATAGCACTAATAGCATTCAAGATTGAGTCATTTGTTAGTTTACTTGCTTATTATTGTCCTCCTCTACGATGCATAAGCTCCATAAGATTAAGGGACTTGTCTGCCCTATTCATGAATTTATCACAGTGCCTAGATCTGAGCAGATGCTCCATAATGATATGACTGAAGCAATAAGTTAAAGGACACACATGGGGCATGTGGTAAAGTGCTCCAGGTACATTTGGCATTTCCATCTTATATAACAAAATTAGATGGATAGTCTATTCATTATACAATTTTTATTTGATACCAGTTAAAAATTCTTGTTTTCGACTTTCTATAGCATTTAAACACAAGCCATGGCATTCTTTGCGACTGTTGGGCAACCTAAATACCTGCATGATGATCCATCCATCCACTCTGCTGTTTAACTCATTTTGAAATTGTAGTCTCCTTAAACATCCTTATTGATAATGGAATGCACATTTTGGTTCTGGAGTTGTGGAACAAAGAATATAAGTGCTTATTATTTTGTCCTGGATGTTTTGGTTTTGATTTTCATGTCAATATGAAATAGCAATATCATTCTCCTCTTGTTTCTTGCAGACAGAATACTTTTAGAGCCACTACTCTTATCCTTAGTTTAAGCTCACTAAAAAATGAGCAAATCATGAAAAACTAACCATCAATAGCTGATTCACCTTCCCAAGATTTTTTATTGAAATACTTACAAAATCACCAAAAATATCACTACATTTTCTTCTAATAAATTGAAAATATATTATGGCATATTAATAATTTTCTGGAAAAATACAAATTACTTTAGTTAGATAAAGATGCAATAGAAACCCTGAATAGGCAAACAGTTTGGGACAAAATAATCAGTCATTTGTATTTTAGTTATTCTCAAAAAGCCTCTGAGTATAGATAGTTGAACAAGTTAGCTTTTACACATTTTCTAGACATACATAATGTTGATGCTATAGAAATTCTTTTAGAGCACAGAAAGCAATTGCCAAATCATTTTTCAAAATCAGCATAACCCTTGTATCAAAAGTTAGTAAGGAGATCTCACATACACAACTGCAAACCAGCCTCAAATACTAGTAGATGTACAAATACAAAGTCATATAAGGGCACGTAAAAGCCAGCAGAATGTTAGATTATTTATCTTCTGTGAGTTTGTTTCTACATCTATAAAATTCAGGTTATAATATTTACCTCTGAAAGAAGCTATGAGAAAAATACCTGCAATAAACATTCAATAAATAAAAAGAATTTAACCTGCATTAACCTATAACCTATTCTTAGTGTTGTATGTATAGCAATGTCCACTCCTAGGCGATCATAATGCAGGATTCCCTTCAGACAAAGGAACTGACCTTTTGCATCAAAACCACAACCTGTCCAGATGGGTTGAGGGTGAGTGTTCCTTGACACAAATTTTTACTCTGTAGTTTCCTTGCTTAAAGAATAAAGAAAAGTAAGCATCTTCAGTGTACAGAAGTGTGCCGTCAAGGAGGAGAGGGCATTAGATTTGCACCAGGGCTTATCTTTTTCTAGTTATGCACCTAACAGTTCTTTGCCAAGAAATGTCCTATTTCCAGCAAGAGCAATCCATAGCATGGCATTCAACAGTATATTCTTCTTAACCTGACTTTGTAGTTCACTTCTAAATCCGGCCTGAGCTCAGTTTGAAAGGAAAAATAGTCAAGGTGAGAGATTCTAAAAACAAATGTGAACCTCGTCTCTTTTTATCCTCTGGCCTTTCCTAAAGTTGAGATGGTAGTTTCAGGGGTTTTATTATACTACTCATCAAAAGGAACTTCTGCTAAATTGTTTTATAAAAGTCCCTGGGTCATACTCCTATATAATATGTCATTTTCATAGCCTTGCTTAGCTTTTACCAAAGTAATTTTTGTATTTGCCTGTTCATTTATTTTGTAGGAGGGAAGGGAGTGGGTGTAGATTGCATAGTAGATGATACATGAAAATTATCAAGTACAATTTAAAAGCTTCAGAGGTATCTTTTACAAAGAAAAAAATACACATACACACTTACCAAAAATATTGCTGGAAGAGAAATGAACACCAGGAATTCCCCTCAGCATTCTCTGTCTTCTTCAGTGGGAGGACAGAGAGGAAAAGACAATGTTATGGTGCATCAATCATGTTGCATGCCAATCAACTATCTCACATTTTCAAGAACTCTGTGAAGTCTGTGGTATTATTATCTATAATTACAGATGCTTATATTGAGTCTAAGAAAGAATAAACAGTGCACTCACTTGCTGTAGGAAGTCACTGGAAGGATGTGATCTCTGGTTGACCCTAGTGCTGGACTCAGAGGCTCCTTACCCCCTCTCCTGTTGTTGGAATGTACATTTAGCCCAATGTTCCCATAGCAGGAGAGTTTCAATTACCCAACCTTGAGAGAGTAAGGTGTTATTGAGACCATCTGGACTGAATACATAATTGAACCCAGTTCAGGCCTCCATGTAAACATTTAAGATTCTGGCAGGCACATATGGAGATCTACTTGTCTTGCAGCTGCCGAAGACAGGTCTCATATGTGAGTTCCCTTACTTATTAAAACTGCCACCTACCAATCTAGAATGGTCTTCCTCTTTCTTCAGTCTCTCCTTGCCCTCTATGTATGCAGATCAGTTTTGAATTTCAGTCAGGTAAACTCTAGAGATTGGGAACCAACTCAAGTTATACTTCCAAACCTGTGCAGTTCTATAAGGTACCATGTCTCCTTGCCTAGGGGCAAAGATCTTAGGTTCCATCCCACCCAAAATTCCAGAGGCAAGTCTGAAAGTTTAAAGATCTCATAAAGATGTCTTTTCAATTATTCCCTTATTGGTACCCAGAAACAGGCTTCATCACTGGGATGCCATGGGGCCCACATACTTCCAGATGTTGACCGCAGAAGACACCAAAACCAGAGTGATGAGTATTGACCAGAGCTCAACTGGAATCCAAAGAAAAGAAAAAGCACAAGCCAACAAGAGAATCAAAGGTACCCCTAAACCAGAGTTACTACAAGCAGATTTTAAAGCTAGCATAGAAGTAGGAAACCAATAATCCCAAAAAAGTGAGCAAAAGTAAATAAGTATGACTAATTTCATGAATACCTTGGACTATTATTTAGATTTTATTTTTACCCTCCATTGAAAGTAGGTGGGCCTCTCAGTATGGAAGGCTCAAAAACTAGACAGAGAAATTTAGCCTTTCTGACAAATATGGTGAATACTATGGCCCCAGCTTGCCCACAGAACTCTAGATTTTTTTCTCACTCCTTCAGTGATACTCAAACCCTGATGACTAGAATGCTGTCTCAATTTTCTGATTCATATTTAGAACCCAGAATGACACAGGAGCCCTTCTCTGAAGCTCTATCCTTTGCATTAGGACTCTGACAACTTTTTATCTCAGAGTTGCAAAGAGGAGGCTTACAGGTAACATCTGATCTTCAGATTCATATTATTTGGCCCAGCCAGGTTTAAAAATTTTGATTTAGTTCTGACATTTAAAACCTAAAATTCACATAAATTTAAATAAACGTAACATAAATATCTCTAAAAATGCCTGAAGTCTTGCAAAGCTGGCCCATTTCCCACAAAAGCACCATTGGCTAAGGCTACGTTCTAGCCAACCCCTTCACAAAAGGTATGCATGTGCTTCCCATTACATCTTTGCCTTGCCAATCTCTTTGCAGCAACTGACCTGAGTCACTCATTTACCCTATCTTCCTGGTCCCAGTGGGCATTTGATTTATTGACTTCTCTTTTAGGAGGGTGCCTTGCCTCTGGCTTCCATACACATAGACCACCTGGAACCACACTGCTGACACTCATCTGCAACATGCAGATGTCTGCTGCTCTGCCATATGTAGTGGATTGTGAATTACTTGGATAAAATATCTGAAATATGCCAGTTTCACTGCACCAACTAAGCTTCCTGACACACTTCAGGATGCTCACTGTGACTCTCATCTGGCCCATCAACTCTTCTGAAAGCTTTTCTTGTCCTCAACCACCTCCCTTTATTATCACCCTCCCTGGCTAGTGTAAAATCTCACTACACCCTAAGGGTCCTTCTCTACTGTCTTCTTACCACACTATCAGGAGATTACTCTGCTGTCTAGGGTGCAAAAAAATGTTATACCTCTACACAAACAAAATTATGAAGGTGAGCCAGGTGCTGAAATTACCACTTAACTGATCCCAGGCTTAATTAAATTTCTTTGATAGGCAGACAGGTAACCCCTTCCTTTGTTGATCTCCCTCCAACTATACTGCTTTTAAAATCTGGACACTCAAAAAAAGAGGCTGATCTTCAAATTCACAGAAATTGTTCATTTGTCAAGGGTGTTACAACAGCTGTTCTTCCTGTCTAAAAATCTAGATATAGACGTTAAGACAACAATTTTTGACTATCTAGTATAAACAAAGTACTGTTTTAAGGTAAATTCATCAGCAATATCTTATTCAGCCCTCACCAAAACTCAGATTGATCCTTGCTGACATCTTTCCTAGTACTTATTTCAGTAAACAACTTTTTCTCTAGCTTCTTGCATGATGATAAACTCTTACATATCAGATAGTAGGTCCTCAGTGAATACATGTCCACAAAATGATTGTCCACAGGATTAGCATGTAATCATGCTATACTCAGTATCAAGGAGGTGGCATCAATAACCACTTAAGCGTTCTGTGTCTCTTCTTCAGATTTGGCACATCCATCCCCCAGTTCCTGGGAGCATTCGCTGCCAATAACTCACAGATTCCTCTCTGACTGCGCCTATCACATATTACAACAACTCACAGCTCCTTGGCAAATGCGTTGGTGGACATACCTCTTATATACGTAGTTGAGGTGTCAGTTTGGAGATGGCTTACCATTCATGAAGATTGAACATATACCTTAAATCAATGATTGTTACAGGGTTCTTCTACACGTAGAATGCACCCACTCAGTAACTAAAAGTGGAAGTAGGAGTCGCCCCACTCACCATTACTCCCATTCATCTAATCAGGGAATATACACTCTCTATAACCCCAGATTTAGGCTCTGTGGGTTAAGAGACCTTGATTCCTATAGGGGGGATGTTTTTACCTGGTACCACTGTAGAAGACCCACTGAACTTTAAGCCATAGCTGTCGCTTGATCATATTGAGCTCCTTATTCCAAAAGATTAATATGTAAGGAAAGTTATCGTCATACTTGCAGGGTTAATTGATACCAATTATGAAGATACTGACTTTCTCCACCATCATAAGGAAGGGATGAATACATTTGGCACGCAAGTGATAAACTGGAGTGTCTCCTAGTGTTCTCATGACCAGTTTTAATGATAAATGGACAGATACATCAGCTAAGATAAGATATAGGCACGATAACCAAGAATGAATTCTTAAGGATGAGGTTCTGGGTTGCCCCACCAGGCAAGTAATCTAGAGCAACAAAGATGCTCACTAGTTGGTAGAATATGTGGCAGAGCAAACAGAGGATGAGTATCAGGTACAGCCTTGAGATCAACTGCAGCTTCAAGAGCTGTAGTTTGTCCTACTATCTCTCTTCTTATAAGATTCCCAGGAAAGAAGACCAATCAAAATCCTGGAGAAGCTGTTCACATATGGGGTGAAGTTACTACAAGAAGCAAGTGAATATGAGTGGCACAGTGTCTCTCTATGCTTAGCTCTAGGAAAAAAAAGATACTTTATCTCATAAGCAGAGGGCTGAAAGCATTGTGATAATAACTGGGTTTTTTAAACTTTTTTTTTTGTAGTTAAACAAAGGAGCAGCATAATAATTCTCTTACAGGTCTCCAGGTTTCTTGGTGTCCTGAAATTCCAAATTGAACTCTTATTTAAAAAGAACCAAATAATGGGTCTTGCTTAGCCTACAAAAGGGCATGACTCATGAATTTTGACAATTGCCAAATGAACTGTTCCTCAGTTTCCTCATCAATAAAATAGCGAACTGGATTTAGAAAATCTCTAAGAATCTTACCAGTGCTGGAATTCTATAATTCTGATAAAATCACCAATAACTGGAATTTTCTTTAAGATGTGAAGAAAGTAGGTTATGCATGTTTCTGCATACCTCATCAAAGCAACATTTATATTGGTTGCTATATATCAAATTTATTACAATGGATAATCCAGAAGAATCACTGAATTTCTTCATGTTTGTTTCTAAACCACCCAATAGGATTATTTTGCTACTAAACACTTCTTACCTGTAATTCTTGTAGGTGGTTATTTCTATAGTCTTACCATCTTCCCCTCAGCCACTATCATTCATGATTCAGTCACTGCACATTTTTCTCACATATATTTTTGGATAAATTAAAGATGGAAACAATCAAACTCATATTATTATGAGTGAAAAGTGTCAACACGTTTATTCATGTGAGTCTCTAATATCTGTGATACAAGAGTGTGATGATTTTTGCCATCAAAACGACAGATAGCTGGCAGTGACTGGCATTACTGTCATGTCATTTAAAGAAGAAATGGCCCATTTTATAAAATTGGAAGAAGAGAATGGTGACCCCTTGATGCTCATTACATGGGTATCATTTTCTGTTCAAACTGCCATTTACTTCAGATCTTTGCTCCCAAAGTTAGGAATGTGGAGAAAGTTATAACTGAGCATAATCCCACCACATAGTAGGCATAAAATAGAATCAGGTAGGGAGAAAACTAACTTCAGATAGCTTTTCTGCTCCTGTAGAATCAACCCAGACATCATAAAAATATCGTCCAATAGAAAGCTGAGCATCTCAACTCTGCCAAGACAAAGGCTCCAAACTCTTGGATTTCCTTGCTTCTAACACCAACTGTTGCTTGGACTTGTTTGGGCTCTGAATATTTCTTGCATCCAAATCTTTGGCTTCATCTCCACTAGCATAATGTGCTTGGTGGCAGAATTACTATTCCTTCTTGCAGTCATGACCCTATATTAGGGCATGTTTTCCACTCCAGTGCCTATGGGCCATTGGCACTCCCTAAATATTCCGCTTACTTCCTTTCCCACTCTCCACCTCCAGTTCTTTTGAAGCTTGTATCACAGAACTATACCGCTAGCTACACTATCCACGTGTGGTTGTGCATGAAGCATACAGTCATTTCCTTCCATTTGTTGAAGTCCTTGGCTGCTGGCTCCATAATGTTCCTTCTCACCACTATTCTTGTCATAGTTCACAGACATATCAAAATATGAATAGATAACTCATACATCACTTGGCCTCTCAATTCCTTTACCTCTTCCAAAAGCCTTTACTTTCATGCTTCACCAGGCTCCTGCTTCCAGGATCACACACCTGGATCTTACGTCTTTAACAACAGCACTGCTCTCACAGCATAATTGCACAGCTCCCATGCCACTATCCAAGTTCACCTGTTCTGGGATGCTCATGACAGCAATTCTTCACCTCTTTAAGTCCATTAGCTTCAATCCTTATTTTACTGTGAATCCATCCCTCCTATTTTCACTTCCTTCCATAACCAGCACACATTCCACTGTAATTAATGCTTTATAAGTGCTCTGGGTTTTTTTTGCCTCTTCTCCTTGCATAAACTAAAGGAGCTAACTTTCCTCAGCCAGGGCTTCTTGCCAGATCAAACCTCTACTACTCTTTTGATTATCTTCAGAAAGTACATTTTAAGACTCCTTGTCGACTGTATGATGATGGATAAAGTTTTTTAACTTATATGAGTTTCAGTGCCTTGCACTGAAGAACTGGCAGCCATATTATTTTTCAGCATTTCCATAAAAAACAAAGAAATTAAGAAAGAAGTGACATGCAAATAAACACGTTAATTCCAGACAAATTTTAAGAACAAAAAGTGCCAATTAAAGTAATGAAAATATGAGGTGTCTGTGTTTGTGTGACTGTTTCTGGGTTTTGCTTTTCTTTTGTTTTGTTTCTCATTTCTTTCCTTTGTCCTGCAATACTAAGGCTTGAGTCTTATTGTAGAGTGTGATGGTTAATTTTATGTGTCAACTTGGCTAGGCTATGGCGCCCAGTTGTTTGGTCAAACACCAGTCTGGATATTGCTGTGAAGGTATTTTTTGGATGTGATTAACATTTAAGTAAATAGACTGAGTAAAGCTGATGATCCTTTGTAAATTAGGTGGGACTCTTTTGATCAGTCGGAGGCCTTAAAAGCAAAGACGTGGTTCTGGAAGAAGGAATTCAGCCTCAAGAAGACTGAAACGTACAAAGACTGCCTGAGTCTTCAGCCTACAGGCCTGCTCTGTAGAGTTGAGACTTGCCCAGCCTTCACAATCACATAAGTCCTTAAAATAAATCCTTCCCCAGCTCTCTCTGCATCTCTACCTCTACCTCTATCATTTCTATCTCTGTCTCTTTCTCTATCTCTATTTCTATCCAAATATCTACCTGTATATCCTATTGGTTCTGTTTTCTGGAGAATCTTGAATAATACATAAAGGCAAAAAGGGCAACAAGACTTGAACGTAGTGACAGCCTGTCTTGTCTGGTCACTAGCCCTGGTATGGGGAGCAGAGTATATTCCAAGTTTGTTCTTGCTGGTGGAGCAGAGGCTTCTGATATTCAGATTGGCAGTGAGACGGCATCCAGTAAGTGAACTCAGCTGAGAAAATCTTAGAACTACAAGGATAGGAAAAAGAAAGAATTGACAAAGAAATGAGTACTAAGATGCATAATTCAGTAAAGCAAAAATTAAATGATTTTTAAAAAAATTAAAATATTGAGGGTTCCTAGAATTATAGGCAAAAATATCCCTGAAAAGATGGGACTTGAATTGATCATATTTGTATATTCACCAGGTGTTTAATCACTCTTTATTTAAGGCAGCACCAAACTTTCCAGAAGTCTACTTAGCTTGAAAATGAAGGATGGTGCCATAAATTATATTTTACAATCCATTGTCATATCTTGTCTATTGCTTTCCTATAGTAGCTCATTAAAAATTGCATTACACTCCTTGATCTGCTAATTTCAGAGTCGAGTTTATATGTGCATTTTATCTAAGAAAAATTCCATTTCTGTTACAGCAAGGATGAAAATTTAATTAAAGTTTCAGTAGTTGTTGGATAATTTTTAGACAGATGATTTTACACTGTTTTAAGCAATAACAAAGCAAATGGTCTTGGGTTCTGAACTTAGGCAACTGTGAAGACAATTAATAGCATACACAAAAAATAATAGACACAATTTCCTCAGCGGGAAAGCAGTCCTATATTTAAAATGAAGAAACTCTCTCTATTGCCCTTGAATTACGATATTTTTCTACTGAGCAACTGATTCAACAAGGTTTAGAAATAGAAAATGTTTTTCTCAGGAAATAGCAAAACAAAATGTTAAAATATTAAACATAAATACTGCAGAACTTCACTTCTAAATGTATTTACATGTTATTATATTATAGCAGAACATTTATATTGAAATCTTCTCTCTCAAACTTCATTAACAAAAATTGCTGCTCTGCCTACTTTATAGAACTGTTGTGAGGATAAAATGAGATTATAGACGTGAAGGCAAAATGTGAGTTGTAAAGTTTGGAGGATGGCATTGAAATAAAAGAGGGAAAAGAAAAATATAGAAAGATAAATGCATCTCAATAAACATTTTAAAGAAGACATTAGCAGTACATTTACAGGATAAAATTGGCAAAACGTTCTTGAATGCATCAAGTGTGGGAGAGAGGATGGAGGGAATATGTTCTTATATTCACTGCTGAAGAGTCTAAATTAGTACAACCATGCTGGAGGGAACAGGATGACAACAGGGCTTTTATTACTACCCAGTAATTCCACTTCTTAGTACCTACCTAGGGACACAGTCGCATCTCTGCAGAAGGAGTCATAAGCAAAGGTATTCTTTTTGGTATTATTGGTAGGTATGTAAAAAACAGGAATGACTTAAAAGTTTGTCAATATAGAAATAACTAAATGTGCTGTCATATCAAGAGTATATGAATATGGAATAAAGAACTTAAAATGATGAGACAGGTCTACAAACACAGATGTGAATAAATCTCTAAATATGCTTTTGAGAAGAAAAATAATAAAGTTGCCCAATGATAAATGTGTATGATATAATTTTCATAAAAATTACACAACAATACTGTCTTAGTCCTGGCTGCTATAACAGATTATCATAGACTGGGTGTTTAGACAAGAAACATTTATTTCTCACAGGTCTGGAGGTTGGAAATCCAAGATGAAGGTGCCTGCAGGTTTGGTGTCTGGTGAGGGCCCTCTGCCTGGTTCGTGGACAGCAGTCTTCTCACTGTGTCCTCACATGGCGGAAGGTGCAAGAGTGCTCTCTGGGGTCTCTTTTATAAGAGCACTCATCCCATTCAGGAGGGTCTCACTCTTGTGACCCAATCACCTCCCAAATGCCCCACTTCCTAATCCCATCATATTGGAGGGTTAGAATTTAGACATATGAACGTCAGATGGAGAAGACACAAACATTCAGTCCGTAATGAGTACAACAAAATTTTCATGTGGGTGTGTGTGGGTGCACACGCACACACAATAATGATGTACAGAAATTGATAACAGTAGTTATCTCTGGGGTTAGGGACTGTACTTAGGGTGTGCATCTGAGTGTCTGTGAAGAAGGTCAAGGTCAAGGAGGTTTTGATAGGTTGGGTTCTTTGGAAGCAAACACTGAGACAGAGTTTGGGACCCAAAAGTATATAGCAAACCTCGGGCAACCCACCAAGCAGCTTTGCAGGAAGATCTGCACCTCTGAATTGTCCTGCATTGGGATAAATACCCAGGGCCTTTGTACCCCTGCCTTGCTCAGCTACCAGACATGGGCTCCCCTGGGAAGTGCATGACCTCAGGCAGCCAAGGCAGCTCTTAATAGAGAATTTAGCTTTATCTTTAATGTTTGTATTGTTTTCATTTATTTATTATTTTTGTGAAGAAGATTCGTCCTGAGCTAAGATACATTGCCAATCATCCTCTATTTTGGTGGAGGAAGATTAGCCCTGAGCTGACATCTCTGCCAATCCTCCTCTACTTTGTATGTGGGATGCCTCAACAGCATGGTTGGCAAGTGGAGTATGTCCGCACCCAGGATCCAAACCTGCAAACCCAGGCCTCCGAAATGGTGTGCATGGAACTTTAACCACTCAGCCACAGAGCTTGCCTCTAATGTATGTATTTTTAAGAGGGGAATGTTTTCATGTGATTTAAGCAGTAAGTAAATATAATAAAATTTTCAAAATCAACAAATGTAGAATGATGTGTATGTGTATACATATCACCTTATAAAATTATAAGCCATTATAGCTCCCTCTCTGGGATGGAAGATTTTGAGTGAATTTAATTATTTTTTCACTGTGCATTTTAGTGCTTTTAAAATGACGTTAAACATATATGCATTAACATTATCATCAGAGGAAGTATGTTTCATTACTTCCTCGTGTGATAATTTGAAAAAATCTAGACAAAATGAGCAGCAATCTGAGAGGAAATAGAAATGGTGCAGTGTGGAGGTTCCAACAAGGAAACCTCTGACTGTGCTCTCTGGAGAGGCCTCAGCAAGCAGGCATTCAATACAAAGTGGGTAGGACAGCCACCCAACACTAGCATGGTGCTTAAGGACAGGACTCTGATACTGAAAGCAAAAACGTGTCTAATTAGAGCCAGGGAAGTCCCAGTCCTATGGTCACTGTGATAAAATGAAGTGGCAAACAGTTTGGTTTGAGGAACAAGGCAGGAGGAAAAGTTGGCTGCTCTCCTAACCATAGGGAGGCCTTAATGCTTTATTCCACTGCCCTCTCATCCTTTGTTCTGTACCATCCCAGAGGAGAAACTTGGTGAAGTTAAAGAGACGGTAGATTGTAGCATAATAAATTGGAGGACATCATTTCCACAGCGAAGAGAAACAGTAGTTTTTATATTTTGGGGCCCCAAATTCTCACTGACCTCATCTTTGAATCACTCAGTCCACCTTTTCCTTTTGATTTAGAACTTCGAAACCATGGTAACTGAAATCTGTGCACATCAGTGTCGTGCAAAGCGAGGACTGCCTGTATTATATGCATGAATTGGAAATGTAATATTTTTAAGATTTTTTTCACAAAATTGATTCATAGATTCAACGAAATCCCTATCAAAACTAAATTAACCTCTTTTGAAGGAACGGTCAAGCTAATTCTCAAATTTGTATGGAAACTCAAAGGGCTGAGCGTAACCAAAACACTTTCGAAAAAGAAGAAAAATGTTGGAGGATTTTCACTTCCTGATTTTAGCACTTACTATAAAACCACAGGATGCAAGAGAATGTGGATTCATCTTAAGGATAACTAACAGATCAAAGGAGCGGCATAGGGTGTTCTGATCGACCCACACAAATGCAGTCGATGGATTTTGACCAAGATACCAAGTTATTCCAATGGGAAAAAGAAAAGATTTGCTAAACAAATGCTTCTAGAACAAGAGGATATCTGCATGGGAAAACAAAAACAAAAACCTCAAATCCTAGCTGACTTGATTCAGAAAATAATAGTTTGAAATGGATCATTGGCCTGACCTAAAACCCAACTCAAAAAGTTTCTAGAAGAAAATTTAGGAAAATATCTTCATGACATTGAAGAGGGCAAAGATTTTAGGGCAGATCACAATGAGCACAAAACCTAAAAGAACAAAATGTTATGTAGAACGTCATCAAAACTAAAAATGTCTTCTCTTTAATATTTAAAAAATGAATAGACAAACTACAGACTTGAAAAATGCCCACAACAGATATATCTGGCAAAACACCCTTATCTATTATATGTAAATATTTCTTTCAAATCATCAATAAAAATATAAACACGTGTAAGAAAGAGTCTGACTCCATTTTTGATATTTGACTGCTGAAAGCTTTCAAACCCCACCACACCCTCTTCCTCTGCTGCTGCTCTACGAGTGGTCATACTGACCAAAATAAAACGTTAAAGAGCTTGGCCAACTAAAACATTCATATATTGCTGGTCAGAGTAAAAATGTTGTAACCACTTTGGAAATCTGTATGGCAATTTCTTATAAAGTTCTCCAAAGATTTATCCTATGACTCAGAAATTTCACTATTAGGTATTTACACAAAAGAAACGAAAACAAAAGTTCACAAGTACATTTACTGAAGAGTATTCTATGGCTGCCTTATTCATAACAGTCCCAAATTGAAAACAACCCAAATGTCCATCTATAGGAAGATGTATAAACAATTGTTGAATACTCGTGCAATTATTTAAATCATCAATAAATGGATATCCCTTCATCAATAAACGGAACAGTCCTTTGTTCCTCTTTCCAGTGAAAGAAGTAAATTTTCAAAAATAATTATTTTTGTCTGACTTACTTTACTTAACATAATGTTGTTGAGATTCCTCTATGTCGTTGTATGTTTCAAGAGTTGTTCCTATTTATTGATGATTTAAATAATTGCACGAGTATTCAACAATTTGTTTATATAGGAACTTTCTAGGGTGGCGGGAATGTTCTATATCTTGTACTGAGTAGTGGTTACACGTGTTTGCACAATTGTTAAAATTCCTTGAACTGAATCCAGAAAGAAAAACAAAGAGAGAGGGAAACAGGGTAGAGAGAGAGAGAGAGAGAGGGAGGGAGGGAGAGAGAAGGGAAGAACAAAGGAAGGAAAGAATGAAAAAGAAAAAACAAAACAAAACAAAAAGAAACAAAAAAAGCCATATGTCATAAGGATTTAAAGGAAAGAATAAAACCATCTTTATAGATAGATGATATAACCATGCCCATAGAAAATCTTAAGAATCTTCCACCACCCCAAAAAATTTTTTAAAATGTCAATTCAGCAAAATTACAGAAACAGGGTCCATATGCAAAAATAAATTTCATTTTAGTATAGTAGCTGTGAGGAGTGCAGTTAAATGACCACATGCAGCTGTTAGCTCCCTAAGATATCACAGGTTTTGAGGTAATAACATGTTCTTCTTTGGATGCCACACATCAGTGACTGAACAACACTGTGATACAAAGGCTTAGCCATTTCCATGCAATGAGGGACTTCTCTAGCAAATAATACTTACTGTAGAGATTTCAGTTGTGCTGGCAAAGCCTTTGTAATACTAGCCAAGGGGTCTTGATCTACAGAGTCGTGAAAATAGTTAAGAAAGTATTGCATCTTTAGCAGCAAAGAGATGGGCAGCCATTAGGGTACTTCCAGATGATAGATAGATAGGTAGATAGATAGATAATTATTTTTTTCTAAAAGAAAGAAAGAATATATGATCAGGTAGTTGAGGGAAATTTGCTACAATAAAAAGTCATAAATCATTGTTAAATTCCTGGACCTAAAATGTATTCACTGAAGAAGAGACCACTTCTCTAGGAGGAAAAACCCAGAAATACCACAAGTATATGTGGTAGTAATTCTGCCAGTAGTTGCCCAAACAAACTATGGTCATTTACTAAGGTGACTGTACATTAGATAAACTGGAATAGCCAGATATTTCAAATGACTTTTAGATACAGGTCACGCAGAGACCTACAGCATCATCATGACCTCTCCATTAGAGTTAGGGGCTTTTGGGGCCCAGGTAATAATAAGTGGAGTCTTGACTAAATCCAGCTCACAGTAGGTCTGCTGGGTCCATGGACCCATTGGTAATTTCCAAGCTCCTGAATATATAATTGTTGTTGATGTATTTGTCATTGGGTCCTTAGCCTATAGAGCAATAACTGTTATAGGGAGCCCGTGGAACTCCTCTTCTCCCCATTTAGGGTAATAAATCAAAATATTAACATGTCTTATATTCTGACAGGGGAAGAAAGAAGAGAAGTGGCAGAGATTAAAGCCACCACTAAAGATTTAAAGAATGCAAGATGGAGTGATCACATGTCTCCAAATAATGTTCTAGCCTGGCTTCTACAGCAATAGATATGTCCTATAGAATGACTAAGACCTACAGAAAACTCAACCAGTTAGTAGGCTCAGTTAAAACCATCATGCTATCAGAATTATTGGTCCTCAGATATGGTATTTGGCTATTGATTTAGCAAATCCATTTTATTTCAATTTGAATAAAGAAAGAGGATTAGAAACAGATCATATTCACATAAAGCAGGCAACATTGAGAGTGTTGTCTTAGGGCTATGTTAACTTTCTGGTTCTGTGTCATGACATAATACAGAAAGATCTGGACCATTTGGGAATCCTACAGAATATCACATTGATCCATTATACCAATAACCTCATGGTGGATGAGCAAGAAGTGGCAAGCATGCTGGAGACCTTGCAAGGGTATGTGTTCTCCAGGAGCATGGAGACAAACCCTATGAGGTTTCAGAGATTTGTCTTTTCAGTGAAATTTTTAAGGGCGTGGCGATCAAGGATGTTCCAGGACATACTCTTCAATGTAAAGGTCAAATTACCATTTCCTAATTACTCCATTCCAAAAAAGAAGTGCAATACCTTCAAGATCTGGAGAAATATGGCTCTGTCCTATACACCAGGTAACATAAACACATATATGTGTTTATGTTAACAAATACACATATATGTATATGTGTGTAACTTTGCACTCAATCAAACATAAAAATTTCTGCCTCTCAAAAGACTTTGTGGACAAATAAGAATGCATGTTAAAGACTAGTGAAAAGTATTAGCAATACTTATATCTGATAAAAAAAACTCATACCCATAATATATAAAGAGTTTCTACAAATCAATAATAAAAATGCAAGCAACCCATAAAAAAAGAGAAAAATGAAACTTCACAAAAACAGATATATGAAAGTTAATAAGCACATGAAAAAAGCCTTACCATCATCAGACTTTAGGAAATTTCAGTTTAAAATTTCAATGAGACACCACTGCATACCCACTGGAATGGCTAAAATTAAAAGCCAGAAATACCAAATGTGGTAAGGATGTGGTGTAACTGGAACTCTTTTACATTGATGATAGAAATTAAAATGTCATAGTCATTTTGGAAAATGGTTTGACAGTTTCTTATAAACATTATTTATACATCTAGCCTTTTTTTTTTTTTAAGTTTTTCTTTTTGAGGAAGATTCGCCCTGAGCTAACTGCTGCTGATCTTCCTCTTTTTGCTGAGGAAGACTGGCCCTAAGCTAACATCTGTGCCCATCTTCCTCTACTTTATATGTGGGACACCCGCCACAGCATGACTTGCCAAGTGGCGCATGTCCCCACCTGGGATCTGAACCAGCAAACCGCAGGCCGCCGAAGTGGAACATGCGAACTTAACTGCTGCACCACCAGGCTGGCCCCTACATCTATCCTTTAATCAATCAATTCCTCCCTGAGGTATTTACACTCCTCTACCCAAAAGTACAAACATATGGGGGCTGACCCCATGACGTAGTGGTTAAGTTCAGTGTACTCCACTTCACTGGCCCACATTTACGAGTTCAGATCCTGAGTGTGGACCTACACCACTCATTGGCCATGCTGTGGCAGTGACCCACATATAAAGTAGAGTAAGATTGGCACAGATGTTAGCTCAGGGCTAGTCTTCCTCAGGAAAAAAAACAAAAACATATGACCTAGATAAGACTTGAAAAAGAATGTTCATGGAAGCATTATGCGTAAATAGTCCAAACTCAAAAAAAGAATGTCCATCAACAAGAGAATACCCATATACAAATGAGGATATATTCATACAATGATATATTACTCAGTAATTATAAAGTGTAACACAATGATAAAAGCAACAAAACAAATTATTTCAGAAACATTATATTAAATTTTAAAAAGCCAATCACAAAAGAATATATAGTACATGATTACATTTGTATGGAAATCAAGAACAGGCTTAACTACTCTATGTGATAGAAATCTAGGCAATAATTGTCTTGGGGCACAGGACTATCCGGAAAGGAACATGAGGAAACTTTCGGAAGTGGTCAATATGTCTTTTCTCGTCATTGAGGTGGTTGTTAAATGGATGCATATGCTTGTCAGAATTCATCAAACTATGATAAAATCTGTGCATTTTCTTATATGCAAATTGTACTTCAGTTATCGCCTCCAAACTAAAGTTAAAGTAGAAGCTAGAAAGTTGCATTGCACTAAATACAATTAGATTAATAGAAGAAAGAAGATGAAGAAAAAAGGAATAGCAATGATTTAAGATAAAAGAGAAAATAAATGAACCCTAACAGTTTGATGGAAGGCTGAGGGAAATATGGAAGAAGAATGACATTATAATGAATTTGAAAAGGATATTGGAAAAGAGAAATGAAAAAAAAATAATAAAGTTAAGATGGCAAAGGGTAAATGAAAGTTTCAACACAAAGGTTTGAAAAAATGTTGATTTTATTTACTCTCAACAGGACTGCAAGTGCTAGGAGAAAATTAATACCTTGTGGATGACCATTTTATCCCATCTATCGATCAGAGCATGTGTATTATTCTTTGCTCCTGGGACTTTTAAAAATGCTTTGCCTTCCATTTCTTACATATTCTGACTCCTAATGCACAAATTCAAATGCTTTACCATATAATTTTAAGTCATGGTTCTGTAAAAGACTCCCTATACAGATACAAAAATTTGTTCAGCTTTAACCCTTGTGTAGCTCTTCAATCTATTAAATAGAAGCCAGCAACATCTTAAGGAGGTACGTGGAATAAAAAAGCACTGGTGTTTATGGAAATTTGTTCTGCAAAAATAAAATTCCATCAAGCAATTTACATGCGCTAGCTCCCTTAACCCCTCTGAGTTCATGGAAGTTTCTTGACAGGAAAACCCTCCCTACCGAACACTTAGTGGTACAGAAATTTGCTTCTATTGGCTCACACGAGCAGACTGTAAAACATTCAGGGATTTTTGTGAGCTCATTGGTAGCTTGAAATTGGCCATGGTGGAAGTGTTTTCACCACAGGAATCAACAAACAATAATTTTATTTTTTCTGTCCAGAGAGCCAGTTTACCAGCACAGCACTGCTTGTGTTCTTGTTCCTAGTAACAACGCAATTTCATTAAATTATTACGTCATCCTCACTAAATTATTCTCTCCATGAGGGCTACCACCTATATTTTACTTTTATTTTTAATCTCAGTCTGGACTCTAGTGCCTAGCCGTGAAAGCATATGAATGAGCAGTAAATTTTCATTTTACCAATTTTGAAGCATGTGGGTTACATAATTTATCCAACTGCACACAGCAAGTAAGTAATGGAGCCATGACACAAGGTTATCTTACCCCAAAACTCTCCTCTGCCACTGACTATATACTATCCCCCCAAGAAGGCAGTAGTCAACAGATAATTTAAACAAAGAAACATAAGAATCAAGCATACGCTTTGATACAAGCATTTGGAGCAAATAATACACTACGTGTGTGATTTCACATCCATCTGGATGATAGAATATTACTCTTGCCATGAAGCTAGGAAATGACCATTTCGTATACCAATGTATGGTTATGAAGGACTCTCAGATATATTAGCAAATGATTTTGAGACTTTATTTTAATAAATAAAACAATGGTTAAAAAGTTGGACTCTGCGCTCAACCTGGAATCAAATCTCATCTCCGACAATTCCTGGTTTACTAGTTATCTAACCTTAAAAAATTATTCAACTTCACTAAGCTTCAGTTTCCTCTTCTGGAAATCTCTAAAACCTAAATAAGAAAATTTCATAGAACACCTAACATAAAATTAACTAAATAGAGTAAGTAAATAGTAGGAATAATAAAAAGAGTAAGCACATTTTAATTACGGATGCTCATTTGTTTTACAGTAGTATGTCTCCATATGACTTAAAATAAAATTAGCTTTTACTTCCTAAATTAATGATTAAATGAATCATCTATGTAGAACTAATTCAAAAGATTTACTGCTGAAGTGCAGATGAATTTGGAGAAAACTGTTTTAGTTAGCACAATTAAAGTGATAACAGAAAGGCATTTTCTGAGAAAATGATCATAATGAAAGAGGGAAGTTCTGCTTGGAGCTTATGAAAAGGAGAGGCGGAGAACAGAAATATGTACATATATCTTTAGTACTTTGTTTTAGGTGGCATCGGCTGGACCCAAACATCCTGGCAACCTCAGAGAGGTGGGGCTACCAGAGTTCATCAGGATAAAATATCCCTTCAGACCATCACTTTGCACTAATTCTGCAATCAATAAGTACCCCTCTGATGATTTATGCAGCTTCCAAGATAGCTTATCGTGAGGAAGCCTAGATAATGGCTATCTCTAAAAGGCTAACATTTATTATAAGTTAAAGTTTCATCGTGTCGGTTTATTTGTCAGTCTTTTTTAATATAAATAGTTCCTGACTGAATATAAACCTACAAAGTAGGAAATTTCTAGACCTGTAAAGCAGGAGGACACACTTTCAGAATGTGGCATTCACTCTGAAAATTGGCATTTGATGAGCCCTTGCCCCAGGGACTAGCCAGACTCTGTCCTAGAAATTTCTGTGTAGCCTCCTTTAAGTGCATGAAGACTAAAAGATGTGAAAATTTTAGACGTATATAAGCAATGATCATCCTTATCTCCTTTGGTTCCTTCATCAAAAGTATGAGGAAAATACAGGAAGGCATAATATTCCAAATTTACACTTTAAGAAACTGAAGGTCTTATAAATGCAATGAATTGGTCAAAGAAACAGATAGTAGGAGTCAAATCCTTGACAATAAATAAGGTGTTTTCTCTCCTGAGTCAAAATTAAGCCCATGACACATCCCACCTCTACTGATATCCGTTAAGGAGTGAAATGAAATAATGAACCTTTGATTCCTAATGAAGTTTTCTGAGAAGAGTCTTAGAGGGATAAATGAATTAATGCCCAGTTTTCTAATGGAGTGTAATATATCCTGTATAGAAAAAGGCAAACATTTATATTCCCCTGTTTCTTAACTTATCATTTTTATTTCACTTTTAAATTGCATCATATTTGTAAATTACTTAACCATCATTAAATAGTTAATGATTATCAACTTGGTTGTTTACAATCTCAAGTGCACTTAATTACATTGTATCACTTAATTAATATGATTAATTGTTCCTAAAGTGAGTCTTCCTAGGACTAGAAAAATAAGTGCAAAGAAAGATATTTGTTAAAACTTACAGATTAAGCATAATTCATTAAAATAATATTTTCAGACTAAATTAGATGATGCTGGGGTTTATTCGTTGATTTATTTTTTAATCATGGTTGCTTATATTCTCTAGTATATATAAATGTATTTAAACAGAAGCATATAAAAACAATGATCTAGAACTCCCCAATTGTGAATTTATTTATTTAATGCTGAATGCAGGTTTTCATTGAGTCCGTTTCTCTCACAATAACTTAATTATAGTCACCAACAGTATTTTTTAAAAAACTAATTTAAAATTAATTATTTCTGCACATGTATTAAATCTTTAGTTTTTTAGCAAAAATTATTTTGGCTAATGCTTTGAATAATCTCTGAGAAAGTGAATTTGCTTCTGTTTTAAGAGCACCGAATAAGAAACAACACTGCCAGTAAATCGCAATGGCTGCACAGTAAAGATTAATGCTGATCATTGCCTGACTGACTTTGACTGGATCCTGGGACAGCCAAAGTGCTCCACAGGACTTTACGCAGTTGATTGAACATAAACAAAATGAACTTAAGATAACCACATAGTTTTAACATGTAGAGATGTGCTTAAGAACTTGAGGCATAAGCATCTTTTTTATTTTTTTTTAAATTATTAAACTCACACACACACAGAACTGGATATAGAATCATAAAACTCTAGAATTTTATCAATTTTAAACTGCAAGTGAGCTTATCACCTTCCTTCCGTGTAAAATGGAGATAGAAATGGAAACCCATTTCAGAGCATTTTAGGAGGATTAAAGGGTACTACAAACACAACACGCTAGCACTGACCCTGGCACATTCATTCATTTGTTCATAAACCACTCTGCTAGTGTCACAGGATACACCAAAGAATAAATCCGACCCCCACTTTCAAAGAACGTGCAATAGTATGGTATGACTCCTTCCCCGCACAGTTCTTTCTTCCTTTCTCTGAAAACACTTTTCAACTCTCATGGCTTACATACCAGGGATATGCTAATGATCCCCAAATCTACACTCTAGCTGAGACAGTGCTTTGAATTTCACACCATTGTTTCTGCCTTTTTAAACTGCTTGTACCTATACCTTCTTCTACACACACCTCAAATTCCATGAGCACTAAGCAGCGCTCACTTTTAAACCTTTAAATAAACTCTCTCCTCATCTGTCTTCTCCACATCTGCCATGGCTGAGGTGTGGCATGGTCACATATGAATGCTCATATCAATAACCATTCAGTTTTCAAAGAAAGCACTAATTTTTCTAAACACGTCAACATCATTTACAATAAATTGAACACCAGTTCCCTCCAAAATGCTTCAAATCTGTCCCTTTGGTGTTACTATTTTTGCAGCCATGGTTTTATCTTCCTGATTTCTTACCATGATTATTGACGCAACAAGCTAATGTATGTTCCCGGGTTTTCCCACTGCAGTCCAGTAGACAGGACTCAAACATACCCAAGGATAAAAGGAATTCACTCATTCATTTAACTGTGAAGTCTAGGTGAGAAAAGTGTGCCAGCAATAGCTAGATCCAGAATGACGCCTCAGGGCTCTGTCTCTGCAGACTTCCTCTTTCAGACAACTTGACATACAATGACTGGCAGTTCTAGCTTCTTGTGATCCCAACTTTGCAGCACCAGTGAAAAGAGAGCTTCGTTCTCTTGGTAGCTATATGATATACAAGATAAGGACATGAATTACCCCACATTTGATCACTGGGTCCAGTGGGTTGGTGCACTACAAATGTCTCAATCTGAGCCAGGTATTCATCCCTATGGACAAAGTGAGGGAAGGTGTGATGAACAATAGTTCCACTGGAACCATTTGAGAGTGGAGCAAGGCTGTCTCTTAAAGAAGATGCTGAACCAACAAAAATAACTTATGTATTCTAGGAGTCAAAATTACTTTCTCTGACATACTACTTGGTTTATAAAACTTTAGTTTCCCTATGGTGCCTACAGATTAAAGTGCAAACTCATTTGTGTGATTAAAAAAATCCTACAAAATCCAATCACATTTTTTTTTCAAGTCTTTTCTATATCCACTGTCTTTCTGCTCTCATACTTTACATACTCTAGATGATGAGTCATTCCCCAGGAAAACACACACACACACACAACCTTAATACCATGCACTTCTCTCCATGGTGTCTTTACTCAATATACTTCTAGTGATTTCTCTGTCTAGAATGCTTGCCACTTCATCCTGCCATTTCTGTCACTGTGAGGAATTCTTAACTATTTGTCAGGTCCCAGGGAAAATATTACCCTTTTTGTATTATTTTATGGAAAGAAATTAATATTAATCCCCTCCTTAGCATCTGCAAATGCTTAATATATCCTTTGATTAGAGTACTATTATTAGTACTATTTATAGAGTTAATAGGAGGTATATATATGAATTTATTTACTGTACAAAAGCATGATCTAAAATGTGGGTCATATCTTCACTGTGACACTGGCCAAGTTATTTACCACTTGGAGCCTCCCTTTCCTTATCTATAATACATAGGTGATAAAAATACCCACTTGTCAGGGTGATTGTTAGGATACTTAAATGGGACATGCTCTTTTTTTGGCTTCTGATCTCTCCGCTTCCTTGGATTTTCTCTGACCTCACTAGCCGTTCTTCCTCCAGTCTCCGTGGCTGGCTTCAATCTCTTTGATTCAATCTCTAAGTATTTCAAAGCCTTCAGAGTTTGGTTCTAATTTTTTTTCTTTCTCTATACAGTCTCACTATAAGAGTTTACTTGATCTCAAATTTTTAAAGACCACTCTATGATTATACATTCAAGTTTTTATCACTAGCCATTAAGTTTTCACTAAGTTCCAGATGTGTGCATCCAAGCGGATTTTAGTACACATGTTAAATTCACCAATTCCAAAACCAAACTGTTGTTTCCTATACCACGCCGGTCACTTTCCCGTCAACAATCACAGCACCACCCTCCGTGCAGTTGCTCAAGATAAAAACATAGGAGTCATCTTTGATTGCTCTCCTCCCTCCACATCCAACCTATCAACAAGTTCTGTAGGCTAGACGTGCAAATGGATCCCATATCAATAAATTCTCACTGTCTCCAACACAACCAATATGTCCAAGCTCTCATCATTTTCCACCAGGACTTCTAAAATCAAATCCTAACTCTTTTTCATAGTTCCTCAACACTCTCCCCAAATCTTTCTACGCACATAATAGATTGAATTTATAAACCATAAAGATGTTTTCATCACTCTGTTGCTTAAAACCTTCTAACAACCTCCAATTACACTTTGAATAGTGTCCAATTACTTGCCATAAATGATAGGCAGCTGTCTAGTTTCCCACCTCTCTGTGTAGCTAAATATACAATCTAAATTCCTTACATGTTTAAAGAAACAGCAGTACAAGACAGTGTTTGAAAGACAATCTGCCCAGATTTGAATCCAAGCTCTGCCACACGCTACTGTGGGTAATTTACTTTATCCTTCTCTGCTTCAATTTTCTCAAATGTAAAATGGGAATGAAAATAGTAGTGTCTGCTACATAGGGTTGTTTTCAGGATTAAATGAGTTAATCCTCATTAAACAAGTAGGTCAGTCCCTGGCACTGGCAAGTGCCATAAAAATGTATGCTACTGTTATTTATCACTTTGCTAGCTCATTGTTTTGCATACTAGAATGTAAACCCCATGAGACTGGGGATATTTTCTTGTTTGGGGCTATTTTTCTCAATACCTATACCATGGTCTAGCACTCAGAAAAGGTTTAATAAGCATGCATTGCGTAGTATAATAAAGGAGCAACGCATATAATGTGCATGAAATGCAGCACATATTCAGTAAGTTTACCAACTTTTTAAAATTTTAATTGCTCTCACCAATGTGAACTTGCCGAGACTGAGGGACAGAGGAAGAGTGTTACAGTAAAGGGCACATATGTTATGAAGCAGAATCAGTGCTAAGCGCTTTATATGGATCATCCTGCTTAATCCTCATAACAGCCATGTAAGATAAATTGTATGTCCACTTTTACAGATTAAGAAATTTGTACTGAGTAAATTTATAGGATTTTTATAAGGTCACAGAATTAATAAGTAATACAATCAAGTCTTTAGTACTTCAGAACAATTATCCTCTTTCCTCACCATGCTAAAATATCAGCTTATTCATATTTTGGAAACGTACCATAGATTAGACTCATAATAAATGTGTGTGGAGTGAATTGCATATAAACGAACATAAACAGGTAGATGTTGTTGAAAGAAACCTTCCAGAATTAAAGTTGAAGAGGTAGTTTTCCATAGGAAAAAGTGGTTTCATGAGATTTATCATTACTTTGATCTACACCAGTGTTAAGACTTCCTCTAGGCATTCAGAGATAAATACCAGACATATTTTTGCACTATAGAGATATCATAAGCTCATATCAAAATTATTCTAATATTGAATTACCCTGCTTCTATTTTCATGGTTCAATTATGGAAATTATTATTGCAAATTGAAGACAATTCTATTTTAACTGATCTGGGAGTTTGTGGGCTCCTTTTATAATACCCAAATGCCTAAATCTTAGTCATTGGAATTTATTCTCTCTAGACAAATGCTTTCAATTGCCCAACGTGATTAGAGTATTGTCAAAGGTACTTCAATTCTGATACATTTTTCCTCTGATTATACTTATCTTTGGAGATCTTCTGTTATAAGACTTTAAGTATCAGAGATTTCTTTTTACTTACTATAAGAGTTTGCAGAAAGAATAATGAAGGTGACATGAATCCCATGAAACAGACTTTTTTTTAATTTACAGATTTTTTTTGGGAAAACCCTCTTTTAAAATTTATTCTCTATAGTGTTTTTTAATCTAAAAAATTCAACACGTATCAATTTAAAAGACACTGGTACGACTAGTGGAATAACTACTACTTAAATGGGAAAATATCTTAATTGTTTTTTCTGCCAGAAATTTCAGACAATGTGATGACTATTTTAATGCATGTACTGTAATTGCTGCTATATATGGCATAATTGCACTGTTATAACAAGAAAACTGTTAATAGTTCTGTTTATGGGAATTTTCATGCATAGTTGAAAAAAGACAATTGATATCTGAGGCTTCAAAAAGCAAAGCTTATTTAAACATCAAAATTGAGCACTGAGGAGGTAGAGGGGCATGCGTTTGGAAATAAATGCACTTCTCAATTTCATGCTAAGAGGGATGGCCTCTCTCCAAGCCCTGCTTTAGAATGTCTTTCAACTTTTGGCATTTCAGAATATCTCTGGATCTTCGTTTCCATGTGTGGAAACAATTCCTAACACAGTGTGGTGTTTGTGAGGGCTTGATGAGGAGCCATCTCCTTCTTAACTGCATTCCTTGATTCTTCTCCTCCTCTTTCAAATTTGTTCCTCACATTCCAACCACAGATTTTTTTCCCATCTTTTTAAAATTGTGACAAAACATACGTAACATGTCATTTGCAATTTTTAGGATAAAATTTAGTGTCATTGGTTGCATTCACAATACTGGACAATCACCACTACCATCTATTTCCAAAACATCTAAAAACATAAATCAAGACATTTCACACTATGCCTGATACTCTCCAATATACTCCTATTACAATTTAATCTCTTTAATTTGACCCATCATGGTCTCCTGTCAGGCTCCCACTTGCCTAATGGCATGGATTTTATTATTCTTCCAACCTGCCCCTCACTCACTGGCCTCCATATGCGATAGCCCTATCTGTAATCCTGACACCTTTCAGCCTTGACACCTGCTGTCACTTTCACCTGGAACACTGTTTCATCAACTCTACACACAATAGGCTTCTTCTCAGCCTTCACATTTCAGCTTAACTCTTACCTCAGCAGGAAGTCTGCTACGAGATATATTTATTCCATGTTTTAGATAAGAAAACTGAGGCTTAACAAGGCTGAGTAATTTTCCCACGTTCTCCTCACTTTCAGCAGAGTACCTTGTGGTGAAGAGCAAGAATAAATGTAATCTTCAAAATATTTATGTCTGCACTTGTCCTTGACTATCTCTTTCTGGTCTCAACAAATGATGTGCATCCTTTCTTGCTTAAGTTAGTGACTGCCCTCCCAATGTGCTCTGCATTCCTAACTCTAATGCCTCTTAAGGGAGTCTTAAACAACAGCGAACTGCACTGGTCTGAAATTTATTTTTACTCTCCTTGGTTTTGGTTCTTTCTCTGTCTTCTCTCTTTGAGAATTCCTTCTCGCTCGTGTGATGTTTTTCTCCATCATACCTACATCTATCTGGGGATAATTTCCTCCTGGCACTGATCATGTTACATTATTTTCATTGGTTTATTTACCAATGACATCTCAAACACTTCCCCTACCATTACATCAACTCATACACACCATAGAGCAAGTCAAAGGTAAATATGTTTGTAAATTTCCAAATATTTGTGAATTTCCAAAATTTCTTTTAGTTATTGCTTCCTTATTTAATTCTACTGTGATAGGAAAACAAGTTTTATGTAATTATAACCATTTTAAATGTATTGATACTTGCTTTATGGTCTAATCTATGGTTTCCCCTGGAGAATGTTCTATGTGCACTTCAGAAGAATGTCTTAGGTCTAGACGGGTTATAATGTTGTTCAATCTTCCATTCATTTGTTGATTTTCTGTATAGCTCTATACATTCTTGAAAATTGGGTATTGAGGTCTCTAACTTTTATTGATAAATTGTCTATTTTTCCATTTAATTCTGCCAGGTATTTTTTCTTTTGTGCATTTTATATTTCTATTGCTAGGTGCATATATGTTAAAAATAATTTTTTGTCTTGATGGTCTGATCCTTCTATCATTATAAAATATCTTTTTTTTATCTCTAATAATAATTTTGTCTTAAATTCATTTTATTTTGTCTGATATTTATATAGCCATCTTAGTTCTTTTCTTTTTGGTGAGGAAGATTGGCCCTGAGCTAACATCTATTGCCAATTTTCCTCTTTTTTCTTCTTCTTTTTTTCCTCCCCAAAGCCCCAGTATATAGCTATATACCCTAATTGTACATCCTTCTAGTTCTTCTATGTGGGATGCCACCTCAGCATGGCTTGACCAGTGGTGCTAGGTCTGTGCCCATGATCTGAACCAGCAAACCCTGGGTGCTGAAGCAGAGTGCATGAACTTAACCACTACACCACCGGCTGACCCCCATCTCAGCTCAAAGGTTACCATAGCATAGTAAACATTTTCTATCCTTTAGCCTTTAACTGATTTGTATCTTTGAATGTAAAGTGTGCCTCTTGTAAAAACATATTCTTACTTAACCAATGGATGAGAGAAGAAAGCACAAGGGAAAGCAGAGAAAACATTGAGATGAATGAAAACAAAAGTACAGTGCATACTAAAACTTACAGAATGCAGCTAAAGCAGAGTTTTTAAAGGAACTTTTAGCTCTGAACACATAAGTTAAAGAAAGAACTATGATCACAAGTAAATAACCTAAACTTTCATCATGACAAACTGGAAAGAGAAGAGCAAATTAAACCCAAGCTAAGCAGAAGGCGGGAAATTATAAATATTAGAAAATAAATAAATGATGTAGAGAACAGGAAAAACAATGGAAACAATCAACAAAAGTAAAGGTTGGTTCTATGAAAAGATAAAAAAAGATTGACAAACCTTTAGCTAGATTAGCAAAATATAAATAATAAGGAGAAAAAGAGAAAATACTTATATATTAAAATCAAGAATGAAAGAGGCAATACCACTACCAATGTTAGAAAATAGCAAGTTTTATAATGCTATACTGTGAAAAATTATTTGTCAACAAATTGTGCAACCTAGATGAAATAGGCAAATTTGCAAAAAGATACAAGCTATTAAAAGCAACTCAAAAGGAAATATAATATCTAGACAGATCCATAACAATTAAAGAGATTGAATTAGTAATTAAACAACTTCCCACAAACAAAATCTTAGGACCAGATGGCTTCACTGATAAATTCAACTAAACATCTAAAGAATAATTAACTCTGATCCTACACAAATGCTTCCAAAAAATAGAAGGGGAAAGAACGCTTCTTAACTTACTCTAGGAGGCCAGTATTATCTGGCCACCAAAACCAGATAAAGGCACACAAGAAAAGATAACTACGGGCTAACATTTCATATGAATATTGGTGAAATGATCCTCAGAAATATATTAGCAACATAAATCCATAAACATATAAAACAAATAATACTTGCTATGTTGTGTTATGGTTAACCAAGTGAGATTTATTCCTTCTCTTGTTCCATATCTCCATGTAAAGGGACACTAATTACATGTAACATTTTTGGCCTGTCTTTGCTCATTCACTCTCCTTTCCAGGTGAGGAGTGTGTTATCTGAATAACAATTCAAGCTCACTCGGGACCTTGAATTGGGATTGCACAGTTTTGTCCTTTTCCTCCACTTCTCTCTTTGGTATCTGGCTGTCTGAGGGAGCGTGTACTCTCTTCAACATTAAGCCATGGGACAAGCTTAGTGCTAAAAGTTATGGCCCTTTTGGAGCATGGGGGCAGTGCTGATGAGATGTGGGGATGGAGGCACAGTGCTGAGATTGTCTAGCATTGCCTGTGACTGGATGTGGAAGTCTTTCTAAATGCAGAGCTCAGTGTTTCATAGACTGGTTAACATATCTAAGCCCTCTTTGCCGTCATCAGCTCTATCAGTAACAAAGCTGCCATTTTGACTTCCATCTGCCTGACTCCAACTTTCTTACATCTGATTTCTAACTCAGGCAAAATAGCAGGTCCATTGTTTATCTCCCAAACAGGATCTGAAGGAAAGGGAGCACCAGGCAGATTTCTCAGGAGAGTCTATTCTAGGCTTTAAACTAAAGAGGCTAGAGGTGCTCCAGGATAACAGGTGACCCAGCCCTGTTTACCAGAGAAGGATTAAGGGCTAACATCTCAAGTGAAGCGTACAATGCCACTGAGCTCCATAAGAGTAGGAATCAAGTTTGTCTTACTAGCCACAATATACTGGATACCTCGCATATTGCCTGGCCCATAGTGGGTATTTAAATATGTTATTAAATTAATGAATAAGTGCTTTTCAAGTGTTACACACACACACACACACACACACACATATATAAAGGATTTCTACTGGATTCTTGAAGACTAACTTTATATGTATATGGTTAGCCCCAAGGATCCAGCAGGAGTGGAGGGTACACAAATAGAGAGCTGTATCAACATTTTATGATGTTTGGTTCTGTTGATGTATTTTTTATTATATTCCAATGAAATGTGCGTGTGTGTGTGTGTGTGTGTGGCCTCATTATTCTATTGCACAAACAAGATTTTTAAAGAGATCCTAGTTTTACATTTGAAGCTAGGTTTCAGTGGTTTTAAGGTCTAAGAAGCACCTCAATTCTACTGAGGGCTCCTCAGGGAAGAAGAATATTAAGAAGATTAATTAACAGAACTGAAATAAAAAAATAAGAAGCTATTTGATTTTTATAATGATTGTGAAATGAGAAAGTGAAGATTCTTGAAATTTGAAGCACTAAAATAGCCTTGAATTCAACTGAGACCATTGCTTTTTCATTAGAAGTTAAGTGATTGTTTGTCCCTCAATTTTAGAAAGGAAAAGCTATGTTTCTGAAGCTAGTTGGAGTGTAGAGGTGAAATAGCGGACCTTTCTCTTTTTCTTATAGATCTAAAGTCTAACACTGTATGTTCCCCTATGCTAATCTTTGAGGCCAATACATTTCTTTTAAATCACTTTATTAGTTCTCAGTCCAACATACTTCAAACGGGCTCTGTATTAATGGAATATTGTTGAATCTACATAGAGATAATTTGCCTACATTGAACCGATTCTGTTCGTAATGTGTGAAAATGAAATTGGTCTCACTCATTTCCAGACTACTCTCTGCACAGTGGGAGCAAGTGAACACTCTAAAATCTGAAACCGACCATGTCATTTTCCAGCCTAAAGTCTTTCAAGGCTTTCTAATGGCCTATAAAATGAAACCTACACTTTGGAATATGGCAGAAAAGAACCTCCACTGTATTTTCTTGTCTGTTCCCAATATGATTCATTGCGGATGCCACCTTGACACAATGTTTTCCAGCCATCTCAAACTTCTTACACTTCAAGCACATGCCTTGGTGTCTTGGCAAAGAATATTTTCTCTTCCTGAAATGACTTTCTCCTTTTCCATGATATACCTGTTGAGATCTTATATTCTTCTATACATTCTTATTTTTTTCTTTCTGCTTTTTCTCCCCAAATCCCCCCAGTACATAGCTGTATATTGTTTTAGTTGTGGGCCCTTCTAGTTGTGGCACGTGGGACACTGCCTCAGCGTGGCCTGATGAGTAGTGCCATGTCCTCACCCAGGGTCCAAACCAGCAAAACCCTGGGCCGCTGCAGTGGAGTGCGCGAACTTAACCACTCTGCCATGGGCCGGCCCCTCTTCTATACATTCTTAAAGACCCAGAACCAGCATCTTTCTTTTATGACTTCTCTGGTTACTAAAAATTATTGATCATCTCTTCTTCTCTGCCAGCACTGAGCTCAAACTCAAACTTTACTAAAGACTCTTCCCCTGCACTTACTAGCTGTGTGAGCTTAGGTAAATGACTTGACCTACTTAACGCTCAGTTTCCTTACCTATAAACTAATGAGAGTAATAATAATACTTATCCTTATAGTATGCTAGGACAGATCACTAATATGATGCAGGTAAATTTCTTAGCACTCGCTGTGCCTGGAACATGAAGAACTCAATAAATGTGGATGTTATTATTATTCCTACTATTATCATTGTTGTTCTACTCGCATGTCCTGCCCCCACTCCCAGAAGAGGTTAACATCCTTGGTCAGGGGAAACATCTAAGTAGGTAGTTGATAGTCTCCGCTGATCAATTCTTACACTGATAACTGAGAGAAGGAGCCCTCACAGTGATTCAGTCCCAGGCTATTTTCAGATTGCTTTGCCATCAAACAGCATGCTTGACAGTTGCATGACTTAATATTGACATGGACTTTGATCAAGAGATACCGCCTATCAATTCCATCCCAAAACCTGTTGAATATTTAGACTCACATTTTTTGCTATTTTGTTCTAAACTCAAACTCTTCTCCTCAAGACTTCATTCTTCTCTGTGACAAACTTTTTTTTTTTTTTGGTAAGGAAGATCAGCCGTGAACTAACATCTGTTGACAATCTTCTTTTTGCTTGAGGAACATTGTCCCTGAGCTAACATCTGTGACAATCTTCTTATATGACATGCTACCACAGCATGGCTTGATGAACGGTGTGTAAGTACACCGTCAGGATCTGAACCCACGAGTCCCGGGTTGCTGAAGCAGAGTGTGTGAACTTACCCACTACACCACCAGCCTGATCCCTATAAACTTCTTTTTTGATGCCTTCCTCCAATATGGAGCTCTTGAGACCACTTGGTGTTCCTCCTCTAATAACCATTCATTTTATTTCCATGTGGCTTTTTGATTAGTAAAATCTTTACTATTAAGTTGAGTTTCCATACTAAGACATCTGGGCAGAATGTGTATAGTTCAGTCTTTACCCGAAAACTCACTTCTCTATACTGTGAAATTCCCATGATATTCTTGGCTCATTTCATTTTTGTGGCTGCAAGAAAGAAAGGACAATGTTTCAAAACTGTGGAGCTTTTTTTTTTTTTTTGAGGAAGAGTAGCCCTTAGCTAACATCTGCTGCCAATCCTCCTCTTTTTGCTGAGGAAGACTGGCCTGAGCTAACATCCATGCTCATCTTCTTCTGTTTTATATGTGAGATGCCTGCCACAGCATGTCTCGACAAACAGTGCGTAGATCCACACCCTGGATCCGAACTGGCACACCCCAGGCAGCCAAAGTGGAACGTGTGAACTTAACCACTGCCTGTGGATCTTTGTTTATCCAGCACAGTTTTGCTTACCATTCCATAAGGTTTTATATCAATTGACTTTTGAAACAATAATGCTGCATAAGAAATATACACAACACATCAGGAGCACAACAAAACATAAGTGCTTATTTGCTTAAGCATCTGGATGGTCAGACAGGTGATGCCTCTGATCCTGGCTCAGCTTGTTCACATGTCTAAGAGTTGGTTATCTATTGGTAAAGACATATGGCAAAGAGCATGATTACAGAAAGAAGTGAAGGGTTTGAGCCACTAGTGAGATCAATCTATCATGGGACCCATTTATGTAAAACGTTCTCTTAATTTAATCCTTTAATTCATTTTACTTTTACTGACTTGTGTTGATATCTTTTCCTTTGACGACAGCACAGATTCCCCCTTTGAATACATACACGCTATGATTAATATTATATATCCATATCATCATACCTATTCTACTTGCTTCGTAGGATAGGAATTCTATTCTGTTTTAGAGGAAATCCCAGAAATCAGAAATCTGGTCTAGGAAAACGTCGTCTCTCCTGGTGTCTCATATAAGGTTTCATGCTACTCTAGAACAGGAGCTGGTAAACTGTGGCCCACGGACCACATACTTCCTGCTGCCTGGAAATATATGACATATGAGCTAAGAATATCTTTTGCATTTTTAAGGGGCTAGAGAGGATCAAATCAAGAATAATATTTACAGACCCTTGAAAATTATATGAAATTCAAATATCAATGCCCATGAATAAAATTTTATTGGAACACAGCTACACACATTTATGCATTGTCTGTGGTTATTTTTGCATTACCACAACATAGTTGAGTGGTTGTCACCAGATCATATTACTCACAAAGCCTAAAATATTTACTATCTGACCCTTTACAGAAAAAAGAAAATTGCCAACCCTTGCTCCAGGGAGTTTGCTGCTTGGATTTCTCTTTCTGCCTTAACCAACAACTTTCTCAGTTGGTTCCACCAATAAGGGGACTTCATAATTGACAAGTTCAGTAGTAGAGCTGGTTTCAAGTGCTCAGTTAATGACATGAAGGTTTTGTTCTGCTTCTCCCAGCCTTAGCTTTGTTTTCTCTGTGAAGTTTCCATTCTTTTGGAGAAGAGATATGTCCAACAGGCTCCAGGTTTACATTCAGTCCTCACAGCAACTCCTTCACTATGACTGAATTTTACTTTCTTAGTATTTCAACAGAAGCACTACACTGAGTTGATTCTTATTGACTCTAATTAGGTCACATGCTTATTCTTGAACCAATCACAGTGAAAAGGGGTATGCCAGGATGTTACTGAACATGCCTGAGTTACATACACAACCCATAGTAAACTAGAAGACTAATAAGAGAAAAGGGTAAGTTTTCACTGTATATTGAGGTTACTACCTGAATAGAGCAGAATGTATGCTGTTTAGGAATAAAAAACAATTGCCAGAAATTTAGATCATCTAAAGTAGAATTTAAACAATAAATGTCATCTATTTGAAAGCAAAAATATAATTAAATTCATATTGTAAAATAAATTTGTGCTGGAAAATAAATGGAAATCAGAATTTTTTTGGTATGTAAACATAGAATGAGCTGTGTAGTAGAAATGAGTTTATAAACAGTCTTTTATAGAAAATAAACAAGAATTGTAAAACATTATCCTCAGGTCTAAATTTTGGAATACCTATTAATGATTTCTTTACACTAAAAGTGCTCATTTTTAGTGGTACGGAATTCAATATACAATTCACTAGTCACCTCAAAGATGTCAGATATTATTTAAAGTCTTAGACATTTATGAGAGGTCCGTAACTTGGACCCTGCTTTCAAGGAGGTTACTCTCAAGGGAGAGAAACAGGAAGTTAAAATACAGAGTGACAAATATAAATATGTAGAGGTTGCAGTTATAGGACCAAGAAGAATAACGTCATTTGTTCTTGGGAAGAGAGTACATTTGTTACACAGGAGATGACACTTACCTGCCTTAAACGCCTAGAGGATTTTTCCAATTAGATCCCTCATTAATCAGGGAAGAATCAGTCTGTGAAGATTCACTAGGCATGGAAGAAATTGATATTTCTGGAAAACTGTTATATACTCTGGTTCAGTGTGACTTTAGCTTAGAGTATGTGCAAGGAATATTCGAGAACTGAGATCGGGAAGGAGAGTGGCAAGTGATAAGGGCAGATACTTAATCAGAATATAGAGAGACTTTTATGTCAGGCTAATGAGTCCGTATTTTATTTTGTGTGCCAGAGAACCAATAAAGATTTTAAGGAAAGTAGATAAGTAATTTTAATAGACATCCTGAAAAAATACAACTTTTTCATTAAATTTAATTCAACAGAAACTGTGAACCTATTACATGCAAGAGATTGACCAAGAACCATTAGAAGAATTCCTTGGTAATCATTTTTAGGGCTTCTCAAATAATTTTACTTCTAATATTTCAAAGGATTCTTTCAATAATTAAGTAAAGCAATGTGTCTAGAAGAAAAAGAGTGGTTATATTATGTTCTCTTTCATGTAAAAAATAGATTAACATAAGGAGATATGCATGTATCTGCCCATTTGTGTGAAAAGAAACAAAAGAAAGATAAAGCAGAAACCACTAATAGTGCTTCTCTACAGAGGTGAACAGAAGCAGAGTGGGATGGATGGGAGAAGTGGACGAGGGTAGAGGAGTTGGGTGTGGAGTGACACTTCTCTGAATATAGCTTTTTGTATAATGCTAACTTTTAATATTTTTATAATTAAAAAAGTCCAAATCTAGCAATAATGAAGAGAAAATCCAAAATGGAATGCCAAAAGAAGCAAATGGACATAATTGTATTAGAAATAAATAGCAAAACAATATTAAATGAGAAGAGGGGGATAATTAAGGTAAGTTTGAAACGAAGTTTTTATCTTATAGACTCTAAGACTGAAGACCAAAAACACTGTACACAAATATCTTATGTTAGTTTTTAGGTGTGTTTTCACACTGATATGAGTTAGCATTGCTAAAACTACATCATTTGTATTTTATGATGGAGCTAAAAAGTAAATATATTGCAAATAATGAAAGCCAAATTTCTCTCTGTCAGAGAAAAATGTTTCAAACAAGGAAAGAGGAAAAGGTAGAATCTGTTGGTGTTGTGTTGAAATTGGAGGTATACGTATTAAATATATGTGTCTAACTATAGATACAGATAGATAGATATGGAAATACAGATATGCATATCTATGTTTCCTAACTCTGTGTACCAAGAGAAACTAGAAGAAATTATACCCAGTGCTACTGAAGACACTCACTACCAAAACTTAGTTTCTAAATACCACTCTCAAATAAAACGAACTAGGACTCCTTGGAGAGACAGTTGATTCCAGGATCAGAACAGAGAAAGTGCAAGATGAGCCTGAAACATCTAGTAGAACCAGGAAGGAAGGAAGTGCTCAAAACTTGAAGACATTTCAAATATGCGTAAAAGGTAACTTGAAGGGGTTCTCAATAGTCAAATATGGTATACATTGAGCAAAATAATAATAATAATAACAACGGAAGTAAAGGGATATGATCCTAGGGAAAAAAATAGAATCTTTTGGATCTATGCTGAAATCAATGAATATTTGAATAAGCAGATACCTGGAGACTAAGGGAAAGCTCTTCTTTACAAGAGAATTCCAACAAATAAATATAAAAGAAATGATGCAAATAAGTAAAAAACATCATTGGTCAAGATCTAAAATAACTTTTCAGGCAAGAATCATTGATGAGTACTGAAATTAATAGATGAATATAAGATGAGAAATGAGATATTTGCATAATCTAAAAGTAACTCACAGGATGCCTATTAATTACAAAGCGGAAAGTAGTAACAGTATAGTGAACAAACCTAGAAAACGCCACCTTAATTAAGTGATCAAAGTTATCACCACTAACGAAATAAACCAATTTCGTCTGCTTCCTCCTTTGATTCACTAAGATGGACACATCATTTCTGTGATATTCCTATCAAAACACATAACCTGAATTTTAAAATAAAATATTCTACAAAATCGAGGGAAATTTTACCAAATGCCTGGCCAATGGTCTTCAAAAGTGTCAAGGTCATGAAAGATTTAAGGAGACTAAGGAGGCATTTCAACCAAATGCAGAATCCTGGGTTGGATTCTGGATAAGAAAAGAGATATTAGTGGAACAATTGAAAAAAATTGAATATGGCCTATAGATTAGATCATAGTAAGATATCTATGTTAATTTCCTACTTTTCCTATTTTTTTAATCATTGTTCTACGGCTATGTAAGAAGTTAACAATTAGATAATCTGGATGAAGGACATATGGCAGTATTTCTCAACCTCAGAACTATTGGCACTTGAGGCCAGATGACTGTTTGTTGTTGGGAGCTGTCCTGTGTATTGTAGGATGTTTAGTAGCATCCTTGGCCTCTACCTACTAGATGCTGATAGCAGCCTCATCTTAGTTGTGACAACCAAAAATTTATCAAGACATTGCTTAATATCCTCAAAGGAGAAGGAATAAAATCACCCCCAGTTGAGAACCACTGGTATATGGAAACTCTAGTACTGGTTTTTTCATCTCCTTAATAAGACTGTGTAAATTACTAGAGGCAGTGAGATGGCATGTTCAGACTCCTTGGTGCACAGGAGGTGCTCACATTAACACTTTTTAAAATGTCTGAAAATGCCTAGCACGGTGCCAGTAACAAACTGAGCACCAAATATGTAATAGTTCTTTCTAAAATTTAGTAAATAGACCTCTATGGAGGTTCATATATAGTCCTAAATCCCGTATTTCAATGGGAACTTAAGCGAGTCTATTCAGTTAATCACAAATTTAATGAAAGACTCTTTAAGTAAAAAAAACTACTGCATTTTGACACCTCCAACTCTGAATTTGTCCTTTCACCAACCAACCAAAATGCATCTATGTGGCGGGTCAAGTCTGTCTTTGCAATTTAATGCTCTTTATTCCTCTGGGCTTCTTCAGAACACAAACCTTTTCTATTTGGGTTAATTTCACACTTAGAATCTTACCGAAACTTCATTCTTGTTCTTGTTTTTTTTTTTTTAGAGATCAGCTCTGCTGAATGCTAGGTGTGATGATAATGGAAAATCTGTAATATTGTTTCACAGAAGTTTAGAACACAATGTGATCTGAAGGAAAATGGAAGTAGAATATGGATAAAAATAGTTTCTGGTACCCTTAGATTTGACATTTCAGACTACAATTTTTTGACAGCCTGACCTTGCTACTCATATTGCTCACAGCTGCCAGTTAGTCAGTGACAATGGAGAAGGGTGTTACTATATTAATAATAGGCCCACACCTGTGATACACAGTTAGTCCAGAGAGGAGGGAGATAGCAGAAAGACAAAGAGAAGAGAGAGGAATCAGAAGACAGGAACAATGATGCAAAATGAAAGCAGAGGAAGGGACAGAGATATAGCACAGGAGAAAGAGAAATAGAGTAACAGCAGGGTTAGAGATAAAGTTCAAGAACACAACAGATAGAAAGAGCAGTAAGCAAAAACTTAGCTGTCTCTTGTTGAGGGAAAAACAAAGAATGAAAGACTGAAAGAGAAACAGAAAAAACAAATATGTGAAATGTATAATTAAAGAGAAGACAAGGATACCTTAAGATTCTGAGCTTTAATTAATGACTTAGGGTTCATCCAGAGGAGTGTGCTCAGAGCTATGAGAAATTTAGAAATGACAAATTACGGGGAAAAAAAGTAACTAGGAATAACGTGCAAAAATGAGAAGACATAATGGGAATACATAGTGATCTTCAAGTATTCATAGGAATTCCATTAAGAGACCAGGAAAATGGAATCAGTCTTTGTTTACTCCATGGTTCTGGGGAAAAATGGGTGGGTGAAGGAGAATTATAAGAACTATAAGGATGTACACTTTCTAGGATTTAGGCTGTTGAACAGTAGATTGAGCCATGTATGATTTCCTGAGCTCTCCATCACTTGGTAATGCTAGAGAAAGGCTTTATTTCTTCTGTAACAGGCAGTAGGACTAGTGTCTCATATAATTTATGATCTAAACTCAGACACCATTGAAATAAAAGGGAGTTCATTTATAATTACTTCTAGACAGTAAGTTTAAATCAGAACTCTTCTGGGCAAACTGGAATATATGGTAACCCTGTAAAGGACTAACTGATTTCTGAGAATATTTCTAATGCTCTGGCCTCAATCATTTTTTTCCTTTTTTGACTGGTCACTTCACTGGAACATTTCTCAGCCATTTGAAACTGGAATAGCGATCAAGTCTCCCCATGTATTCCTTTGAATAAAAGTTAACACAATAATTAGTATAAATTAACTTTTTAAAAAATTCAAGTTATGAATTAATCTAGTTAATTAATACAAGGATTAATACTTGAATATGCCTTATGTGCCAACCATTGAGCTAAATACTGTGGAATCAGTGGTGAGAGAGAGAGAAGAGATTCTTGCTATATGGAAGCCTATATTCACCACTAATAGTCATGATCTCAACAGAATTAATGTTCTCTTCTATAAAGATCATTAGGTTTATTCTCTCTTAGCTAAATACTCCATTGGAACCAATTTTACCTATAGTTACTGATTATTTAGCATGTTCTAGCTATGGCATTCGAATCTCTGAAATTCTGTTCTAATTACATCTATGTATGCTCAATACTAAAAAAATTGCAAAATAAATATTATTAATTCCATTTTAGAGATGAGTAAACTAATTTTCAAGAGATTAAATGATCTGCTTAGGAATTCAAAAGTGGCATGGAACAGAAAGGGTCACATAAATAGCTTTTCCTCTTCTTCTTCCAGTGTGACCTCTACTAAACTACAATTGCATCTTATAAAAACAAATGTGACTATTTAGGGACCTTTACTCACCAAAGTATAAGAGTGAGATTCAATTTATTTTTTAGTAAATTCTATTTCATTTTGAAAGAAATAACTTTCCTTAACTCTAGAGCAACTTGTTGAACTTCTGCTTATATAAACATATTTCTGGGGCAGATGAAGATCACACAGTCAGTGAGTGGCGGAACTGGAATTTGAACCAGTGTTCTGTCTACACTGACTGCTACTTGCAGATATATTTATAGAGAGTTGCAATGAGTTTCATGTTAGAGTTGATGGATCCTAGAGTTTTAGAAACAAAAGAAAGGACATAAGGAATGATATAGCTGAAGAGTGCCCAAGTAGAGGACACTCCCTTATGTTAATCAATTATCAATGATGGAAAGCATCCCCAAAAGGACATCATTTAAAATAAGTGCTTTTCGCTATCTACAAAATTCAAGGGTGGGCCTGACTTCACTCTTTGCTATATCCAAGATCTCAAAGAAAGTTTAATCATTGACATTCTACCTTTCCTCTATAAAAAAAATTATAGAATAATTCCACAATTCCATTTCATAATTCTCCAACATGATGTCTCTAGCAGCTCCAGGCTCATGTCCCTGCAGCATTAAAACCAACGAACAATGTTTCACTGTACCCAAATATTTTTTAAAGAGAAGAAGGAAAAGACGGAAAGAAGGAAGAGAGAGGGGAGGGAGAGAAGATGCCCTAAATCTGATATTCATTCTTCCACAGTGGATAGCAAAACCATTTTTGTGACCCGTCTGGTGACATAGGCACAGGGATGTGTAAATGGAATCACTGTCTGTAATCGTGACCACCCATAGAACAGTGAGGAATCTGAACCACCCAAAACACATAGGCTACAACTGGGGGGAGGAAGGATTACCAAGGAAAGTCGCAGAGGCAGTCACCAGAAGAAAAGGGAACAGAAGCTGGACAGTGAAGTTTAGCAAATGTTCACCATCCCTCATCTTTGGACATCATAAGATAAAGTGCTCAGTAAGATGGGGAAACGAAAGGCATATTTGGCAGCTTCGTATCTGTACTGGGGACTGTGACTCTTTGAGATAGTCACAGTGTTTCTTTACTTTTGTAATACAAAAGTGATTAGAAGATAAATTTATACCAAGTACAGTACTATATCTATTAAATTCTCAGCTCAGGACCTCTGTGCAAATTACGAGGGGCAGTGAGATGGCATGTTCAGACTCCTTGGTGCACAGGAGGTGCTTACTAGATATTAGCTTACTTGCCTTTCCCTTCCTCCTCTTCCTTCTCCCTGCTTTCTCATTCTTTTTCTTCCCATTAGTGTTTGGCCCTAGCTCTGCCCTTTGGGGTCAGGAAGAATGAGTCTACCTCCCTCATATGACATTCAGCCTCATCCATATCTTCTTCTCCAATTTAAATGTCTAAAACTCCTTCAAGTGTTGTTTCCATGGCTAGTTTCTCAAAATTCCAATTGCCCACATCTGGATACATACTGATTCATCAATAACAGAAGAGAATACAGTGCTATAGATGATATTTAATTATATATGCTATTCAAGAATCTTTTGTATCTAGCCATTCCTGAACTTCACAGTCTTCAGATCATCTATTCTAATTCCTTGAGAGATAAGAATTTGCCCTTTACCTTTATTTTATTTTGTAACAGTTTTATTGAGATATAATTGATCAAAAGGATCTGTTCATATTAAATGTGTACAATTTGATGAGTTTTGACATATGTATACACCAGTGATACCATCACCACAATTAAGGTAATAGACATATCCAGCACTTCCCAGTGTGTCTATGTGTCCTTTTGTTATTTTGTCTTATTTTTGTGGTAAGAATGCTTAGCATGAGATTTATCCTTTTAGTACAATTTGAAGTGCACTTTCTGATATCTCAGCTGGTAGAGTGGAGGACTGTAAACTTGGCCCCTCTCTTTTTAAATCTGTCCTAGATTTTCCTAATGTTCTTTATATCATTCACGTGTGTAATTTCCTTGAAGATGAATCCAGTTATTTGTGAGGAACGCCTATGAAATCAAGAAGGACAGCATGGTACAATGAAGAAAGGATAAGCTTTGAGACCAGAAACCCTGTGCTTGCTCAATATTAGTTCCTTTGTTCACAGGGGAACTACTTCTGGTAAATCATCTAGCCATTCTGAGCTTCATTTTCACTACCTGTAGTGATTATGATAACAATATTGAATCCTTCACAATGTAGTTGGTTGTAGCTATCAGTATTAGTAAATTATTAAAATATAACTCAATTTATTTTATGATCATTCTTAAAACCATGGAGTCCAGGGATCCTAACATCATTATGCTGGCATACGGAAGAGTTTCTTATCTTCTGCTGAGTGGCTATTTAGAATATGGTCTAAAACCTATACGGGAATGAAATGTGATCATTTCTCAAATATGAAGTTCCCTTGAGAATAAAAATAGGGAGAAATAATTTTGCTGTTTTATAGGCAACTGTAGCATTCAGAAGTGCAATGCATCAAATATGTTCAAGTGAATCAATATCCTCTCAGTGTGACTTGAGTATAAATCAAAATTTATGATCCAAATATGGCATACTGTGACCAAAGTGAATGAATACGAGAAAGTGGTATTCGAGAAATAAACATTTCTATACCAGAATGGCTTGCCATTAATTTTTATAAAAGCTTTGAAAAAAAACAGAGCCAGAGACATTTCTGCATGCAAATAATAATTTGCTCTTCCCTAAAAATTCAATATGGCAACGAACTCTGTGAAATTACAGTAAATTTTGTTCATAGTAGCCAACAGTACAACAATAACAAGTAAATATATTCAAGAAAGTGTACTTATAGTTAAATATTATCTTAAAACAGACAAGGCTAAAGAAAATCAATTAAAAGAGTCTCCATATTATACAAATGTGAGGTGAGGTTAACTTAGCCAGAGTCAGAGAGCCAGTTAGCAGCAGAGTTTCCAACATCAGTTATGTGTAGATGATTACCAAATTCATATTTCACATACATATCTCTCTCTCCTGGTTATAAACTATATCAACTGTATACTTGTAAGTTTACCAGATTTAGCAAATAAAAACTCAAGGTGCCCAGCTAAAGGGAAATCCAGGTAAAAAGACCCCAAATGATTGTTTAGTATAAGCTTGTACTATGAAATATTTTGTGCATATTTATATTAAAATTATTTATTGTTTATCTGAAGTTCAAATTTACTGGATGACCTGTATTTTATCTGACAACTTTGTACACTAGGAATTCACATTTGGATGAACCATGGACACTCTCAGGTCAACATATTCAAAATCAAATTTGTTATCTTTACCTTCAAACTCAGCCTCCCTTCACATCCCTGTTCTTAGTGAGTCTCCTCACTACCGCCGAGTTTCCCAATCCAGAATCCTGGCATCATTCTTGACCTTCCTATTCCTAATCAATTTCCTCCCTGCTCGTACCATCAATCACTTCTTAAACATCTAAGGATTTTCATCTCTTGGTTCTCACTGGTGTTGCTTAGTTCAGCTCATTCTTATTTACTTTGGTTGCTGAATGCCCCCAATTCGTTTATCTGTTCCTATTTCACCTCCTTAATCTACTCATGACTTTATAACTAGAAAGAGAAAGAGAAAATTACAGGTCTGATGATCTCTTCTCTTTGCTTGCGCACTTTAACGGCCACTCATTAATGATGAAAGAAGACCTACAGCATTCTTTCTCAAGATCATTCATCGTCTGGCCACTGCTTGCTACAGCAACCCCAAATTTCTCAAAATCCCCATGCCCTCTAAAGTCTAGATCAGGGGTTTTCAATCTACTGCCCACTAACTGATTTTGTCGATAAAGTTGTATTAGGGCTTAGCCATGCCCATTTTTCTACGTATTATCCATACTATCCCCACCATATCTCCAGTAGTTGCAACAGAGATTGATGGCTTCCAAAGCCTAACATACTTACTATATGGCCCTTTATAGGTTTGATGATCTATGCTCTAGATACATGAGATAATTTGTAATGCTTTTGAACTTATACTCTGTCTCACAACTAGGCTAACATGAACAATCTCTACTGAAAATGTTCTTTCTTTTCACATAAGCCACTACAATTCTCCTCAAAAACTCCTGTCCTCCTTTAGACTTCAACAAAAACACCTGTGCCTCCAGAAAACCTCCTGGACTACCAGAACTGGTATGAGGGCTCCACCTCTGGGTTTCGTTGGTCAATTCCTCCCTACTTCTTTGTTCTGCTTATCACACTTGATAAATATTAAGTATAATTTTTATTCCAAGACCATAAGATCTGTGCCTCATTCTTTGTTCTAATCTTAGTGCTTAGCACTGAGCTAGTGTGAACTAGATGCTCATTTTTGATTTTAAGATTTATTTTGATCAATGAAGCCTGACCCCAGGTGTACAGACACTTAGTCCAAACCTATTCCCATCCTTCCAAGGCTCTTTGTTCCTCCTGTATAGATAGGTTTGTTTTAGGCTTTCGAGCATGTATCTAAAATATGTTCGTTATTGCCAATGTAACTTGAAAATCAGCTTTTGAAGTTAAGAACTTTGCCTAATAGGTTAGAATAACTTTCTCTGTAGCTAATATCCAGGATTAAGAGCCAAAGAAAAGAGTAATGAAAGATATAGATTTAAAACATCAAAATCATTGAACAGAAGGTGAAAAATCAAGGAAAAGACTAAAAGAAACACCTCATAGCTGCCTGAGAATATTTGCTAGGAATGGCCTTAATTTCCTATCTTTACTTTTTGTTGATGTTTGTTCTATTTATCTTTGTTGATTTTATTTTGCTTTTGTTTTTCCATTAATTCACTTGATGTTACGTAGGTTGAGGGGCTGGTTTGCCGATGCACACGTTTACTAATCCTGAAAGTCAAATTGCATCATTGAAAGAGCCAAATCCAACTTTCTTTCTCCCAGGGAAAAGTAGGGAAACTATTATCCTCATCAAAGAGATGCTATCTAAAATTTTAGAATATTAGTAGATCTCTCTCTCTCTGTATATATATATATATATATATATATATATACACATATATATATATTTAAAATTTAAAAGTCAACTGAATAGAAGAAATAAGCAATAATTCTAGTATTAAAAATTGAGAAGAAGAGGAATAGGAGAGGGGGTGATGGAACATAAATAGCTCTTAGTAAAGCAATGGTTGTAAAGGCAACGTATGTTTATGTAATAACTATCATAAGAACTAAATTCATAAATTGTTAATATCAGATGATCCTGGGAAGTAAGACCAGTAATGGAGGAGTTTGGAATAGGAAATTGATACTTTTCATCACAAGGCCTTTTATATTACTTGTTTTTTTGATGCCACTCACTATCTGATATTTAAAAGTGAAAGGTTTTTAAAATGTATTTTCTTCCTGGATTTTATCTCTGGAATAGCATTTATGAATATTTTAATCCTTTATCCATGGACTCACATTTCAGTTATCCTTATTAAACTTTAAGTCCCAGATTACTTTCTGAAGGATTGGACATTTTATTTCCTGATTTATTTACATTCAGTTCAATATTTGCCACATAGCATGTGTCTAACAATGAAGCATTTTCATACAGTCTCCCAGAGGTCAGCAGAGGGATAGAGCCCCAGTTGGCCCTAGTAATAACTATTCATTACCACACAGTATATTGAGACCCTTTTTTTTTCCTGCTTCAGTTCCCCATTCTGTACTGGTGCACCTTGTGACCCATGCCAAAATAGACTATTTCACTCAAAGCCTTGAATCAGGATCTGCTACAAGGGAAACACAACCTACGGTAACTGGAATGAAAAGTAGGATTATAGATCATAGGAGCAGAGTTCTGTGATTAGATTGATAACGACAAAATGATAACATGATACCATAGAGTATGATAAATCAGGTTAATAAGATTACAATCATGGTGGATGGTGACGGGATAGATATAGGAGTGAGAAGATGAACTGGGTTATGGGATTATGGGAAATGTAAAGATTCTGGTTGTTAACAACTGCCATAGAGCTCTGAAAGAAGAAAATACTAGTCTCAGTTTAGCCAACTATTAACCCAGGGAACATCGTAAAAGGAATTAAGCTTCAATGGAAATGTTTAAAAAGACCCTCAACTTCACCTGGAGAATAGACTTTGTTGAGTATCAGGCCTAACTTTGATTATAAGGGTTTCAGAGTTAGGATGAAGGCTGAATTCACAGGTCCAGCAAGTCTTCTGTGGTAAAGTTAAGTCCTTGGTAAGAAAAGAATAGGACTTCCCTAAATCTTCTAGGCTGCAGAGTGGCTTTCTACTATTTACTAAAGAAGGACAATCTCTCATTGTATGAAGACCATGCCAGGGCCAGGGCCAAGGTGAATGCCAGCCAATGATACCATCTCAAGATCTGTTGCTCTCTTCATTGTTCTAAAAGACCAATATTTAGTGTGAGCATGACCCAAGGACAAAAGGGTATATCCTGAAAGAAAGGTAGATAGTACACACCATCAGGATTCAACAGAACCTGCCTGGGGAGGGATCTGAAGGGTCCAGCAGAATATATGGCCTGATGGGGGAGAGTTTACTGACTTGAGGCATTCTACAGTGACTTAGGATTTAACACATCAGCAAGGATGCCTTAAGTCAATCCTACTACACTTTTGCAATTGGTCCTCGTGGCTTAGAAAAAATGTTGGTCTAGGAATAAATGAAGAAAAGATGCCAGAATGGCTTTAATAGATATGGATGAAAGGATTTTAGAATAGTTTAAGCCAAGTAGTACACATATTTATTAGAGGTAAAATGGATACAAATTATTAGAGGTAAAGTGGACAGGTAGCAAGTCCAGGAAGGTAACCAAGGATCTCAGTGATGGCGTTTCAATTGGCAAGATAGACATCCAATGAGAATAATGTTTTATTTATATATAAAAAAAAGATTAGGGATAGGTAAGAAGGCTAATGTCAACTGATCCATTGGGAAATCACTCTCTCTTACCCAGTTTCCAGACCTAAGCCAATTGTTGGACTCCAGAGTCTGTTGATTGAAAGGAAGATCATAGTTGTTTAAGGAAGGGCCCTTTAATACTACAGCAAATATGTACAATAGTTATGTCTTCCCAAAGCAACATACAGCTATTTATAAAAGTAACTCTTCACTGAAGAAAAAGAAGTATCTAGATGTTGAGGGGGCTTATTGGATAGAGGATCTGAAATACTACTGGTAACAGAGGAATGAGTATAATTCCCCTTTTAGACTGTGGGTGTACAGAGAGCACATAATAATTAGACTCCTGACCCAAATATGTCCCATCTCAGTTTCTGAGTACATAGTGACTGAGTCATTTCACCAGTCTCAGATAGCCCAATCCACATGGATATAATTAGCAGCTGGAAGAACCATCATCTTGTTCCCTCAGCTGAGGATGAAGAGATATTATGCTGTAAAGGGCCAAATGGCAGTTCATGAAACTCCCCGCATCCCCCATTCATGTAAATCTCAAGTAATAGTACATCCTGAATGAAGTGGTAGAGATAATGTCACCCTCTAAAAGGATATAGCAATGGTGGGCCTCATTTCATCCTGCTTAATTCACTAATACGGAATGTAGAAAAGTAAAAAAGAGATGAATCTTGACAGATGATGGTAATCTTTCATAAATATAAGAGGTAGCCCCAATAATAGTTTCTGTGTTGAAGTTGCATCTCTTCTAGAAGAAATCATCATTCCTTGCTCGCTCTTGGTACATAGCTCTTGATCTGGGAAAGCTACATTTTTCAATGCCTATCAGGAAAGAGGATCTGATGTCATTAGCATTCATTTGAAAAGACAGCAATACACTATCCCAATCTTGTCTCAAGGCTATGTTAATCTCCTGCTTTCGGTCTCAATGTAGATTGAAGGGACCTTGATCATCTGGACATGTTGTCATGCATTACTCTATTCCACTATACCAGAGTTCAGCAAACTTTTATTGTAAAGGGTCAAGTAGAAAATATTTTAGGCTTTGCAGACCATACAGTCTTTGTCTCAACTGCTAAACTCTGCCACTTAGCAGTCATAGACATCATGTAAATTAATGGGTATGACTGTGCCCCGACAAAATTTTATATGTGAAAACAGAAGACAGGCTGCATTTGGCTTGGGGATTGTAGTTTTCATACCTCTGCACTATATTGATGACATCATTTAATTTGACCTAGTGACCATGAAAAGACAAGCACTCAGGAAATGCTGGAAAGGCACTTATGCATCAGAGGGTGGGCTATTAAATGCTATAAAGTTTTGGGGACTTGACATATCTGTTAAGTTTTTAGAGGTCTGAGAGTTTGGGTAATACTGAGACATTTCTTCAAAAGTAAATTTCAAGATATTTCACTTGTGCTTCCTACCACTAAGAAACTGGGACAGTGCTTGAATGGCCATTTCAAGTTTTGAAGACAGCATGTAGCACTTTTAACAATATAGCTCTGATTCATTTATTAGATGACTCATTGGGCTGCCAGATTTGAGTAAATTTAGAACAATAGAGACTTCTTCAGTAAGTTCAGGAAGAGATTCAAATGGGTGCATTAAAGGATGTAAAGGTATCTATGTGTTATCCATGGTGGTCCACCACCTGTTGACTCCCTGGCAAGGCTCTGAAGCCAAACTGTATTCTTTGTACTAGAGCACTATTCACTTTTGAACAACTTTTTACAAGCCACTGGACATTAGTAAAAACTTTATAATAGACCATGAGGCAGCTAGTGAGTATGCAATGGATATACTCATATGTCAGTTCATATATGTTATCCTTCATACCATATGGTGAGCCCATTATGAGCTAATTATTGTCAAGAGAGCATGACATCTATTTATTATGTTATAGAAACGGTACTTTAGGAATTGGGAATGTGTAGGACAGAAGGATACAAATAATTTATACAAATGGGTGGCCCAGATCCTTATGTCACCAGACTCTCATGGCCAATGCCTCTTCTCAGCTCATACCTATAGCCCTATTAGATATTTCATTGGACCAGTTGAGTTTAGAAGAATAACCTGAAACTGGTTCATAAATGAGTCAACTTCATATGTTGGTACAAGCAGAAAACAGAAAATTTCTGCAGAATAACCCCAATATCCATAAAATACAATAATGGTGATTATTCCTCCCCAGTGGACACATCTTTAGCAGTACATCTGTTCATCCACTTGGTGGGAAAAGTGGTCACAGATAAGAATACATCGAGACACTTGAGCAGTGGTAAATGACTTAGCCTGGAAAAGATTAGAAATTGAGGATAATGAAATAAAAAAATTGTCACAGATGCTTGGGGATGGACCTATGAAATTGAACCCAAAAGGTGTAGATCTTTTTGTCTCAGGGCAACACCCACTAGAAGAGTATCCATATCAACAAAAACCATAAACAATCAGATAACCAAGATGAATTCATCCAATTGAGAGCAGCCAGCCTCCCATTTTGTCCACCCCAGTGCCTGCATAACATGCCCATACAGTGAACATTCATGGTGGTAGGACTGGAGGCTATTCATGGGTCAATCATTATAGGCTTCCTTTATCAAGGCTGTGATAAATGTTGTGCTGCTGATATCAAACCTACCAGTAGCAAAAGCAGCAATTTGGCCCTTGCTATGGTGATACATAATAAGAAGATCAATCAGCCGGTTAAGGATAAACGATGTAAGAACTGTAGCACTTGCACAGGGTCAGAAACTTGTCCTTACAAGAATTGATATATTTTCTGGATTTGGGTTTGGCCATCCCTGAAGATGTTGTTGAGATACCATACTCATCCCCTTTGCACTCAGTGTTCCTGTGTATTACTGACTTGGTAACTTCCTGCTACAAGTACCTGGGCACATTTGCCAAAGGGATTATCTGGCCACTGGAACAGATTTGGCACTCACAAAAACAGGCTGGAGGTACCAATAAATTAGCAATGTAGAAGTAGCATTAAACTTATCATTAACAGGAGTTGGTGCTTAAAAATGTCAGCTTCTTTGCTTCTTGGGTGGGAGAATCCTGAGGTTTACTCTTTTCAGTGTTCCAGGGATCTCTAGCAAGATTGAGGCCTAGTGACCCACAATGGTAACCAGTTAATTAGCACAACTTTTATTGACTTTTTTCTCTTCCTCACATCACCTCTCTACTCCCCTCCCACAATTTCTGTGGTTATATCACTAATAAATCACTTGCATTCATGTATTTGTGTTAGCTTCTTCTTCTCAAGAATTCCAGCCTTACTACATTTGTATTTATAAAATTGTCCATTAAACCAAATTATTTAACTACATCTGTAAAATTTCTTTTAAAACATCTATTATTCCTTCATTGGGCAAAGATTTATTGGGAACATCTTACGTATATAATATATATTTGGTCTTCAGCAATGCACTTTCTAGTGATTAGAGAGACAAATGAACTAAAATGAGATTGCAGCATGACAAGTCTTTAAACAGAGGATTACAGGAGACACCACAATGGAGAGGGAGAGAGGGAGGAAGAGCGACTACTTTATACTTAGTTCACAGGTCAGGGAAGATATCATAGTTGAGGCCATGAGAGATTTGTATCAATGAGTGAGAAGGTTGAAAAGCTTGCTTTAGCTTTGAGGACTTAGAGACAGGCGAGGTAAGGAAGAACATTATACGCCAAGGGAGGAGCATGTGAAAAAATGTATGGAGGTGTTTCTAGAGAAGTAAAGAGAGCCCATACCCATTGTTCTTTGCATTTACTTATTTTTTTAGAGACGGGGGGGGGGGGGGGGCGTTGAAGGATTTATTATTGCAATACCTAATTTTCTGCCTTTGAATCATGTTCACTTAACATTTCTGCCAAAAGATATATGAGTTTGAAAACTGAACCAATGAATATACTTTTGAATATTTTAGAATTATTTTAATAATAAAAATTTCGTGAGATGGGAATGAGATCAGAAAGATAAATGTTCTAAGTGGTAAATGCATTATCTGTAGCCCCCAAATCTCAATAACATCTGATTCTAGGCTCTAAAGAACACATTTTTGATCATTTCTGTTAAAAATCACCTCATTGCATTGATTCTATAGAACAGATTTTGTGTGTGTTGGTGATGGTGATGGTGTTGGTAGAGGGTGCTTTTCTTCACTGTATGGTCTTCTCTGCCCAGAAATAGGAATTCTCCTCAATTCTTCCACCTCTCCAGGAAATGTTGGGGCAGATTCTTCCTGTCTTCTTGCTGCCTGTCACTGAATACTCCCTGAAGGATGGAAGGAAGTACTGCCATGGGTGAAAGCTGGATATTTGTTGGCTACACTACTAATCAAAGTTAAAAGTAGTGTATGTTCCTGCCTTTTGTCTCTCTCTCAAGGGACCTGCCTACAAGTGGAGCACGTTTCTTCATGTATTCCTGCTGTGGTGGACTAAGCTTCCTGTAGTCTTCTTGAATCCTCTTGAATGTCCGTCTACAACAGTGCTCAATTCACAGGAGAGGTGATAAGAATTCTTATTCTGACTTCAAGTCCAGGCTACACTTTCTAATTTAATATCTACAAGAAATAAAGTGGATTATGTGTTTTAATGTTTACCTAGCTCCTGTGTGTCAGTTGGTCTATAATCTGGTGGGCAGGAAGGGAGAATTATAAATTTCCTCCAAACTTCAGCAGTTTTTATCTTATTCTGTCAGTCATAAGAACGCTTTCTTATGCTTACCACAATGCACACTGTAGCATGCTAGAGCTGAAAGGAATTGTAGCAAGCATGCAACCAGTGTCTCAATTCACAGCTAAGAAACTTAGCTCTACAAATTTTAAACAATTGTCTAAGGTCATAGATTTACTTGGAGGAATAACTAGAACCAGAATTTAGGCTTATTGATACTCATCTCAGGATAGTTTTCATACAATCTGACTTCCTCTCAATAAATATGTACTTAATAAATGAATGAATATAGCATTAAAATTATAGCAACAAAGCATAGGCTGATTTAAAGGAAATCATAGGATGAATACATTAGACCTTAAGGGGATAGAGCGTCAGACTACTAATTTCAAATTGGATTGTCTGGTGCTCAACATCAGCAATATTATATTTCATAACTATAAGATGGTGCCTGTTGGTGATAAAGTGAAGTAAAGTGCACTTACAGAAAAGAAGCAAAAATGGATCATTTCATCAAGAGGCTTACAGTTTATCTAGAGAAACAGGCATGTGGACAAACCAATATATGACCTGTGATATGGCATCTGGTACTGTAGAGTTTCTCGGACAGCATCAGGCAAACAATTGAGTAGGCAGTGGAATCTCGCTAGATCATCTGAGAAAGCACTGCAGAGCAATGAGTAGATCTGTAAGGTTACGAGATGGCTAAGGACATTTTTGTGGATGGAATAGAAAGAAGCCAAAGAACAGGGGTGGGAAGGTATGTTTGATGTGGGAAAGGAGAGGAATCTTGTGTGCAGATGAATGCTGGGGAAGAAAAAGAATGGGAGTTTCCTAGGGCTGCCTCAGTAGGATGATAGAAAGAGATGATCATTGGAAGATCTGTACACCACCAACCGCTTCAAAGCTTATGCTGGAACTTGCATAAAAATAGGACGCCTTGTCAAAGCACAGTTCTGATAATGTCTCACTCTGGCTTTAAAAATTATACTAGCTCTCCCGTATCTTCTGGATAAAGCCCAGCTTCCTAAGCCCGCCTACTTTTAGGCCTACTCAGTTTCTCCACAATATACAGGATTCTAGTCAAAAGGAAATTTCTCTTTATTCTA